>NC_041390.1:527050012-527154763 GCF_002162155.2 Triticum dicoccoides | reverse complement strand
TATAAGTTAGCCACCACATATGCTAGTCGCTTGCTGCAGCTCCACATATAATTGCCTTATCCATTCCTATGAGCTTAAATAGTTTTGATCGCGTGGGTGTAAGATTGCTGAGTCCCTGTGGCTCACAGATACTACAACTCCAGATGCAGGTCCAGGTGTTTCTGCTCCAGTTTACGACTACGAGCTCCAGTGGGAGTTCGACGAGGACTCTCAGCGATACTACGTGTCCTTTCCAGATGATCAGTAGTGGTGCCTAGTTGGGGTTATCGATTCAGGACCTTGTCGCATGTTGGGGGTCTTTTCTATTTTGGCACCGTAGTTGGGCCATGAGTGATTTGTTTGATGGATGTTATTTATGTACTCTGATGTGACGTGGCGAGTGTAAGCCAACTATGTTATCTCCCCTTTTATTATATATTACATGGGATGTTGTAATGACTGCCTGACTTGCGACATTGCTTTCAATGCGGTTATGCCTCTAAGTCGTGCCTCGACACGTGGGAGCTATAGCCGCATCGAGGGCGTTACATAAACCAACTCCAGTTTTTATAGATATTGCTCTAGCACAGAGAAACCCAACTCCTACTGATAATAAGCAGATTCCAGTGGCCAAAAAACTAGTCCGCTCCAGTCCAGCAAAAATATGTCAACTCAATTCTAAGAAGCGTGTGCGTGTCCTTGCATCATGAAATTTTATAGCATGCTGATCATATTTTCTACATGTTTCTTTCCCATCTCTCTTTTAGAAAATAAGCTTAACAGATAGAAGATTTTCTGCAATGGTATCGTTTATGAGGAAAGATTCTTGCAGGAATTCTATGTGCTCCAATGAGATGTAAGTACCTATTGTATATCACTATATTTTTACATCAGCATGTATTTTGTAAATCGGCGTGAATCCAACCTTTATCTGATCTAAATTTAGTTGTAGCAAAATGTATGATTAAAGGCCACAATGTTGATTTTTGCAAGGAAAATTGCCTGGTAGTTTTGCATCCTGAGCTGCATGAGTGTACTATCTCATATCAGTGGGTTTGAATACTTTGGTTATGCAGTGAGGTTTTCAGTGTTTTTTACTGTGTTGTCCTATCGTATCCCTAGCTCTTACATCATACTCCCTCCGTCCAGATTAAATGTCGCAGAAATGGATAAAACTGGATGTATCTAGAACTGAAATATGCCTAGACCCATCCATTTATTTCCGGATGGAGGGAATACATGTCAATATGTCATGCCTTTCTATTCTTCAGTACCTATTCCATCTCTGTTGTAGCATATTTTATAACCGAATCACCATTCTTCTATATAAGGCATGCAAGGGGAAGACGGCTATGTTAGAATCTGAAGGGTTACAAACTAGGTCTTTGCAAAAGATCCAAACGCCAGGAGATAATAAACCAGCTCCATTTTTCATAGATACTGCTCCAGCATAGAGAAACCCAATTCCCACTGATAATAAGCAGATTCCAGTGGCCAAAGAACTAGTCCGCTCCAGTCCAGCAAAAGAATGTCAACTCCATTCTAAGAAGCGTGTGCGTATCCTTGCATCATGAAATTTTATAGCATTCTAATCATATTTTCTACATGTTTCTTACCCATCTCTCTTTTAGAAAATAAGGTTAAACGATACAAGACTTCCTCCATTGGTATCATATTCGAGGAAAATATCTTACGGGAATTCTCTGTGCTCCAATGCTGATGTAAGTACCTGTTGTATATCACTATATTTTTACATCAGCATGTATTTTTTTAATCGGCATGAATCTAACCTTTATCTGATCTAAAATTAGTTGTAGCAAAATGTTAAAGGTGCCAATGTTGATTTTTGTAAGGAAAACTGCCTGGTAGTTTTGCATACTGAGCTGCATGAATGTACTATCTCATATCACGCACATTACTAAATTGTAGTGCTTCTCTGGTTGCCCATTCATTCATTGTGTCAATGTTGCTTTCGTATTACCTTACCTGGCTGATGATAGCTGTGCCATATTGTGTTAATTTGGTGTAGGCTAGTTGCCCAAACGTTCGTTGTGTCAATGTTGCTTTCCTATTATCTGACTTGGCCAATGATAGCAATGCTAGTGTGTTAATTTTGTGCAGGATGCTGAAGATAAGAAGACAAACTCTGAAAACAGCAAGGCAACCCCATTGTTTCTTTCCAGTAAATCTAGGCCAGGTAATATGGTAATAACTCATTATTAATCTGTTTGGTTCCCGTCCTAATTTATATTATGATGCAGTGGTCGAGACACTCTCCACTATCAATAATACAAGCCTGCCAAAATCGCCATCTGAATCTGTTCAGTATCCTCTGTCTCGAATGCAACGAAATAAATGTATGTTTGTGAACCAATTAATGGCTGAAGCAATGATGGAAATGGTGGATGAATCAGAGGTGCAGAGTCGTGCGACACAACAACTGATCAATGTTTTCAGAGACAGTGTAGCAAAGCAGCAAGAACTTGCCCACATGCTTATGGGCGTCATCTGTGCTGAGGTTGCAGATTGTGACATTGTAGATGGTTAGGTTTTGCTCATTTATTTGCACTGGCATCAATCTTTGATTACCCAGTGGATGTAATTTCCTGTAATATATGATGGATGTGCAACATTATTCCCTGTATGCCGTACCTTTGCTCGTCGTAATGGGCTCAAATTATCTAATTTGGCCTAAAGACATGAACGAACTTTAGTGGGTCCATTAAGTTAATGGGTCGTTACTAGGCCGAAAGTTAATGGTCGGCCCTCTTACCTCCCGGGTCGTTAACAGGCCGACATCGAAGCAGGCAACAGGTGGCCCCAATTTATTTCACGGGTCGTTAATAGGCCGTTACTAAGTTTGGGCTACATATGGCCCAACTATACTGTAGGCCTTTAGCAGGCCAAAAGAGACAGCGAGCTTGTACTGGACCATGAAGAGCATGGGCCGCTAAGAGGCCGAAAGTCAGGTCGTATTGTAAACGGCCCAACTGTGTTGTGGGCCTTTAGCAGGCCGAAAGAGAAACCGGGCTGGTATTGGACCATGAAGGGCATGGGTCGTTAAGAGGCCAAAACTAAGGTCCGACTACAAATGGCCCAACTCATTTATGGTCCGTTAATAGGCCGAAAGGCACACAGGGTCGGAATTGGCCCAACACTTAAATGGGTTGCTAAAAGGCCAAAACTCAGGTCCGACTACAAATGGCCCAACTGATTTATGGGCCGTCAACAGGCTGAAAGTGACACCGGGCCAGAAATTGGCCCAACACTTAAATGGGCCGCTAAAAGGCCGAAACTTAGGTCCGACTACAAATGGCCCATTAGATTTATGGGTCGTCAATAGGCTGAAAGACACACCGGGCCAGAAATTAGCCCAACATTTAAATGGGTCACTAAAAGGCCGAAAGATGTACATCCTGAAAATTGGCCCATCCATTAAATGGGCCGTTAACAGGCCGAAATCTCATCGGGCCGATATTGAGCCCAAATATATAGCGGGCTGTTAACGGGCTCGAACTAACGATGGGCTGCAATGGTGTCAAATCTTTAACGGGCCGACTTGGCACATCTCGTATGGGCCGTGGGCTTAAATGGACCTGACACAAGTAGGCCTTATATGGGCCGGCCTGCTAATTTTTACTGGGCCAGCCTTTTTCATCGGAATGGGCCACTATTGGGCCGTGCCACGTGTCGACCTATCATAGGCGCCTCATGTCCAATGAGTGCATGGCATCTGTCCCAACGATGAGCGGACACATGTTTCCTCTAGCCAATGATGATTTTACACATGGAAAATCCTCATTGGTCGGGGCTGTTAACGGGTTATCGGATCCAAAACCCGACCCGATAGCTTAACGGCGTTCCGTTACAGTGGATGCCACGTGTCGGTCACCCTTGACGAAAGCACTTCTGTGACGCACGATTTATTGTCATGGAAGTGGACACTTCCGTGATGATAATTTTGGCAATGTTGTGGAACACTTCTACGACATCACAGGTGTGACTATCTTGATTCTGTCATAAATTTGTCATGGATGTACATGCATGAAAAAAAAACCGACCTACTGTGACAAACACGTATCATCACGGAAGTGTATTTTTTTTGTAGTGTGAGCATAGTTATGAGAATATCTAGGTATGATCATGTATATATGCATCACGTCCGAGACAAGTAGACCGACTCCTTCCTGCATCTACTACTATTACTCCACTCATCGACCGCTATCCAGCATGCATCTAGAGTATTAAGTTCAAGAAAATAGAGTAACGCCTTAAGCAAGATGACATGATGTAGAGGAATAAATTCATGCAATATGATAAATACCCCATCTTGTTATCCTCGATGGCAACAATACAATACGTGCCTTGATGCCCCTACTATCACTGGGAAAGGACACCGCAAGATTGAACCCAAACCTAACCACTTCTCCCATTGCAAGAAAAACCAATCTAGTAGGCCAAACCAAACTGATAATTCGAAGAGACTTGCAAAGATAACCTTGATCATAACCCAGAATTAGAAGAGACTTGCAAAGATAACCTTGATAATTAGAAGAGACTTGCAAACTGATAATACATAAAAGAATTCAGAGAAGATTCAAATATTGTTCATAGATAAACTTGATCATAACCCACAATTCATCGGTCTCAACAAACACACCGCAAAAAGAAGATTACATCGAATAGATCTCCACGAGAGAGGGGGAGAACATTACATTGAGATCCAAAAAGAGAGAAGAAGCCATCTAGCTACTAACTATGGACCCGAAGGTCTGAGGTAAACTACTCACACTTCATCGGAGGGGCTATGGTGATGATGTAGAAGCCCTCCATGGTGGATTCCCCTTCCGGCGGAGCTCCGGAATAGGCCCTAAGATGGGATCTCGTGGGTACATAAGGTTGCGGCAGTGGAATTAGGTTTTTGGCTCTGTATCTGAACGTTTGGGGGTCATTAGGTATATATAGGAGGAAGGAGTATGTCGGTGGAGCTTCTGGGGGCCCACGAGGCAGGGGGCGCGCCCTAGGGGGGCGCGCCCTCCACCCTTGTGACCGCCTCCCTCCTTTCTTGACGGAGGGTCCAAGTCTCCTGGATCATATCTGTTGAGAAAATCACGTTCCCGAAGGTTTCATTCCGTTTGGACTCCGTTTGATATTCCTTTCTTCGAAACACTGAAATAGGCAAAAAACAGCAATTCTGGGTTGGGCGTCCCGTTAATAGGTTAGTCCCAAAAATAATATAAAAGTGGAAAATAAAGCCCAATGTGGTCCATTAACCGGACGCCCAGCCCAGAATTGCTGTTTTTTGCCTATTTCAGTGTTTCGAAGAAAGGAATATCAAGCGGAGTCCAAATGGAATGAAACCTTCGGGAACGTGATTTTCTCACCGAACGTGATCCAGGAGACTTGGACCCTATGCCAAGGCATCAGAGAGGCGGTCACGAGGGTGGGGGCACCCCCCCTAGGGCGCGCCCCCTGCCTCGTGGGCCCCTCAGAGCTCCACCGACGTACTCCTTCCTCCTATATATACCTACGTACCCCCAAACGATCAGAACAGGAGCCAAAAACCTAATTCCACCGCCGCAACTTTGTGTATCCACGAGATCCCATCTTGGGGCCTGTTTTGGAGCTCCACCGGAGAGGGCCGTCATCACGGAGGGCTTCTACATCATCATAGCCTCTCCGATGAAGTGTGAGTAGTTTACCTCAGACCTTCGGGTCCATAGTTAGTAGCTAGATGGCTTCTTCTCTCTTTTTGGATCTCAATACAAAGTTCTCCCCCTCTCTTGTGGATATCTATTCGATGTAATCTTCTTTTTGTGCTGTGTTTGTTGAGATCGATGAATTGTGGGTTTATGATCAAGTCTATCTATGAATAATCTTTGAATCTTCTCTGAATTCTTTTATGTATGACTGGTTATCTTTGCAAGTCTCTTCGAATTATCCGTTTGGTTTGGCCGACTAGATTTGTAGTTCTTGCCATGGGAGAAGTGCTTAGCTTTGGGTTCGATCTTGTGATGTCCTTTCCCAGTGACAGAAGGGGCAGCAAGGCACGTATTGCATCGTTGCCATCGAGGATACCAAGATGGTGTTTATTTCAAATTGCATGAATTTATCTCTCTACATCATGTCATCTTGCTTAAGGCGTTACTCTGTTTTTAACTTAATACTCTAGATGCATGCTGGATAGCGGTCGATGAGTGGAGTAATAGTAGTAGATGCAGAATTGTTTCGGTCTACTTGTCATGGACGTGATGCCTATATACATGATCATGCCTAGATATTCTCATAACTATGCTCAGTTCTGTCAATTGCTCAACAGTAATTTGTTCACCCACCGTAGAATACTTATGCTCTTGAGAGAAGCCACTAGTGAAACCTATGGCCCCCGGGTCTATTCTCATCATATCAATCTCCATCACTTTAATCTTGTTTTGCTTTTTACTTTGCCTTTACTTTTTACTTTGCATATTTATACCAAAAATACCAAACATATTATATCTATCAGATCTCACTCGTAAGTGACCGTGAAGGGATTGACAACCCCTAATCGCGTTGGTTGCGAGTAGCTATCGTTTTATGCAGGTATGAGGGACTTGAGCGTGGCCTCCTACTGGATTGATACCTTGGTTCTCAAAAACTGAGGGAAATACTTACGCTACGCTGCATCATCCCATCCTCTTCGGGGAAAACCAACGCAAGCTCAAGAGGTAGCAAGAAGGATTTATGGCGCCGTTGCCGGGGAGTCTACGCAAAAAGTCAACATACCAAGTACCCATCACAATCCCTATCTCTCGCATTACATTATTTTCCATTTGCCTCCCGTTTTCCTCTCCCCCACTTCACCCTTGCCGTTTTATTCGCCCTCTCTTTCTCTATCCTCCCTCTCTACTTGCCTCTTTTTGCCCGCTTGCCTTTTGTTTGCTCGTGTGTTGGATTGCTTGTTTGTCGCGATGGCTCAAGATACTACCAAATTGTGTGACTTCACCAATACCAATAATAATGATTTCCTTAGCACTCCAATTGCTCCTCTCGCCAACACTGAATCTTGTGAAATCAATACTGCTTTGTTAAATCTTGTTATGAAAGATCAATTCGCCGGCCTTCCTAGTGAAGATGCCACTACTCATCTGAATAGCTTCGTTGATTTATGTGATATGCAAAAGAAAAAGTATATCGATAATGATGTCGTTAAATTGAAGCTATTTCCTTTTTCACTTAGAGATCGTGCTAAAGCTTGGTTTTCGTCTTTGCCTAAAAATAGTATTGATTCTTGGAACAAGTGCAAAGATGCTTTTATCTCTAAGTATTTCCCTCCCGCTAAGATCATCTCTCTTAGAAACAATATTATGAACTTTAAGCAACTTGATCATGAACATGTTGCACAAGCTTGGGAGAGAATGAAATTAATGATACGTAATTGCACTACTCATGGTTTGAATTTGTGGATGATTATACAAAACTTTTATGCCGGATTGAATTTTTCTTCTAGAAATCGTTTAGATTCGGCCGCGGGAGGCACTTTTATGGAAATCACTTTAGGAGATGCTACTAAACTTCTAGATAATATTATGGTTAATTATTCTCAATGGCATACTGAAAGATCTTCTAATAAAAAAGTGCATGCGATAGAAGAAATCAATGTTTTGAGTGGAAAGATGGATGAACTTATGAAATTATTTGCTACTAAGAGTGTTTCTTCTGATCCTAATGATATGCCTTTGTCTACTTTGATTGAGAATAACAATGAATCTATGGATGTGAATTTTCTTGGTAGGAATAATTTTGGTAACAATGCTTATAGAGGGAATTTTAATCCTAGGCCATATCCTAGTAATCCTTCTAATAATTATGGGAATTCCTACAACAACTCTTATGGAAATTATAATAAGATGCCCTCTGAATTTGAGAATAGTGTTAAAGAGTTTATGAATTCACAAAAGAATTTTAATGCTTTGCTTGAAGAAAAATTGCTTAAAGTTGATGATTTGGCTAGGAACATTGATAGAATTTCTCTTGAGATTGATGCTTTAAAGATTAGATCTATTCCTCCTAAGCATGATATCAATGAGTCTCTCAAAGCCATGAGAATTTCCATTGATGAGTGCAAGGAAAGAACCGCTAGGGTGCGTTCTTCCAAAGATGCCTTTATTAAAGCGTGTTCTTCCAATTCCTATGAAAATCAAGATGAAGATCTAAAAGTTATTGATGTGTCCCCTATTAAATCTTTGTTTTGCAATATGAATCTTGATGAAACTGAATATGATCTTCCTTTACCTAGAAGGTGTTCTAAAAATTCGGAGTATTTAGATCTTTATGATGAAATTGATGAAAGTGGGATTGAAAGAAATAAAAATCTAGATGTTGCTAAACCCACTATATTGGATTTCAAGGAATTTAATTATGAAAGTTGCTCTTTAATTGATTGTATTTCCTTGTTGCAATCCGTGCTAAATTCTCCACATCTTATATTTACTAATTGGAGGCACCATACGAGGCACCACGTTAATCCTTAGAATTAAAGAATTTGACCGTTGGATTAATACATAATGTATCTGTAGCCATCGGATGAAAGATAAGACATGTTGTCTCATACTACAACGTCCGGGAGTCTTACTTTCATGGGACTCTATCCGTTTCATAAATAAGGAAATCTTTCTTTAAAAAAAATCTGAGCATCCTATGCTACCACATACAGGAGACTTCCTCCCTTTGGGTCTCTCTTGGTTTCCTACAAAAAAAGAAATATTACTTAAAAAACATAAACCAGGAATTTTATTACGAGAAATCACTTAAGGCAACAAAAGTAGAAAAATATACATTAATTTTCACGCCCCAAAAAATCATAATTAATCATAAACATATTATATTAAGATTTAATGGTCAAGCTCAGTTAGGCGGCCATGCCATATAAATTTTTAATGGAAAAATGACACGTACCAAAAGTACAAAAAAGGATTAAACCCACATGCATGAAAAATTGTTCTGGATGCCCACGTTCAAGTACCGACCAAAAAAATAAATCCATTTGCCTTCTCCATTCAAAAATAAAAAAGAAGATACATTATCAAATGAAGATACACACAAGCGAAACGTCCTTAGGGCCAATGCTAGAAAAAGAGTCCATGTCCCAAATATCACCAGAACAAAAACCACGAGTGTGCTCCCTTGAGAAAAAACAACTTAATTTCCCATATAAGTAAATGCTCCCCGAAGCCTCACGCTTAGAAAAATATGCCTGATTGATTTTCAGCCACGTACGTGTTCCCATGAGAAAAATGAAATTAAAAAATCACGTAGGAATAAATGCTCCTGAAAGCACTACGTTATGAAAAAAAGTCTATTCATGAATGACTTTTTTTCATTCTTTTGTAAGAAAAGAAACGTGATCAAGATAAAATAAATCAAAAATGAAAAGAATATCTCTCCCTAACAACTTCCAAATTGTAGTTGATTTATAATTTTTGTAAGCTTTGACCTGGTATGTGTACCAATTATTTGAAGACTCGGTAGCTCATTAGGTCAAGAAAGGTTCAACCCATAGAAACATATTAGGGTGTCTCTACACTTCTCTTCATCTACTATAGGACACATGATGTATTTGACCAACAAGTATAGCTATCCAAAAATGTTTACGTGACAAATGAATTTACACAACAATGTTAAGACAGAGAAATTTCTAGCCCGTGCAGCCGCACGGGTAGATGACTAGTGCTTATAGTCAACATAAAGCCTTCACCGAACATATTGTTGATGCCTTGATGCAATCTTATGAAGAAAAACTTGAGTTGAAAGTTTCTATCCCTAGAAAACTCTATGATGAGTGGGAACCAACTATTAAAATTAAAATTAAATATCATGAGTTTTATACTTTGTGTGATTTGGGTGCCAGTGTCTCTACTATTCCCAAGACTTTGTGTGATTTGCTAGATTTCTGTAATTTTGATGATTGCTCTCTAAACTTGAATCTTGCGGATTCTACTATTAAGAAACCTATGGGAAGGGTTAATGATGTTCTTATTGTTTCAAATAGGAATTATGTGCCCGTATATTTCATTGTTCTTGATATAGATTGCAATCCTTCTTGCCCTATTATTCTTGGTAGACCTTTCCTTAGAACGGTTGGTGCAATTATTGATATGAAGGAAGAGAATATTAGATTTAAATTTCCATTAAAAAAGGGCATGAAACACTTTCCAAGAAAGAAAATAAAATTACCATATGAAACTATCATGAGAGCCACTTATGGATTGCCTACCAAAGATGGCAATACCTAGATCTATCCTCGCTTTTATGCCTAGCAAGGGGTGTTAAATGATAGCGCTTGTTGGGAGGCAACCCAATTTTATTTTTATTCCTTGCTTTTTACTCCAGATTAGTAATAAATAAATTATTTAGCCTCTGTTTTGGTTGTGTTTTCTGTGTTTAATTAGTGTTTGTGCCAAGTAGAACCGTTGGGAAGACTTGGGGAAAGTCTTGTTGAACTTGCTGTAAAAAACAGAAACTTTAGCGCTCACGAGAACTTCTGTAATTTTTATTTGAAGAGTGATATTTAGTTAATTATTTTTGAAGATGATTAATAGATAAATTCCTCACGTCCAGAAATTTATTTTAGAATTTTTGGGGTTCCAGATATTGCGCTAGCTACAGATTACTACAGACTGTTCTGTTTTTGACAGATTCTGTTTTTTGTGTGTTGTTTGCTTATTTTGATGAATCTATGGTTAGTAAAATAGTTTATAATCCATAGAGAAGTTGGAATACAGTAGGTTTAACACCAATATAAATAAATAATGAGTTCATTACAGTACCTTGAAGTGGTCTTCTGTTTTCTTTTGCTAATGGAGCTCACGAGTTTTCTACTTCAAGTTTTGTGTTGTGAAGTTTTCAAGTTTTGGGTGAATTATTTTGATGGATTGTGGAACAAGGAGTGGCAAGAGCCTAAGCTTGGGGATGCCCATGGCACCCCCAAGGTAATCCAAGGACACCAAAAAGTCAAAGCTTGGGGATGCCCCGGAAGGCATCCCCTCTTTCGTCCACTTCCATCGGTAATTTACTTGGAGCTATATTTTTATTCACCAACATGATATGTGTTTTGCTTGGAGCGTCTTGTACTATTTGTGTCTTCGTGTTGTAGTATGCCACAATCATCCTTGCTGTACACACCTTTTGAGAGAGCCATACATGAATTAAAATTTTATAGAATACTCTATGTGCTTCACTTATATCTTTTGAGCTATGTAGTTTTGCTTTATGTGCTTCACTTATATCGTTTGAGCGTTATACTTTTGCTCTATGTGCTTCACTTAGATTTTTTAGAGCACGGTGGTGGATTTGTTTTAAAGAAACTATTGATCTCTCATGCTTCACTTAAATTATTTTGAGAGTCTCTTAATAGCATGGTAATTTGCTTAATAATAATATGCTTGGTATTCAAGATTTGTGAAACTTTCTTTTGAGTGTGTTGAATACTAAGAAAAGATTGAAGCATGATAATTGTTTTGAGATATGGAGGTGATAATATTAAAGTCATGCTAGTTGAGTAGTTGTGAATTTAAAGAATACTTGTGTTAAAGTTTGTGATTCCCGTAGCATGCACGTATGGTGAACCATTATATGATGAAGTCGGAGCATGATTTATTTATTGATTGTCTTCCTTATGAGTGGCGGTCGGGGATGAGCGATGGTCTTTTCCTACCAATCTATCCCCCTAGGAGCATGCGCGTAATACTTTGCTTTGATAACTTCTAGATTTTTGCAATAAGTATATGAGTTCTTTATGACTAATGTTGAGTCCATGGATTATACGCACTCTCACCCTTACACCTTTGCTAGCCTCTCTAATACCGCGCACTTTTCGCCGGTATCATACACCTACCAGATACCTTCCTCAAAACAGCCACCATACCTACCTATTATGGCATTTTCATAGCCATTCCGAGATATATTGCCATGCAACTTTCCACCGTTCCGTTCATGACACATTCATCATTGTCATATTGCATATCCCGGTACACCGCCGGAGGCAATCATATAGAGTCATATTTTGTTCTAAGTATCGAGTTGTAATTGTTGAGTTGTAAGAAAAATAAAAGTGTGATGATCATCATTATTAGAGCATTGTCCTAGTGAGGAAAGGATGATGGAGACTATGATTCCCCCACAAGTCGGGATGAGACTCCGGACGAAAAATAAATAAAAGAGGCCAAAGAAGTCCAAATAAAAAGAGAAAGAAAAGAGGCCATAAAAAGAGAAAAGGCCCAAATAAAAAAAATAAAAAAATAAAAAAATGAGAGAAAAAGAGAGAAGGGACAATGTTACTATCCTTTTACCACACTTGTGCTTCAAAGTAGCACCATGATCTTCATAGTAGAGAGTCTCTCATGTTATCACTTTCATATACTAGTGGGAATTTTACATTATAGAACTTGGCTTGTATATTCCAATGATGGACTTCCTCAAATTTCCCTAGGTCTTCATGAGCAAGCAAGTTGGATGCACACCCACTTAGTTTCTTTGTGAGCTTTCATATACTTATAGCTCTAGTGCATCCGTTGCATGGCAATCCCTGCTCACTCACATTGATATCTATTGATGGGCATCTCCATAGCCCGTTGATACGCCTAGTTGATGTGAGACTATCTTCTCCTTTTTGTCTTCTCCACAACCACCATTCTATTCCACCTATAGTGCTATATCCATGGCTCACGCTCATGTATTGCGTGAAGATTGAAAAAGTTTTGAAAAAGTTAGAGTATGAAACAATTGCTTGGCTTGTCATCGGGGTTGTGCATGATTTAAATACTTTGTGTGGTGAAGATAGAGCATAGCCAGACTATATGATTTTGTAGGGATAACTTTCTTTGGCCATGTTATTTTGAGAAGACATAATTGCTTTGTTAGTATGCTTGAAGTATTATTATTTTTATGTCAATATAAACGTTTGTCTTGAATATTTCGAATCTGAATATTCATATCACAATTAAGAAGATTTGCATTGAAATTATGCCAAGTAGCACTCTGCATCAAAAATTCTCTTTTTATCATTTACCTACTCGAGGACGAGCAGGAATTAAGCTTGGGGATGCCTGATACATCTCCAACGTATCTATAATTTTTGATTGCTCCATGCTATATTATGCACTATTTTGGACTATATTGGGCTTTATTTTCCACTTTTATATTATTTTTGGGACTAACCTATTAACCGGAGGCCCAGCCCAGAATTGCTGTTTTTTGCCTATTTCAGTGTTTCGAAGAAACGGAATATCAAACGGAGTCCAAACGGAATGAAACCTTCGGGAACGTGATTTTCTCACCGAACGTGATCCAGGAGACTTGGACGCTACGCCAAGGTATCAGAGAGGCGGTCATGAGGGTGCCCCTCCCCCCTAGGGCGTGCCCCCTGCCTCGTGGGCCCCTCGGAGCTCCACCGACGTACTCCTTCCTCCTATATATACCTACGTACCCCCAAACAATCAGAACAAGAGCCAAAAACCTAATTCCACCGCCGCAACTATAGATACCCAGCTGATCAGTTCCTTGTTGACACGATTGCTGAGGCTGGCTATGAAGTTAACCCTTCCGAGAAGGTGATCTTGCCATCGCCGCCGGCAAGCAATCTCCAGTGGACGGTGGCGACGCCACCCATCTCTTTCGGAACGATCAACGTCCCTGCCACGAATACTGCCGTCATTTCCGGAACAGCTCCAACTGGCTTCCGCAATGTGTTGCATGACACGCAAAATGTACAATCACCTGGCATGCAGGATGTTGTGTCATCTGTTTGCGTTGCACCGGAACCTCAGGCCCATCATGGATCTCCGGCCCAACATGGTGATTTGCCTCCCTACACAGCTTCTATGGCCTAAGTTGCGGCCCAACCATCAGTGTCCCTTTGGATAATGTGACTTCTTCGCCTGGAAATTATTCTCAACTGATTATGGACTCTGCTGGGGATTCCGCTAGGGTTAATAATCTTATCGACGACATTGTGTTCAATGTTTGGAAGTGCCAGAACTGTTTATCCATGTTGCACCACACCAATTCGTGCACCAACCAGGTCAGATGCCGTCAATGCTTTCGATCAGGCCACAGAGCCAAGGGATGCTCCGACTCTGCGCCTTCCCCAACTTACAGGTGGGTCCCACGAACCAATTCGGTTTCTTCGGAACGGTCAGCCGAAATATACTTGCATGCCGCCTCGGTTTCCACCCTGGGGTATGTGCCCAGTCCTATCTCGCCTGCCACCCCATCGCTTCCACCATTGCCTGCAGAGCCACCGCCCAACACGCCTCCGCCACCTACCTCTACGCCGCCGCCCACCGCACCGCCAGCCCCATCGTCGTCGCCGCCCAGCTTGCCACAATCCTCCAAGACTCTCTCCTCGCCAGCAGAGCTTGCTCAGGATTCAGCAATGGCCACCTTTGCGCTCGACCCCACGTCGTTCGTCCCGCATGGTTTCGAGATCATCGACGGTGGCCCGCGGCGACTCCCGCACACCTTCTACTCTCCGGTTGTGGCTCCTGATCGACAGCATGAAGACTACGCCATTGCCATTGTCGAGCATGCCCCTCTGTCTGAGGAAACCCTCATCTTCAGAAATATGGTCAGTAATTTTGTGGTTCACAATCTTGGGCGTGCTGTTCTTGATGCTCAACCTTGGATTCAAGGAGTTGGGCTCTTCTATTTCAATAGCCCATTTGCTAGGTAAGCTCTTGTAGATCATCCTCCATTTGATCTTGGCAATGATAGATTTGTTCGATTTGTGCCGCATGATGAGGGTATTAACTATAGAGCTATCCAAGGTTTTAGAAGGGGCTGGGTCAGGATTGTTGGAATTCCTCTGGATTATAGGCGCACGCAGTTTATTTCAGATGCTATCAGTACTTTTGGCCATTTCCATCACTCGCACCAGGATGATCCTCTGCTTGTTCGTACTCTGGCATATGTATCTTTTCCTGCAACCACATTAGTGCCTCGGGATGTTGTGTATCAGGAGTTTGCTGACTTTGGTGGATCCCGCATTTCTTGGTCTGCTCCGATATACATCTTTTCTGCAGACTTTGCTGATATTCTGCCAGCAGATGAGGACCCTATGCCCTTTGATGGCAACCCGCATCCTCTCCCTGGACACCTGCAGTTTCATAACCATAACTGGGTTATGCCTGAATTTCCTAAAATTGGCTGGGCTGAGTTACCTCCACCAAAGCATAACCATGAGCCGCATCACCAGGATGCCCCACATGATGAGCCACACAATGTGCAGCAGGAGATGGTGGATGAAAATCAAGTTATTGTGGAGCAATCGCAGGAGTCCATGGTCCTGCAAGTTTCAAATGATTCAGTCAATAACATGCCAGTGGATGATTTTGTCATTGTTCAGGAACCTGGGGCTCCCTTGCAGCCTCCCCTGCATATTGGACAGGTGCTCACAGTCTTTGGGCATGTCCTGCCTCCAGACATGTTGTGGCAGCGCTCATTTCAGAAGATGATGCCCTCTCTCTGCTTTTCTGAAATCCCAAAGCTCATGTTCATGTCTGGATTTGGGTCTCTTCTGCTTTCTAGCAAGTCTTGGGATGTTTCCTTTAATGGATATGATCTAAGCTTTGTTCTTCCACCTGTGCCTGCTTCTTCAAGTGTCAGTACTCGCCTGCTTTCTCCAGCAAAAAGGCCAGTTGCTCAGGCCCTCTGTTTTGATGATATTTCTGAACCTGTAACTGAGTCTTTTGAGTTCACTGCTGCACCAAGGGTCACTCCGAAATGTGAACGCAAGAAAAAATCTGCAGCCTTGGTAGAGACTGAGGTCCGTCGCAGTGCACGTCTCAGTGCCTTACGGGATGGCTACCGTTTGCCAAGCAGTGGCACCAGTAAATCTACTAGTCTGAACAGGTCTCCGCACACCCTGAAGAAACTTAAGACCAAGTCGGCTAGGTCTGATGAGGATGCTACTGTGCCTCCACCAACTACCATTGTTGACCTTCAGCGTATTGGGGCTCGTCTGCGCATTGCTCCAGAGAAGATCACTGTGGATAAGCTTGTTGCTAATCCGGCTCAACCTACCAGCAGCAACAGTTCTGATGATTGAGTGCATATGTCTGCTTTCTGGTCCATGGCGTACCACTTTAAACGTCATCTATCTTTATTTATGTCTTTATGTTTCGAACTCTGTCATTTTGCTTTGCTTAGCCGGTCTATGTGGATCATTGTGTGGTCTACTTTTGCTGCATCGTCTTATGGTTTGTAATGAATCAGAATGGGTTTAAAGAATGGAAGGTTCTATGTTGGAATGTGTGTGGCCTTAATTCTGAAGCGCGACAGCTTGCTGTCAAACAGAAAATTGATGGAAGTGGTTGTTCAGTGGTTTTCCTACAAGAAACTAAGTGCATGCATATTGATCATAGGTTCATTAGAAAGTTCTGTCCTCGCCGTTTTGACAATTTTGCATATGTGCCTTCGGTCGGTGCATCAACTGGTATGGTTGTTATTTGGAATTCTTCTTTTTTAGGGCAAGTTAATTGAGGCCAAACCTTTTGGTATTATTGTGGAGTTTCTTTCCAAACATACATCTGAAGTTTGGAAGCTAGTGACCGTTTATGGCCCTTGTCAGAGTCCTGCATGTGATGAGTTTGTGCAGTGGTTATATAATCTGGACATTAATTGTGATGACAAATGGCTTCTTTTGGGAGATTTTAACTTTATGAGGTCACTTGAAAACCGTAACCTGCCTGGTGGTAATGTCAATGACATTTTTTTGTTTAATGAAATCATAGGTCACTTGGGTCTTGTTGAGCTGCCAATTAAGGGAAGGCAATTCACTTGGTCGAATATGCAATCTCAGCCCCTTCTTGAACAAATTGACTGGTTCTTCACCTCGGTTGCTTGGACCTTCATCCAAACACTTTGGTCTTGCCTCTTGCGCGATCGACATCAGATCATGTTCCTTGTGTTGTCACAATTGCCACAGCCATTCCCAAGGCTAAAGTTTTTCGCTTCGAAAATTACTGGGTTGACTTACCTAGCTTTAATGAGTGTGTGGCACAGGTTTGGGGCAGCACGGCGCGTAAACCTACAGCTGCTTTAACGATATCCGCTAAGTTCAAAGCGCTCAGACATGCATTAAAACAATGGCATTTAAAGCTCTCCACAATTAAGGCGCTAATTTCTGATTGTAACAAAGTTATTCTGTACTTTGATGAGATGGAGGAGATCCGGCCATTAAGTTGGCCTGAATTCAATTTCAGGAGAATAGTTAAGTTGCATCTGCAGGATATTCTGCACTGGCAATATGTTTATTGGAAACAACGCTGCACGATCAGAAGCATTAAGGTTGGGGAGGAAAATTCTAAAAAAATTCATGCTATGGCCACTGAAAGATACCGAAAGAATACGATTTCTTCAATCAAGAATTCGGCGGGTGAGGTGGTTTCTGATCACCAAATGATGGCGGGCATGTTTTGGTCTGATTTCAATCAGCGTATGGGCCATGCAAAAGGAATACAAATGGATTTTGATCTGCCCAATTTAATTCAGAGAGTTGACGATCTGGAAGATTTATCTTTGCCATTCACGGATTCTGAGGTTGATGCTGTAATTAAGAACATGTCATGCGACCGTGCTCCGGGCTCTGATGGCTTTACAGGTCTGTTCATAAAGAGGTGCTGGTCTATTCTCAAGGAGGATTTTATGCAACTTGTCAATGAATTCTATGAGGGGAGGTGTAATTTGGAATGTCTTAATAATTCCTTAATCACCTTGGTCCCCAAGAAGCTAAGTCCAGAAGTGGTTGGTGATTTCAGGCCGATATCCTTGACAAACACGTGTTTAAAGTTTCTGACTAAACTGCTAGCCAATCGACTACAAAAGGTGATTCTCAGATGTATACACCGCAACCAATACGATTTTCTTCGTTGCCGCTCTATCCAAGATTGTCTAGCCTGGTGTTTCGAATATATTCATCAATGCAAAGCATCTAAACGACCCATCCTCCTCCTCAAGCTTGATTTCACTAAGGCCTTTGATACAATTGAGCATGAGGCCATTCTCCGAATCCTACAATGCAAGGGTTTTGATGCTCGTTGGACTGGCTGGATTAATAGCATTTTGTCCACGGGTTCTTCTTCTGTTCTCTTAAATGGTGTGCCAGGTAATCATTTTGTTTGCAGATCTGGTGTACGCCAAGGAGACCCGCTATCTCCGCTATTATTTGTCATTGCAGTGGATTTGCTTCAGTCCGTAGTCAATGAGATGTGCTCAAGAAACATACTCACTTTACCAATCCCAGCAAACTCCAATGACTACCCGATCATACAATATGCGGATGACACACTTATTATTTTGCCTGCGATTGATGACCAGCTGATCGCTTTCAAGGACATGCTCACCACCTTTGCAGCATCAACTGGTTTACGCGTCAACTTCAGTAAGTCATCTCTTATTCCAATCAATATGACTGATGAAGAGGGCGCTCGGGTCACCAACCTACTAGGTTGTGATGTGGGATCTATTCCTTTCACATATCTAGGGCTACCTATGGGTACTTCCAGACCCACGATCTATGATTTGCTGCCACTTGTGTATCGTATTGAGCGAAAGCTGTCTGCTTCCTCCTGTTTGCTAAATCAAGGCAGTCGGCTGCAACTGCTACAGTCTGTACTTTGTTCAATGCCAATATATTTCATGTGCACATTATCTCTCCCTAAGGGCATCTTGTAACAGATTGAGAGAATCATGCGTCAATGTCTGTGGAGAGGCAACACAGATAATCCTCGACAATCCTTAGTTGCATGGGATCGGGTCTGCAGACCTAAGAAGTGTGGTGGTTTGGGTGTGCTTAATTTGGGTCTCCAAAATGAAGCCTTGTTACTTAAGCATCTTTTCAAGTGTTTTAACAGATTGGACGTGCCTTGGGTCACATTAATTTGGGACACTTATTATGCTGCTTCGCCGCCACAGGTCACACAGAGTTGTGGCTCTTTTTGGTGGAGGGATGTCATGAGCTTGTACACCAACTTCTGCAAGTTAGCCGTCCCACAAGTGCATGCTGGCAACACGGTGGTATTTTGGCTTGATCGCTAGCAGCTGGGTAATAATGTGGTCCTTTTGTGCGAGCAATTCCCTAGGCTTCATTCTTTTATCATTGATGACACAATCACAGTCAGAGAGTTTTTGGAGCTTCCAGAGATCTCGGAGCACTTCCATCTGCCTCTGTCGCAAGAAGCATATACTGAACTAACTCAGATTCAAGACTTGCTCACTTTAGTCAACTTGAATGAGGAGGGTAAGGACATATGTAAGTGGCCATCCAAATCTGGGGAGTTTAAATCAAAGATATATTATGAGTCTTGCTTCTCCCATTTGGTGGTCGATCCCATCTTCAAATGGATTTGGAAGTGTGCTTGCACGCTAAAGTTTAAAGTGTTTGGATGGCTTCTTTTAATGGACCATTTAAACACTAGGGATATGATGCAACGCAGGAACTGGATCATCCAGGATGATACGTGTGTTCTTTGCCTCTTTGCTACACATGAGGATCGTGCACATCTTTTCTTTGCTTGCAACTTCAGCCAGAGGGTTTGGAATTACCTTGGGATTTCTTGGAATGCTCAACGCAACCAGAATACATATGACATGGCTCTTGCTGCTAGGAGGGATTTTGGTTATCCTTTCCTCACTGAGGTGGTGTTTACTGCTACTTGGAACATCTGGACTCAATGGAATGGGAAAATCTTTAGAAATGAGAGACCTACCTTCATTTCTTGGAGGAGGAACTTCACACATGATATTTCCTTATTAGCTCATAGAATCAAATGTAAATATAAGGATAGCCTAGTCGCCTGGATAGCCTCTCTCTCATAGATCTCTTGTAAGTATTTCTTTTCTTTGCTTTCTGGTTCTCTGTAATTATGTAGACCTATTATTTTTTTTTCTAATAAAGCACTGTGAGGTTGTTGCCTTGCAGTACATAGTCAAAAAAACTTTCTGTATCCACGAGATCCCATCTTGGGGCCTTTTCCGGAGCTCCGCCGGAGAGGGCCGTCATCACGAAGGGCTTCTACATCATCATAGCCTCTCCGATGAAGTGTGAGTAGTTTACCTCAGACCTTCGGGTCCATAGTTAGTAGCTAGATGGCTTCTTCTCTCTTTTTGGATCTCAATACAAAGTTCTCCCCCTCTCTTGTGGAGATCTATTCGATGTAATCTTCTTTTTGCGGTGTGTTTATTGAGATCGATGAATTGTGGGTTTATGATCAAGTCTATCTATGAATAATATTTGAATCTTCTCTGAATTCTTTTATGTATGATTGGTTATCTTTGCAAGTCTCTTCGAATTATCCGTTTGGTTTGGCCAACTAGATTGGTAGTTCTTGCCATGGGAGAAGTGCTTAGCTTTGGATTCAATCTTGCGGTGTCCTTTCCCAGTGACAGAAGGGGCAGCAAGGCACGTATTGCATCGTTGCCATCGAGGATAACAAGATGGGGTTTATTTCATATTGCATGAATTTATCTCTCTACATCATGTCATCTTGCTTAAGGTGTTACTCTATTTTTAACTTAATACTCTAGATGCATGCTGGATAGCGGTCGATGAGTGGAGTAATACTAGTAGATGCAGAATCGTTTCAGTCTACTTGTCACGCACGTGATGCCTATATACATGACCATGCCTAGATATTCTCATAACTATGCTCAATTCTGTCAATTGCTCAACAGTAATTTGTTCACCCACCGTAGAATACTTATGCTCTTGAGAGAAGCCACTAGTAAAACCTATGGCCCCCGGGTCTATTCTCATCATATCAATATCCATCACTTTAATCTTGCTTTGCTTTTTTACTTTGCCTTTACTTTTTACTTTGCATATTTATACCAAAAATACCAAAAATATTATATCTATCAGATCTCACTCTCGTTGTAGCGACCAGACCTCAAACAGTCCGATCTCTGTGCTCCGGTGTCATCCCTGGATCAGTAATGCTGACACCGCACAGTACTTGAAGGATTTATAGCAGAGTAGCAATCACACACTTATTACATCGAGTGTCTCAAAAGAGAACTTATTACAATAAATATGGCTTAAGGCCGTCTATTAACGATAACAGCGGAAGGCTTGGAAGATAAGTGAGTCCATCAACTCCAACGGCATCACTGAGTATAGAACCACGACCTAAAAACTCCTTAATCGTCGTCTGAAAAGTCTGCAACATTAACGTTGCAGCCCGAAAACGGGTCAGCACATGGAATATGCTGGCAACGTAACACATAGAGAGTAAAAGAATGCAACAGCTATACTATATGCATATTTGGCTGGTGGAAAGCTCTATGGTTACAGTTTTTGCATAAAGCCAATTTTTCCCTACTTCAAAGGAATAAATTTAATTACTATCATGGTGGTTGTTAAACATTGAGAGTGGTTGACAGCATTCTCAATCCCAATTAAGCATCATTATTTAACAAAACCCCACAAAGTTAACTTTAGAGTAAAATGTTGAGATTCACTTGATAATCCAGGTACTAGATACTCAAGATGTCCATAACCGGGGACACGGCTAACCATGATTAGTTTGTTACACTCTGCAGACATTTGTGCACTTTTCCCCACAAGACTCGATCGCCTTCGTTGGATTTCTCGCACTACATGGTGTTTGAGAAACGGATGACCGAGACACAGTCTTTCAGAAGCGCTAGCACCTTACGATCGGGTAGACCGTACCACCTACATCCCCTACATCTGCTAGTCTACCCTGTAAGAGTTCGCACGACTTAATCAACTATGCCAGAGCCCATAATGGCTTGTGGCTGCACACGGTAGTTTCTAGTATGAATAATCTCATGATCCCTTTGAGCCTGGGTGGCGGTCCAAAAGAAAAACAGGCAAGTCCTGGAATACCCAGGTGCCTCAATCCACCCATATGTGTGTTTAAGTTGCCACCTTAGATAAACCATTAATTAACAATCTCACATCTGTCATGGATTTCACTCACCCAATCCACGTCTACTAGCATAGCATGGCATAATAAACAAATGTAGAAGTAACTCCCAAAGGTTTGATAATAAACAGGTAATAGGTACTACCTCATCTACTTCCCATCCCACAATTTAATTAGATCCTAATCATGCAATGTGTGAGGATTGATCTAATGCAATAAAACTGGGTTGTAGAAAAGGTATGATCAAAGTGTTACTTGCCTTGCTGATGATCTGCGAAACCTAGAGATTCAAAGTAACAGGCGGCGCACTCCGGGTATTCTATCGCAGACAAACAAACAAGCATACAATAAGTACTCATCTAATGCACAGGTAAAACTCAAATAGAAGATCTAACCAAAAAATTCAACTTAAGAACCCTGGTTTGCAAAAAGAATTAAATCGAACGAAGCAAAAGAAATCAAACGGCGAAAGAAAACAACTTCGTTCTAGTAATCTGGATCTACGTCAAATTTTACAGTAGCAAAAACTTGTTTAAGTTGATTATTCGGAAAGAGGGTTTCGAGACAAAACTCCAGGCGCTTCAATCGCCTGATTCCGATAAACGAGCGAAAAGTTATACTAAAACAAAAATCAGATCAGAAATCGCGATCAAAAAATAACCGCGGAAAAATCCGACGAAAAAGAAAAACGACGAACATAATTTTTTTTTAAACGGCACGGATTTCGAGGGGCAGCGAACCTCGGGCGACGCGCGGCTCCGGCGGATCGGCGGCGGCTGGCGGCGGCGGCGGCGGGGCTGGGGCTCGGCTAGGGTTAGGGTTTCGGGGTGGCTGGCCTTTGGGCTAGCTTGCCCCGGCTTATAAAGGCCCCGGCCAGCGGTGTCCTGGCCGAGTACGGCCCATAGTCGGTTCCGCGTTTTTTTAAAATTACGCTCGGAAGAAAAATAAAAAGAAATACTAAACGGACTCCAAAAATCGCGAAATAAATTTTCCCGGGCTTATAAAATCAAGCCCGATAAAGTGAACATTTATTTGGGCCCTAAATGCAATTTTGAAAAACGCGCATTTTTCCTAAATTCAAATAAAATACCGAAAAACTCCGAAATAAAACTTATTTGATTTTTTTATTAAATCCTCAATATTTCTATATTTTGGGAAAGTCATTTTATTCCCTCTCTCATATTTTGTAATAGAAATAATTGATGATAAAATAAATAAAATCAAATGATCCTATTTACAAAATTTGAGAAAACTCAAATATGTAAATAACGAAATCCCCAACTCTCTCCGTGGGTCCTTGAGTTGCTTAGGATTTTCTAGGATCAAAACCAAAAGCAAAATAAAATATGATATGCATGATGATCTAATGTATAACATTCCAAATTGAAAATTTGGGATGTTACAAACCTACCCCCCTTAAGATGAGTCTCGCCCTCGAGATTCGGGTTGGCTAGAAAATAGGTGAGGGTGGTCCTTGAGCAAATCTTCCTCTCGTTCCCAGGTGGCTTCATCCTCCGTGTGGTGGCTCCACTGAACTTTGCAAAACTTGATAACCTTGCCGCGAGTGACTCGGCTGGCAAACTCGAGAATCTTGACTGGTTTCTCCTCATAGGCCAAATTGTTATCCAACTGAATTGCTTCTAATGGCACTGTGTCTCTCAAAGGTATGTCAGCCATCTCTGCGTGACACTTCTTCAACTGAGAAACGTGGAACACATCATGAACTCCTGTCAATCCTTCTAGCAATTCCAACTTGTAGGCCACTTCTCCCATACGCTCCAAAACTCGATATGGCCCTACAAATCGTGGCGCTAACTTCCCCTTAAATCCAAAGCGCTTAATCCCTCGAAGTGGGGATACTCGAAGATAAGCTTTGTCTCCAACTTCGTAAACTGTCTCCTTGCGTTTAGAATCTGCATAACTTTTCTGTCTAGACTGGGCTACCTTGAGCCTATCGCGAATCAACTTCACCTTCCGTTCAGACTCTTTAATCAAGTCAGGACCAAACAACTAACGGTTTCCAACTTCGTCCCATGACAATGGTGTCCTGCACCTCCTTCCGTACAAGGCTTCGAAAGGGGCCATCTTTAAACTGGTTTGGTAACTATTGTTGTAAGAGAACTCTGCATACGGCAAATTGTCATCCCAACTAGATCCATAATCTAGCGCACAAGCTCTCAGCATATCCTCCAAAATCGGTTTGACTCTCTCGGTCTGTCCATCTGTCTGCAGATGAAAAGTTGTACTAAATTCTAGCCTAGTACCCAAAGTCTCATGCAACTGCTTCCAGAACTTTGAGGTAAACTGGGTTCCTCTATCTGATACGATGCTCCTCGGAACTCCATGCAAACATACGATCCTGGTCATGTATATCTTTGCCAACTTAGCACTGGTGTAAGTGGTCTTTACTGGGATGAAATGAGCTACTTTCGTCAATCGATCAACTACAACCCAAATCGAGTCATAGCCTGAACGAGTCCTTGGTAATCCCGTGATAAAATCCATGCCTAGCTTATCCCACTTCCATTCGGGTATCGGCAATGGTTGCAAAAATCCTGCTGGCTTCTGATGCTCTGCCTTTACTCTCTGACATACGTCACAAACTGCTACATACTTCGCGATATCCTTCTTCATTCTGGTCCACCAGAAAATATCCTTCAAATCCAAATACATCTTGGTATTTCCTGGGTGAATCGAATACGGTGAATCATGTGCCTCTTGCAGAATAAACTTTCTGATCTCCGGGTCATTGGGTACATAAACACAGTCTTCAAACCATAGGGTGTCGTGCTCATCCTCACGAAATCCTTTAGCTTTTCCTTCTTTCTTTTTATCCTTTATGGAAGCAATCTCCTTGTCAGTCTTCTGAGCTTCCCTGATTCTGTCCATCAAAGTTGACTGAATTTCCAACGTTGCTACATAGCCTCTCGGAACTATTTCCAAACATAGTTCACAAAGATTTACTGCTAACTCCTTGGGTATTTCTCCCGTCATTAACGTATTGACATGGCTCTTGCGGCTTAATGCATCAGCTACTACATTAGCCTTCCCGGGATGATAATGCAATTTCATATCATAATCCTTGATGAGCTCCAACCATCTCCTTTGTCTGAGGTTCAACTCCTTCTGTGTGAAAATGTACTTCAAACTCTTATGATCCATGTACACCTCACAATGGTTTCCAATGAGGAAATGTCTCCATGTCTTCAATGCATGCACTATGGTTGCTAACTGCAAATCATGCGTGGCATAATTCAACTCATGGGGCTTCAGTTGTCTTGAGGCATATGAAACAACTCTCCCTTCCTGCATAAGCACTGCTCCAAGTCCTCGACGTGAAGCGTCGCAATACACCTCATAATCCTTGGTTTGATCTAGCAAAATCAACACTGGTGAGGTAACCAAACGGTTCTTCAATTCCTGAAAACTTGCCTCACACTCCTCAGTCCATTTGAACTTAGTATCCTTCTTCATCAACTCCGTCATAGGCTTCGCAATCTTTGAGAAATTCTCAATAAACCTCCGGTAGTATCCTGCGAGTCCAAGAAAACTTCGGATCTCTCCAACTATTGTTGGGGCTTCCCACTTGGTCATGGTTTCAACTTTAGCGGGATCTACTACTATACCTTCTCCGGATATAACGTGTCCGAGGAATCCTACTTCCTTCAACCAAAACTCACATTTGCTGAACTTGGCATATAATTGGTGTTCTCTGAGCTTTCCAAGTACCAAACGCAAATGCTCCTTATGCTCCTCTTCATTCTTCGAATATACCAGGATATCATCAATGAACACTACGACGAACTTATCCAAAAACTCCATAAACACTTTGTTCATCATGTTCATAAAATAGGCAGGCGCGTTAGTCAGACCAAATGACATAACGGTATACTCATACAGCCCATACCTGGTGGTAAAAGCTGTCTTCGGAATATCCTATTCTCGAATCTTCAACTAGTGGTATCCTGATCGCAAATTGATCTTGGAAAACACCTTAGCGCCTTGCAATCGATCAAACAGATCATTGATCATTGGTAGCGGGTACTTGTTTTTGATTGTTACCTCGTTCAATCCACGATAATCAACAACCATTCTTAACGATCCATCCTTCTTCTCCACTAGAAGTACTGGTGATCCCCAAGGCGAAGAACTTGGGCGAATGTAACCTTTATCCAGTAACTCCTTAATCTTCTTCTTAATTTCCACCAAATCTTTTGCTGGCATCCTATATGGTCTCTTCGATATTGGCCCAGTGCCTGGCAAAAGCTCAATCAAAACTCAATGTCTCTATCCGGTGGCATGCCTGGCAACTCTTCGGGAAATACATCAGGAAAATCCTTTACCACTGGTACTTCCTCCTGCACAACTCCTGATAAGGAATTTACTTGAGTCCTCTTTGGCACATGCCGGGATACATACTTGATCCTTCCTCCTTCTGGTGTGGTAAGCAAAATTGACTTACTAGCACACTCAATATCCCCTTCATACTTTGATAACCAATCCATGCCTAATATCACATCCAATCCTTGAGATTCCAATGCTACTAGGTCTGAGGGAAAAACATAGTTACCAATCCTTAATGGTAACCGATCACACCATAGACTAGCCACATACTCTGCTCCTGGCGAGGTTACTAACATGGGTGACCTAAGGGCTTGGGTTGGTAGGTTATACTTATCCACAAATCCCCTTGAGATGTATGAATGCGATGCACCAGTATCAAAAGAACTAGTGCAGTAAATGACTTAACCAAAAACTTACCTATTACTGCATCGGGCTGAGCTTCAACCTCCTCCATGCTAACGTGGTTCACCTGTCCCCTGTTGAAAGGGTTCGGCTTCTTCCCAGAACTTCCATTGCCATTTTGGCCTTCAGGACATTCATTGGCATAATGTCCTGTCTTCGAACACTTAAAATAGGTGACTTGACTCAGATCTCTCTTGGCTGGGGTTGATGGGGTGCTGCGGTTCTGGCCATTGCTTCCTCCATTCCCATTGCCATTCTTGGTGCCATTGTGATTGTGCGAGCTACCTACCCCATGGGTATGCTGAAAATGTCCTCCCGGACTAGGGGTAAAACGTGGCTTCTGCTGAGCTCCTGAATTATACTTTCCTTGTCCATACTTCCTCTTGCGGTTCTCAATTTGCTGCTGCTTCCCTTCAATCATAAGAGCACGATCTACCAACTCCTGGTAGTTGTTGAAGGTGGCTACCATCAACTGCATACTCAACTCATCATTCAGTCCTTCCAGGAATTTCTCCTGCTTAGCTACATCCGTAGCAACGTCATCTGGGGCATAACGTGCTAGCTTACTAAACTCCTCCACATACTGGCCAACTGCCCGTCCTCCTTGGCGCAAGTTACGAAACTCACGCTTCTTCATGGCCATTGCTCCTACTAAAACATGGGCAATACGAAAAGCCTCCTGAAACTGGTCCCATGTGACAGTGTCGACTGGGAAGGTGGCTGTGAAATTCTCCCACCAGGATGCTGCGGGTCCTTCTAACTGATGTGCGGCAAACTTCACCTTCTCCGCATCTGTGCATCCTGATGTGGTCAACTCCCTAGCTGTCTTGCGGAGCCAATCATCTGCTACTATTGGCTCGGTGCTACTGGAAAACACCGGCGGATTCAGCCTAAGAAAACGGGCTAAGTGGTCAACAGGTGGTGGTGGTGGTGGTGGGTTGTTGTTGTTCCCCTGATTTTGATTCTGAACTAGCAACTGCATCAAGGTGTTCTGCTGCTGGATTAACTGGGTGAGCTCCGGCGGAATGGCAAATCCGGGGTCACGTCTCGGAGGCACCTGAGGGTTTAGAAAAGATGAGATATAAGAATAGAGGGGGTCTAAAGGGAAAACACTACCCATATGCACATGAGGCAAAAGCAAACAATTCACTTCATTCAAACAAACAAAGACATACAATCGATCTAACTATCGCAAAGTGCTCGGACTACTATATTTACATGGTGGACTACTACTACTGATGAGGTGGTCTACTAGAAATATTCTACGGTTGTAGACTCCATGATATCTGCTCCTGCTTCATCAACATAGTCATCATTGCTACTATCTTGTTCCGAGTCGGTGCCATCAATGATGATGTAGTCTTCCGGGCTAATCCCCTTGGGTTCTTCGTCTTCATCTACTGGTGTCGGGCCTCCCATAAATATTCCAATCTTCTTGATCAGGTCGTCATTCTTCTCCACCAATACTTCAATTTCTTCTTCATAATCTTCACGTGTAGCCTTGAGTTCTTCCTCCAATTCCTTGATTCTAGTCTTAGCCTTCTTCAGATCTATCATGTCGGCGCACATCTGATTCTCCTGTCATCGAATGTGCTGATTTAACTCCTGAATAAAAGCTGCAATTGATCTATCTTTCCTGGTGCTGATCATCTCCCAGTGTTCATCTCGGCGCCCACAAATTTGGTAGATAGTATCCTTGAGATCCTTGTGGTAGACTTCTCCAATGCGTCCCATGGCGATGTGAGCTGCCATACTCTTTCCTAGACTCCAAGTTGGTGCATCAAAAGAAAACTCTATGGGCTCAGTGAATGGTATGAACGTCCTTCCGGGAACTTGAACTTGAATCATCCAGCGCTCTTCTTCAGGTAAAGTGGCGTTGTAGGTTCCCGTGAAGATTGGTATTCCTATGTTCAGGTATCTAGTGACTTCCTTCAAGTGGCGTCCAAAGGGTGTATCTTCATCTGGTTGTGTGAACTTGTTTCTTGCATCCGCCATCCTAAAGAGTAGAAAAGATGAGAGGTCAGAAGAGAAGAGAGTGGGCAGTAATCTAGGTCTTTAGCTTAGTGGTCGTGTCCTACAGTCAGCGTGTGCTCTGATACCATCTCTGTAGCGACCAGACCTCAAACAGTCCGATCTCTGTGCTCCGGTGTCATCCCTGGATCAGTAATGCTGACACCACACAGTACTTGAAGGATTTATAGCAGAGTAGCAATCACACACTTATTACATCGAGTGTCTCAAAAGAGAACTTATTACAATAAATATGGCTTAAGGCCATCTATTAACGATAACAGCGGAAGGCTTGGAAGATAAGTGAGTCCATCAACTCCAACGGCATCACTGAGTATAGAACCACGACCTAAAAACTCCTTAATCGTTGTCTGAAAAGTCTGCAACATTAGCGTTGCAGCCCGAAAACGGGTCAGCACATGGAATATGCTGGCAAGGTAACACATAGAGAGTAAAAGAATGCAACAGCTATACTATATGCATATTTGGCTGGTGGAAAGCTCAATGGTTACATTTTTTGTGTAAAGCCAATTTTTCCCTACTTCAAAGGAATAAATTTAATTACTATCATGGTGGTTGTTAAACATTGAGAACGGTTGACAGCATTCTCAATCCCAATTAAGCATCATTATTTAACAAAACCCCACAAAGTTAACTCTAGAGTAACATGTTGAGATTCACTTGATAATCCAGGTACTAGATACTCAAGATGTCCATAACCGGGGACACGGCTAACCATGATTAGTTTGTTACACTCTGCAGAGATTTGCGCACTTTTCCCCACAATACTCGATCGCCTCCGTTGGATTTCTCGCACTACATGGTGTTTGAGAAACGGATGACCGAGACACAGTCTTTCAGAAGCGCTAGCACCTTACGATCGGGTAGATCGTACCACCTACATCCCCTACATCTGCTAGTCTACCCTGTAAGAGTTCGCATGACTTAACCAACTATGCCAAAGCCCATAATGGCTTGTGGCTACACACGGAAGTTTCTAGTATGAATAATCTCATGATCCCTTTGAGCCTGGGTGGCGGTCCAAAAGAAAAACAGGCAAGTCCTGGAATACCCAGGTGCCTCAATCCACCCATATGTGTGTTTAAGTTGCCACCTTAGATAAACCATTAATTAACAATCTCACATCTATCATGGATTTCACTCACCCAATCCACGTCTACTAGCATAGCATGGCATAATAAGCAAACGTAGAAGTAACTCCCAAAGGTTTGATAATAAACAGGTAATAGGTACTACCTCATCTACTTCCCATCCCACAATTTAATTAGATCCTAATCATGCAATGTGTGAGGATTGATCTAATGTAATAAAACTTGGTTGTAGAAAAGTATGATCAAAGTGTTACTTGCCTTGCTGATGATCCGTGAAACCTAGAGATTCAAAGTAACAGGCGGCGCACTCCGGGTATTCTATCGCAGACAAACAAACAAGCATACAATAAGTACTCATCTAATGCATAGGTAAAAGTCAAATAGAAGATCTAACCATAAAATTCAACTTAAGAACCCTGGTTTGCAAAAAGAATTAAATCGAACGAAGCAAAAGAAATCAAACAGCGAAAGAAAACAACTTTGTTCTAGTAATCTGGATCTACGTCAAATTTTACAGTAGCAAAAACTTGTTTAAGTTGATTATTCGGAAAGAGGGTTTCGAGATGAAACTCCAGGCGCTTGAATCGCCTGACTCCGATAAACGAGCGAAAAGTTATACTAAAACAAAAATCAGATCAGAAATCGCGATCAGAAAATAACCGCGGAAAAATCCGACGAAAAAGAAAAACGACGAACAGAATTTTTTTTTTAAACGCACGGATTTCGAGGGGCGGCGAACCTCGGGCGACGCGCGGCTCCGGCGGATCGGCGGCGGCGGCGGCTGGCGGCTGCGGCGGCTGGCGGCGGCGGCGGGGGGGCTGGGGCTCGGCTAGGGTTAGGGTTTCGGGGCAGCTGGCCTTTGGGGCTGGCTTGCCCCGGCTTATAAAGGCCCCGGCCAGCGGTGTCCTGGCCGAGTACGGCCCATAGTCGGTTCCGCGTTTTTTTTGTTTTTTTTTTAATTATGCTCGGAAGAAAAATAAAAAAATACTAAACGGACTCCAAAAATTGCGAAATAAATTTTCCCGGGCTTCTAAAACCAAGCCCGATAAAGTGAACATTTATTTGGGCCCTAAATGCAATTTTGAAAAACGCGCATTTTTCCTAAATTCAAATAAAATACCGAAAAACTCCGAAATAAAACTTATTTGATTTTTTATTAAATCCTCAATATTTCTATATTTTGGGAAAGTCATTTTATTCCCTCTCTCATATTTTGTAATAGAAATAATTGATGATAAAATAAATAAAATCAAATGATCCTGTTTACAAAATTTGAGAAAACTCAAATATGTAAATAATGAAATCCCCAACTCTCTTCGTGGGTCCTTGAGTTGCTTAGGATTTTCTAGGATCAAAACCGAAAGCAAAATAAAATATGATATGCATGATGATCTAATGTATAACATTCCAAATTGAAAATTTGGGATGTTACACTCGTAAGTGACCGTGAAGGGATTGACAACCCCTAATAGCGTTGGTTGCGAGTAGCTATCGTTTTGTGCAGGTACGAGGAACTTGAGCGTGACCTCCTACTGGATTGATACCTTGGTTCTCAAAAACTGAGGGAAATACTTATGCTACTTTGTTGCATCATCCCTTCCTCTTCGGGGAAAACCAATTCAAGCTCAAGAGGTAGCAACGTATCAGGCATCCCCAAGCTTAATTCCTGCTCGTCCTCGAGTAGGTAAATGATAAAAAGAGAATTTTTGATGCGGAGTGCTACTTGGCATAATTTCAATGTAATTCTTCTTAATTGTGGTATGAATATTCAGATCTGAAAGATTCAATACAAAAGTTCATATTGACATAAAAATAATAATACTTCAAGCATACTAACTAAGCAATTATGTCTTCCCAAAATAACATGGCCAAAGAATATTCATCCCTACAAAATCATATAGTTTAGTCATGCTCCAGTTTTGTCACACAAGAATGCTCTAATCATGCACAACCCCGATGACAAGCCAAGCAATTGTTTCATACTTTAGTAATCTCAAACTTATAAACCTTCACGCAATACATGAGTGTGAGCCATGGATATAGCACTATGGGTGGAATAGAATATGATGATGGGGGTTATGTGGAGAAGACAAAAAAGGAGAAGATCTCACATCAATGAGGCTAATCAATAGGCTATGGAGATGCCCATCGATTGATGTTAATGCAAGGAGTAGGGATTGCCATGCAACGGATGCATTAGAGCTATAAATGTATGAAAGCTCAACAAAAGAAACTAAGTGGGTGTGCATCCAACTTGCTTGCTCACGAAGACCTAGGGCATTTGAGGAAGCCCATCGTTGGAATATACAAGCCAAGTTCTATAATGAAAAATTCCCACTAGTATATGAAAATGACAAAACAAGAGACTCTCTATCTTGAAGATTATGGTGCTACTTTGAATCACAAGTGTGGAAAAAAAGGATAGTAGCATTGTCCCTTTTATTTTTCTTGTTTTTTCTTCTTTTTTTGGGCCTTCTTTTTTCTGGCCTTTCTCTTTTTCTTTTTTTTTTTTATTGGGACAATGCTCTATTGAATGATGATCATCACACTTCTATTTATTTACAACTCAATGATTACAACTCGATACTAGAACAAAGTATGACTCTATATGAATGCCTCCGGCGGTGTACCGGGATATGCAATGAACCAAGAGTGACATGTATGAAAGAATTATGAGCGGTGGCTTTGCCACAAATACTATGTCAACTACATGATCATGCTAAGCAATATGACAATGATGAATGTGTCACGATGAACGGTATGGTGGAAAGTTGCATGGCAATATATCTCGGAATGGCTATGGAAATGCCATAATAGGTAGGTAGGGTGGATGTTTTGAGGAAGATATAAGGAGGTTTATGTGTGAAAGAGCGTATCATATCACGGGGTTTGAATGCACCGGCGAAGTTTGCACCAACTCTCAATGTGAGAAAGGGCAATGCACGGTACCGAAGAGGCTAGCAATGATGGAAGGGTGAGAGTGCGTATAATCCATGGACTCAACGTTAGTCATAAAGAACTCATATACTTATTGCAAAAATCTACAAGCCATCAAAAACCAAAGCACTGCGCGCATGCACCTAGGGGGATAGATTGGTAGGAAAAGACCATCGCCCGTCCCCGACCGCCACTCATAAGGAGGACAATCAAATAACACCTCATGTTTCAAATTTGTTACATAATGTTTACCATACGTGCATGCTACTGGACTTACAAACTTCAACACAAGCATTTCTCAAATTCACAACTACTCAACTAGCACGACTTTGATATTATCACCTCCATATCTCAAAACAATTATCAAGAATCAAACTTTTCTTAGTATTCAACGCACTCAAAAGAAAGTTTTACAAATCTTGAATACCAAGCATATTATTATTATTAAGCAAATTACCATGCTATTTAAGACTCTCAAAATAATCTAAGTGAAGCATGAGAGATCACTAGTTTCTATAAAACAAATCCACCACCGTGCTCTAAAAGATATAAGTGAAGCACTAGAGCAAAACTATAAAGCTCAAAAGATATAAGTGAAGCGCATAGAGTATTCTATCAAATTCCAATTCATGTATGGCTCTCTCAAAATATGTGTACAGTAAGGATGATTGTGGTAAACTAAAAAGCAAAGACTCAAATCATACAAGATGCTCCAAGCAAAAAACATATCATGTGGTGAATAAAAATATAGCTCCAAGTAAAGTTACCGATGGAAGTAGACGAAAGAGGGGATGCCTTGCGGGGCATCCCCAAGCTTTGACTTTTTGGTGTCCTTGGATTATCTTGGGGGTGCCATGGGCATCCCCAATCTTAGGCTCTTGCCACTCCTTGTTCCATAATCCATCAAAACATTTCACCCAAAACTTGAAAACTTCACAACACAAAACTCAACAGAAATATCGTGAGCTCCGTTAGCGAAACAAAACAAAAGACCACTTCAAGGTACTGTAATGAACTCATTCTTTATTTATATTTGTGTTAAACCTACTGTTTTACAACTTCTCTGTGGTTTATAAACTATTTTACTAGACATAGATTCATCAAAATAAGCAAACAACACACAAAAAACAGAATCTGTCAAAAACAGAACAGTCTGTAGTAATCTGTAACTAACGCAAACTTATGGAACTCCAAAAAATCAGAAAAAATAGGAATACCTAGGCAATTTGTTTATTGATCATCAGAAATTGGAAGAACTATTTTATCACGTTCTGGTGATTTTTAATAAATTTTTTTGTGAACAGAAAGTTTCTGGAAATTACAGCAAGATCAAATAACTATCATCCGAGAAGATCCTATAGGTTTAACTTGGCACAAACACTAATTAAAAGATAAAACCACATCTAAACATAAGGTAGATGGATTATTTATTCCTAAACAGAAACAAAAAAGCAAAAAACAAAAATAAAATTGGGTTGCCTCCAACAAGCGCTATCGTTTAACGCCCCTAGCTAGGCATAAAAGCAAGGATAGATCTTGGTATTGTCATCTTTGGTAGGAAATCCATAAGTGGCTCTCATAATAGATTCATATGGTAGTTTTATTTTCTTTCTAAGGAAGTGTTCCATGCCTTTCTTTAATGGAAATTGGAATCTAATATTCCCTTCCTTCATATCAATAATTGCACCAATCGTTCTAAGGAAAGTTCTACCAAGAATAATAGGGCAAGAAGGATTGCAATCTATATCAAGAACGATAAAATCTACGGGCACATAATTCCTATTAGAAACAATAAGAACATCATAAATTCTTCCCATAAGTTTCTTAATAGTGGAATCCGCAAGGTGCAAGTTTAGAGAGCAATCATCAAAATCGCAGAAATCTAGCAAATCACACAAAGTTTTCGGAATAGTGGAGACACTAGCACCCAAATCACATAAAGCATAAAATTCATGATCCTTAATCTTAATTTTAATAGTTGGTTCCCACTCATCATAAAGTTTTCTTGGGATAGAAACTTCCAACTCAAGTTTTTCTTCATAAGATTGCATCAAGGCATCAACGATATGTTTAGTAAACGCTTCATTTTGACTATAAGCATGAGGAGAATTTAGCACGGAATGCAACAAGGAAATATAATCAATTAAAGAGCAACTTTCATAATTAAATTCCTTGAAATCCAAAATAGTGGGTTTAGCAACATCTAGGGTTTTATTCTTTTCAATCCCACTTTTATCAATTTCATCATCAAGATCTAAAAACTCCAAATTTTTGGAACGCCTTCTAGGTAAGGGTGGATCATATTCAGTTTCATCAAGATTCATATTGCAAAACAAGGATTTAATAGGGGACACATCAATAAATTTTAGATCTTCATCTTGATTTTCATAGGAATTGGAAGAACACGCTTTAATAAAGGCATCTTTTGTAGCACGCATCCTAGTGATTCTTTCCTTGCACTCATCAGTGGAAATTCTCATGGCTTTGAGAGACTCATTGATATCATGGTTAGGAGGAATAGATCTAAGCTTTAAAGAATCAACATCAAGAGAAATTCTATCAATGTTCCTAGCCAATTCATCAACTTTAAGCAATTTCTCTTCAATCAAAGCATTGAAATTCTTTTGTGAATTCATAAACTCTTTAACACTAGTCTCAAATTCAGAGGGCATCTTATTAAAATTTCCATAAGAGTTGTTGTAGGAATTTCCATAATTATTAGAAGGATTACTAGGATAAGGCCTAGGATTAAAATTCCCTCTATATGCGTTGTTACCAAAATTATTCCTACCAACAAAATTCACATCCATAGATTCATTATTATTCTCAATCAAAGTAGACAAAGGCATATCATTAGGATCATAAGAAACACTCTTAGTAGCAAATAATTTCATAAGTTCATGCATCTTTCCACTCAAAACATTGATTTCTTCTATCGCATGCACTTTTTTATTAGTAGATCTTTCAGTGTGCCATTGAGAATAATTAACAATAATATTATCTAGGAGTTTAGTAGCATCTCCTAAAGTGATTTCCATAAAAGTGCCTCCCGCGGCCGAATCTAAAAGATTTCTAGAAGCAAAATTCAATCCGGCATAAAAGTTTTGTATAATCATCCACAAATTCAAACCATGAATAGGGCAATTACGTATCATTAATTTTATTCTCTCCCAAGCTTATGCAACATGTTCATGATCAAGTTGCTTAAAATTCATAATATCGTTTCTAAGAGAGATGATCTTAGTGGGAGGAAAATACTTAGAGATAAAAGCATCTTTGCACTTGTTCCAAGAATCAATACTATTTTTAGGCAAAGACGAAAACCAAGCTTTAGCACGATCTCTAAGTGAAAAAGGAAATATCTTCAATTTAACAATATCATTATCGGCATCTTTCTTATTTTGCATATCACATAAATCAACGAAGCTATTCAGATGAGTAGCGGCATCTTCACTAGGAAGGCCGGCGAATTGATCTTTCATAACAAGATTCAACAAAGCAGTATTGATTTCACAAGATTCAGTATTGGTAAGAGGAGCAATCAGAGTGCTAAGGAAATCATTATTGTTGGTATTGGTAAAGTCACACAATTTGGTATTATCTTGAGCCATCGCGACAAACAAGCAATCCAACACACGAGCAAACAAAAAGCAAGCGAGAAAAAGGCAAACGGAAAAGAGAGGGCGAATAAAACGGCAAGGGTGAAGTGGGGGAGAGGAAAACGAGAGGCAAATGGCAAATAATGTAACGCGAGAGATAAGGGATTATGATGGGTACTTGGTATGTTGACTTTTGCGTAGACTCCCCGGCAACGGCGCCAGAAATCTTCCTGCTACCTCTTGAGCACTGCGTTGGATTTCCTTGAAGAGGAATGGGTGATGCAGCAGAGTAGAGTAAGTATTTCCCTCAGTTTTTGAGAACCAAGGTATCAATCCAGTAGGAGGCTACGCGCGAGTCCCTCGTACCTACACAAAACAAATAGCTCAACACAACCAACGCGATTAGGGGTTGTCAAGCCCTTCACGGTCACTTACGAGAGTGAGATCTGATAGAGATGATAGATAATATTTTTGGTATTTTTGGTATAGAGATGCAAAGTAAAATAAGAAGGGTAAAGTAAAAAAGCAAAGCAATAATAAAGTGTTGGGAGATTGATATGATGAGAATAGACCCGAGGGCCATAGATTTCACTAGTGGCTTCTCTCAAGAGCATAAGTATTCTACGGTGGGTGAACAGATTACTGTTGAGCAATTGACAGAATTGAGCATAGATATGAGAATATCTAGGTATGATCATGTATATAGGCATCACGTCCGAGACAAGTAGACCGACTCCTGCCTGCATCTACTACTATTACTCCACTCATCGACCGCTATCCAGCATGCATCTAGAGTATTAGGTTCGAGAAAACATAGTAATGCCTTAAGCAAGATGACATGATGTAGAGGAATAAATTCATGCAATATGATAAATACCCCATCTTGTTATCCTCGATGGCAACAATACAATACGTGCCTTGCTGCCCCTACTGTCACTGGGAAAGGACACCGCAAGATTGAACCCAAAGCTAAGCACTTCTCCCATTGCAAGAAAAACCAATCTAGTAGGCCAAACCAAACTGATAATACGAAGAGACTTGCAAAGATAACCAATCATACATAAAAGAATTCAGAGAAGATTCAAATATTGTTCATAGATAAACTTGATCATAAACCCACAATTCATCGGTCTCAACAAACACACCGCAAAAAGAAGATTACATCGAATAGATCTCCACGAGAGAGGGGGAGAACATTGTATTGAGATCCAAAAAGAGAGAAGAAGCCATCTAGCTACTAACTATGAACTCGAAGGTCTGAGGTAAACTACTCACACTTCATCGGAGGGCCTATGGTGATGATGTAGAAGCCCTTCGTGGTGGATTCCCCTTCCGGCGGAGCTCCGGAACAGGCCCCAAGATGGGATCTCGTGGGTACAGAAGGTTGCGGCGGTGGAATTAGGTTTTTGGCTCCGTATCTGATCGTTTGGGGGTACGTAGGTATGTATAGGAGGAAGGAGTACATCGGTGGAGCTTCGGGGGGCCCACGAGGCAGGGGGTGCGCCCTAGGGGGGCGCCCTCCACCCTCGTGACCGCCTCCCTCCTTTCTTGACGGAGGGTCCAAGTCTCCTGGATCATATCTGTTGAGAAAATCACGTTCCCGAAGGTTTCATTCCGTTTGGACTCCGTTTGATATTCCGTTTCTTCGAAACACTGAAATAGGCAAAAAAACAACAATTCTGGGCTGGGCCTCCGGTTAATAGGTTAGTCCCAAAAGTAATATAAAAGTGGAAAATAAAGCCCAATATGGTCCAAAACAGTAGATAATATAGCATGGAGCAATCAAAAATTATAGATACGTTGGAGACGTATCAGGATGCCACTGCCATCGAGGCCCTCATGCAGGCGGAACCAGACGTCCTGGACATGAACTGGGCGACAGAGGGTCAACTCTACGCGGAGCGCGCGAATGCCGCTGCCACCGAGGCCCTCCTGCAGGTGGAACCGGACGTCCTGGACTTGAACCGGGCGGCAGAGGCTCAACTCGACGCGGAGCGCGCGGATGCCGCTGCCATCGAGGCCCTCCTGTAGGCGGAACCGGACATCCTCGACTTGAACCGGGCGGTGCTCTCATCCGTGCAGAGCGCCCGCACGCTCCGCATGAATGAGTAGCTGGAGGCCGTGGACAACCACGGTGCGGAGACACACGTCGGCAGCTACGGCTGGTTCGTGCCAGCAGCCAAAGACCACGAGGCCGTCTCGTTTCGCGAGCAGTGATAGTTTTTCTTTATGTTGTTGTTTTTAGGGATCTTTTGTTGTGTAAAAACATATATTGTTATGCAAAGTCGCCTGAATTTCATCATTTGGGTCAGTCTACCATTTCAGGCGGTTGGATGAATATGCTACATCTCCTAACCCTTCTTCCTCACCTCTTCTTCTTACCCAACAGACCACCGCACGGGTCGTACGGATCCTCCCCGACATGCGGTAGGATAAACATATTGTATGAACGAAAATTATGTGTTAGCGGTAGGATGGCTGAGTTTGGTTTGTGCATATGCGGTAGCACATGTCAGTGAGGGTGCGTTCCCTTGGTTGGGTTTGCGGCGTGCAGGAGCGACTGTGTAAGGGTGCGGTGCAACCGCGGTGTGCAGGAGCGACCGTGTGAGGGTGCGGTGCGACTGTGACAGCCGTGCGCAAGTGTACCTCCTTTTCATTTTGAAAACATTAGGCAAGCTTTGCAAAAATGTGTGGCGAAGTATGGCAATGCAAGGCCTAGATCCAGACAGGATAAGTATGTACGTACTAGGAGTACTAGTGTTAAAAAAGAAAGGCGGGGTTTTCCTTCGCAGGATTAATCGATACAAATTCTCGTTTGTCGTGTAAATCAATGCGTATTTTCTTCTCCAAAGCCCAAATAGCTAACCATCTCACTCCTCATCGCTTGATTAATGCAGTGCCATGCAAACCAACATTCTCACTTCCGCATGCATGCAAGGTTATATTAATGTCCTTGGTTGCTAGTACGAGGCAAACCCCATCAATTTTGCCTCGATTAGTGTTAGTGGCCTTTTGCAAATTGTAGTTTTGATATACTGGCCTTGTGTACAAAAAAATGGAGGTAGTAACTATTTGACTTCCCTCCCCATTGCGGTGACGCCGACGATATCTCGAATGTTGTGGTTTGGCGAAGTGCGTTCGACGGAGAACACCATTGAGGGGGACCACGGTAAGTCGTTCGCAAGTGCCGCCTGCAAGCCGAGACAACCGCCTTATTTGCATCCAGGAAGTCCGTTGAACCAAAGGACGCGTAAATGTACTAGTACTACTAGTACACAATAGCGTCGTCCATCCAGCTTAGTGCGGTGAGGTGGTTTCTTGAAGAAGACAATGGAGAAGCGGAGTCAGCAAAGAGTGAAATGATGGTTGCTTCGTCCGTGCTTTGTGATTTGATGCCTCACTGCTTTGTGGTTTGTGATAGAAGGGACAGGGGAGTAGACTCTATGCTCTATACTGTACATGCGTCCAATCACAGGAGAAAGAGGAGAGACGTTGCATTTTTCAATTCCTTCAATCAATCAATCAGGGAGCTTTGGTTCCATCTTTATGGCTTTGGTAGCACTGTCCATGATGGTTCCCATTGATGCCAAAAGATATTTTCACATTTGGCTACACATTGTGGATGCCCTTAACCGTACACTACAAAAAAATACACTTCCGTGATGATACGTGTTTGTCACAGTAGGTCGCGTTTTCTATCATGCATGTACATCCATGACGATTTTATGAGAGAATCAAGATAGTCATACCTATGCTGTCGTAGAAGTGTTCCATGACATTACCAAAATTATCATCACGGAAGTGTCCACTTCCATGAAGATAAATCGCGCGTCACAGAAGTGCTTTCGTCAAGGGTGACCGACACGTGGCATCCATCGTAACGGAACGTCGTTAAGCTATCGGGTCGGGTTTTGGATCCGATAACCCGTTAACAGCCCCGACCAATGGGGATTTTCCATGTGTAAAATCATCATTGGCTGGAGGAGACACGTGTCAGGTCCGTGTTGGCACAGGTGTCACTCATCCAATGGGCGAGACGCGCCTATGATATGTTGACATGTGGGCCAGCCCATCAAGTTTAAATGGGTCGGCCCAACTGAAGGCCCACAAGATTTTGCGAACCATAATGGGCCGGCCCAGCTAAAGGCCCACGAGATTTTGCAGACCATAATGGGATGGCCCAGCTAAAGGCCCACAAGATTTTGCGGGCCACAATGGGCCGGCCCAGGTAAAGGCCCACAAGATTTTTGTGTGCCATAATGGGCCGCCCCAGGTAAAGGCCCACAAGATTCTTGCGGATCATAATGGGCCGGCCCAGCTAAAGGCCCATGAGATTTTGTCGACATTAATGGGCCGGCCCAGCTATAGGCCCACAAGATTTTGAGGACCCTAGTAGGCCGGCCCATTAACTGGCTGCCATGTTTTGGGCCAAATGTCGGCCCATGTTTGATCCGGTCCATTAATGGCCTGCCGCGCTCCGGGCCTAATAGTGGCCCATATGATATCCGGCCCGTTAAAAGCCTACCATGTTCTGGGCCAAATTATGGCCCAGATCAGGTCCGGCCCTTTAAGAGGCTTTGGGCTCAATTATGGCCCATATCAGATTCGGCCCGTCAACTGGACACTATGCTTTTGGGCCCACTTGCTAAAGGCCTACTTTGTAATTCGGCCTGATATTAGTTTTGGCATGTTAAGGGCCCGTTTAACATTTCGGCCCTATATTAATTTCGGCATGTTAAAAGCCCGTCATATAGTTGGGCCTAACTACAGCTCAGTTTGCATCCGGCCTGCTCGCAGCCGATATCTGATTGGGCCAAAGAAGGACCGAGACAATTTTGGCCTGTTAAAAGCCCGTGATTTGATTCGCACAATCATGGGCCGGGGTTCATTTCGGGCTGCTGCCGGCCCGTGAGCTGTTCGGCACGTTTCAGGCCCAACCTACATCGTGATTGCATGACAGCCCGATTATGTACCGTAATTTTACGATTTGGCCGATTTACTGCGAAGACAAGATATATATATACAGTAAAATAACTGTAGCATCGTGAATAAGAAAAAACCTAGACTATACAATAAAGAAATTACAACATATTACATCCACTGGGCATCAAAGTTCGCCACTATGATAATAAAGCACAAGCAGACATCAGATTACATACACTGGGCATCAAAGATTGCCACCAGTGCAAATAAACACGCCGACAAAATAATATACAAAACCGACAGCACTTCAGTAGAGTTCAAGAAAGGTTAGCCCTGCTAGGGAGCTGCAGCGCAAGCAGCTGAGCAAGATGATGAGACTGCGCTTGTTCAACACTTATATCTTCCTCACTCTCAAAGATAAACAAGCAGATAGATGACAGGTTTTGCACATAAAAGTATCAGTGTTGACAATTCATCACATTTCTTACTGACGAATAAAGTGACACAGTTGAAAATTGCATTAACACAATATGGTATTGTTCAGGTCAAGACATGGTAGGAAACGACACCACTAGATTACAGATCAAGAACTCATAAGTATCAATGGTTAGTGTGCTGTCAATTTATACCATTTCAGATTGGCAAATAAAGAGACAGTTTAAATAATAGTAGAATGATATGACATTGTTCGTAGTTAAGACATTGCATAATATGACATTGTGCTGTAGTGGGTAGGTTCACCACACCACTGGATTATGGATGAAGAACAGAAGCATACATGCAGTGCAAAAGAAGATCACTTGCTCTGTATAGTTTAATTTACATGGTATGAAGAAGGAACTTGGTTGTACAACTGAAAACTTAAATTGAGAAAGGACAAACTTTTGTTTATGAACTACATAATAAACTTTAAACAAGCAATTTGATGCAAACACCAAAAATAAACAGTTGTTGCAGTCATGCCTAACCAAATATATACAACAAAGTTTGAAGGCTTGAGATGGACAAACTTAGATTATTGGTGAAGACAGGATCTATAAAGGCCCTGTCCATGCTGATGGGGGACAATTCAAGAAGTTTACCACATAATCTTCTTCAAAAGCATTGCCTTTATTCTACATTTTGTTAAGAGTAAATATAGATGTGATAATATACGAAAAAATGGAGAATATTTGAGATAAGATGAAGAGTGATGCTACATAACCAAGTAGCTATAAATGTAAGTGCAGCGATACAGGCAAAAGGTACAACCAAGAGCAATGCACAGCTAAACTTTTTCAGTACCAACCTTATGGTAAGAGTAAATATAGATCTGATGTGTAGAAAATGGAGGGCAAAGGAAAATAAGCTGCAGAGTGATGGTACATGAACAACTACCTGTCATTATAAGTACACTGATAAAGGACAGCATGTACTTACAAGAACAATGCATAGCTAAAAAAACATTGGCATTGGATATATTCTACACTAATGTAACCATTCATACAGATCAGATAATTTGGAGCGAACAATTGATAAGCAAGCTATCATGCATACTGTTGTCACATAATGAACCAGGTATGTATGCAAGTACAGTGATACAGGACAATAGGTACTAACAAGAGCAAAGCAGCAGGCATCACATTTGCGATATCATGTCGTTCTTGTCAAACCGGAATTCTTCTTCGAGCAGATTTCCTGCAAAAAAGATCCGTAAGGCACATGCGGAAAAGTAGAAGTTCAAATTTTCATGTGATTTCATAGACAGTACCTCATCCTGGGAACGAGACTAGTGCATAACAAGGTTTTTCCATTCAATGTCTTCTAAATTTAGCACAGGAGACTTCACTGGAAATTCATTTATATACTTGCCATCAAAGTGTGATTTCCTCAGGTAACACCGATACTGCCGCAATGCTTCCTTGAAAAGCACAAGCAAGCTTTGCTCGTCATGACTATCCATATTGACCCTCGCCTAGTTACAACAATGTAATGTAAATCATTGATGTGTTCAATCAGTAGAAAACAGGAAAATAATAACCATGAATAATAGCACTTACACATAAGTTGGACAGGAAGATGTGAAAATGGTGTTTGTCTTCACAATAATCTTCCCATGATGGGAATATATGCACGTAGTCCCTAACAACATTGAAAGCATTGTCTTTTAAACTGGGAATAAATGGAATGGGGTTCCAATCTGCAGGAATTGGTCGTCTCTGTAGTTGGGATAGGTCTTCGGCCGATGGACTTGCTGTACTTTTTGCTGGAGTGGGATTTTTCTGTGGTACAGCTGGTGCTATGGCAAATGAAATCGGTATACCTTTTGCTGGAGTGCAGGTCCTATGTGGTGGGGCTAGTGGTGTGGCCAGTGAAGTATGGGTACAGTCTGCTGGAGTCGGTCCTACATTTTGTGTCACTGGTTGTACAGCCAATATAAGTGGGGTGATGTCTGATTTCTCCGGCACCACCACGTTTTTCAAGGACTTTGCTGGTGCTCCTTCAGGTTCGGCAATCACCCTCTTCCTTTTTGATGTCTGATGCACAAGAACAGCATTTGAGTGGAAAAACATGGTATGATGACAGATGGAATATGTATTGATAATGGATGGGCATGGCATCTCGACATATATGATGAGTAAACTAAGCAGATGGTGGTGCAACAAAGTAGAAGAAATGCAAGACAACATATGCAAGATACCCGCAATCAATAAAACATTGGCAAATTAGAATAGGCACCTTGATGGGTGAACAGGACAGGCCATCTGCCTTTGACTCCTCGAGGTTAGAATAGTCATTAGGATCATATTCTGAACAAGAATCAACAGGTGGGGAGCGTATGAGTTTCATTGCATCCAGAATGGCACTCAATGCCTTGGTGCCAATTTTGTAAGTCATTGCAGTGTTTAGCTTCAAGAGTGGACTGCTGCTAGTGCGACACAAAGCAGCTACATAGATCATAGTGTAGATATAACGGGAAAACCTTAAGCATTAGAGTAAAATCAGCAAAGTGGAACTTGCTGGAATATATGTGCTAGTATTGCCGGTACGGCTAGAAAGGCTTCGGATACCAGCTCTCTTCAAGTGAAGGTGCGGTACTGTTAATATCAGTGTAACTCTCAAAGGCGACACAGCTCCTCGCATTTCCTTGCTATTCTTATAGGATTCGAGTGGGCAGGCCACTACAAATCCTATTCCTATGTTTACAACATCCTACGAATCAAAGAGGCTCAAAGTGTCCATCACAACCAACCGTATAGACCTCTACACTGCAAATGTCCCTGCTCATCTTCAGTACAAGGAACATACTGTACTACTATCATACTCCCTCCATTCCAAAATATAAGTCTTGGTAGAGATTTCCATTATGGATCACATACAGATGTATCCAGATACATTTTAGAGTGTAGATTCACTCATTTTGCTCCATATGTAGTCCATGGTGGAATCTATACAAAGACTTGTATTTAGGAACGGAGAGAGTACATATTAAAGAAGAACGGAAGAGGAACATGGTAAGAAGAGCAAGCAGATTTTGGATAATAAAATGTTGGTTGTGCAGTGCCCACACATGATGAACCAGAGCGCATTAAGAATGCAACTCCCAGCTGTCTCTCGACCATTTCAGGCGGTTGGATGAAGATCCTACGTCTCCTAACCCTTCTTCTTCCTTGTCTCTGACTCTTCCCATACAGAACACCGCATGGGCCGCCGGCCGGACCACCGGCCCCCACTGCCTGTGTTCCTCCGCCACCCCCACCCCCGCCCCAACCCCCACCCACGTCGAGTTTTCTTCGTTCGGCGAGGCCCCACAACCACCCGAGCCCCTTCGATCGCACCGGCGAACTCCGGCGAGCTCTGAAAAATCGACTGACCCAATTTTGAAATTTAGTCTACTGTGATTTAACTAGTGTGGAATATAAAAGGGGAAAACCATAAGCATTGGGAGTATAGTGTTGAGCGTGCCATGGCGGATCAAAAGGTGCAAACCGGACAAAGGCAACTTCGCAACCAAGACAAGAAATCAAAGTAAAGCAGTGGCGATCTATTTTCTTGATGCGATAAATAAGTCGAGCAGATACGAAAGAGTACCGCCTCTGGTGCTCCGCCATGTACGCATCTGCTGAGAATTTGATGGTGATGCGGTAGCGATGGCTGTCAGCGGTGTGGAAGCAGATCTAGGAGGGTAGACGGTGGCGGCGGGGCGCGGTGGACGAGACAGTCGTAGGAGCGGCGCCGGCAAGGTGGACGACGGCGGGGATGAAGTGAGAGGACGGGATGCAAGGATCCCGGTCCGAAGCCGTGGATGAGAGAGGTCAATCTCTTGTAATGGACGGTGGCGTCAGGGTATCAGCTCTGGCATGGTGGAGGAGGATGGCGGTGGATGGGGTGGCGGACGGCGGCGGACGGAGGAGGGTTGGATGGAGAGGGTGTTTTGGCGCCCACGGAGTACGAATGGGGAAAAGGGCGGTAGGGAGGAAGGGGGGAACCATGTATTCAGGGCGCGCTTGTCTCAAATGCGAGGAAATTTACAAACTTAGCCCCCGTTTCAAATTTCTACTACATCACAGCAACATTAGTCGGTTGGGGATAGGACGGTAATCTCGCATACACCGAATATTTGCCGATGAGAGTTTGTTTTTGGCGCCCACCGTGTATGAATCCGGGTGAGAGGCGGTTACGTCACATTTGGGTGAAATTACAAACCTACCCCTATCGAAACCTATAGAAATCCAGCAGATAGGCTTTGCGTGGCAGGGATAGGCAGTAGTGATTTCCATCTCACAGATTTTGGTTTCGGGCGGTTACTGCGACTTTCCCCGCTTCGTTCAAATTTTGCAGAGTGCATGTTTACCGTGCCAACTCAATTCGAATCCCGTTTGTATTCTATTTTTTCGGGCGAGATCCATTTTCAATTGGAATTACATTCTATATACATCATTTTTTTATATATACTTTCAAAAGCACAACAAAGAATTCTGCTCCTTTATATGTATAATATGATTTACAAATACAACGATCTCGAAATCTTAAGGTTGAATTCGAAAAAAATTAACCAAATTATGTTCTACTAAAATGTATGGATCAATAATATCTACATATTAAATAACATAGATGTGCGTGAATTCATATGAGTATGCATGTTTGATAGATCAATTTTGTTCGAGTATGGATTACATGTATCATCATCTCAAATTCAAATATTTGAATCCCATTTTTGTTCACTCCTTTCATGCCCATCTCTCTCGCATGCATGCTCCTTCAGGTAGCTATCACTCTCTTTTCTCCAGCTCACCCGCACGCTCACTTCATGTTTCTCCTATCCTCGCAAACATGGTCTCTCGACGTCTCCCTTGAGAAGTGTCACACTCTCCCTATCATTATACATTACACGGTTTTCATTACCTCTCACGTCTCTGCTGTTCTCTGGTATCACTCGGTACCTAAGCTTTCTTTTTCACCGCCACACACATAGTCTCCACTCGTCTTTCACTTTGTCTTTCTCTCTATGGGATTCTCTCACACACCCTATATGTATCTACATATGACTCATACCACTAAAATTACTCTCTCTCTCTCTCTCTCTCTCCTGTAGACACAACATTTGTCGCGGTCTCCTTTTCGTCTCCATCCCAGACTGACATTATTCATTTGTTTACCGATCAGACAACCCCGACTACCGTCTCCTCTCTCTCTCTCATAGACACACACACACACACAACTCCTGCTTCCACTCCCCTTCCCGACTACCGTCTCTCTCTCACACACACAAAACTCTCGCTTTCGCACCCCGACTCGTATTTCTCTCACAAACATTTATCGACTAGCTAGCCTCTAGATAGGTTTATACCCCCCACACACTCGTGCTTCCACCATCGCATACATGTCTCTCTCCCGCTCCTTGTATCTATGTAGATTTTTCTTCCCTTCTTGAGACACGCCCTCTCGATCATGCACACACACACTATCGCCTCATTTTAAGCTGATACATATCGCACACACACTCCTTGTGTCTTTGTCACACATGCACTCCGTCCTCCTCCACTCCCCCTCTCTCTCACACACACATGGGCTTTTTGCAACAACTAGCAAGATGTCCATGTGTTGCACGGAACATCAAGATGCATTTGTATGAGTAGTTTATCTTGTGGGGGAAAAGGATGAACGAGGGAAGGCATTATTTGCAAATGTGGAGAGGGGTGTGGGTATCTTTTTGCAAAATTGCCATAGTTTCCTTCCTATCCGTCAGATATAGATCGGACGGCCTATATTGCAGGATGGCAGGCACACGATCATCACCGACAATGCTTTTTATAAGAGTAGGGATAAAAATAGAGTTGGTGATGATGGTGGGCCTACCATCCTGCAATTAGGTCGTCCAATTTATATTTGACGGATAGGAAGGAAAATATGGCAATTTACCCTCACTCTTCACCACATTTGCAGATAAGGCCTTCCCTCTTTCATCCTTTTCTCCCACAAGATCTTGATGTTCCGTGCAACGCACGGGCATCTTGCTAGTAAGAGTAGAAATTAGACATATACCACTTCTCGAATCTTGAAACCAACAACATTCCTCCCTTATCTCATCAAAACCACCAAAGGAATATATTTTGAGTGAAACATAACATATTTTTAGTGATATACGTATTTCAAAACTAGACTTTTTTTCTATCAAATCGGTGAATATGTATTAATCTACTTCGATCGTGTGGCAATGCATTGGCACATTGCTAGTAGTTATTATAATTTTTTGGACACCAGACAAACGGTCGAGTACATATACAAAGAGAAGAGGCACACGCATGCAGTCGGCCTCTCGTTGTCTCGCACACATGAGTGTTACGTAAAGGTGACGTTAACGAATAAACCCTAAAACCCTAGGTGCACGATTACTGCATTCACGGGTACCGGGTACGTGCTGGAGCACCTTTGTAGGAATAGTCAGCTCGCGTGATAATTTGATCCGTAGGAGTTGATGGCGGGACCACAGGTGAACGACTTGGAGCGCGGTGGTATTCATAGTACTACGTACCTCCTTGGCATATGGTTGTATGGTTTTTTTGTGATGGAGGTTGTATGGGTTTATGTTGCGAGATGTTGAACCTGGTAGTTCTAGGGCAAATACTATGGTTTAGATTTAGATGCTGGTTTTCAGTAATGAAAATCGTAAGGGGAAACCCTTCTTTGATTAAAAAAACTACTACCTCCATTCTGGTTTACTAGTCCCCATCGTACTTTGGGTCAAAGATTGTCCACGAATTTTACTTGTAAAATGTGAATGGAAAACGAGATTTTGTTATACCCAAACAAAAAAGGACTGGAGGGAGTGATTGCTCTGACACGGACGCGACCTCTCATAGCGTAGGCATTGAACCAGCGCGTCGGCCAAGAGGGCCGCACTCGCTGCAGGCCCGGCTGAGCACGCCTCCTCGCCGCGTGCAACCAGCTTAAGACTGCCCCGCCTGCCTTCATTGAATTCGTGCGTGTGCCGGTAACACGTCCTTCCGCGAGCCGGCAGGTTTTAGAACACAAAAAATGACTAAAATATAATTAATTTACGCATGGTCTTGACTTGTTGTGCTCGCATTGGTAGCAGGAACTAGTAGAGGATTTTCTTTATTTATAACTCTCCTCACATTTTTTTGGCTTTGAAGTGAATCATGGTTGTGGACATTATGTATGAATGTGCAGATATTTGTGAACATGAGTTTGATGTGGAAGTTGAACTTGGAATGTCGGGCTTGCGCGTGAACTATACCATGTCCAATGCTTCGTCTGTTATTGTTTGGAAAGTAATTGCTGTTATTACATGACCCGAAAAAAAACATTTTGTGCCACATCAGTAGATGCATGGACATCACAACAGGCATGCTGACTGGATAAACATTTGAACCTAGCTATTATGAAGGAAATTTTGTATTGACAACAGTTTTAGATAGCAGGAAACGCCTAGCCTGCTCTGCCTCTGCTAGCTTATTTCTGGCTTCTTCCATCTCTTCTTTGGCTTGGGTGAAGAGAGCATCTGATTGCTCTTTTCACTTCTTCAGGAACTCAGCTACATTCTCAAGGGTTGCTGCATGCTTTCTTTCAGCCTTTACTAATGCCACGAGGACACGAACAGCTGACGACTCCACCTGGCTTGTGTGTAATCTAGCATCATCTGGGAATTTGCACCTTGTGTCTAATCCAGCATCATTAGGGAACTAGCACCTTGTGTGTATTCCAGCCTCATTTTGGAAACATGATCTCGAGGTTGACCATACTTCCCTCCTCGCAGGAACTTCATCCTGACATGAAGTTACTTCTTTTTAGATCAATACTCAGAGCAACCTAGATCCATTTAGTAGAAGCCAGATAAACAGAACTTGGAGAAGTGAATTCAAAAGGAAAAAAATAAAAATAGACTACAAGGTGAGAACACCCACTTCCTACATCAAGCTAAAAATGAAAGCATTAGGACGATTAAGACTCTTCTTATTACACATCGAAGAACACCATGCTTAAGAGAAACAGAAACTACAACATATACACATCTAAGAACACGAGGCTACACGAAAGTAATTGAAAGGGTGTTACTTACCAAAGCTCGTTTTACAGGTTCGGTGCAGCTCCTCTTTAACTTGCCACGCTCCTTGAAGATGTCCCGAATATCCCGTGTTTGGTCTTCATTGCTCCTCTGCATGTTCACACTCGTGGTTTAAAATCTCAACAGGGAAAGAATACTACTAGTAATACTCGCGCATCTTGTGGGCAACATTAAAGCACTCGCCTCCAATGTTAGAGCATCTCCAACAGAATTGCAACGCGCGGCACTTTAGAAAAGCGTTTACAGTGCTGAGGTCAAGAAGTAGATACTAAAGAGTAGAGGATAGTTCTCAGCATAGATAGATAAAAAAAGATAATTCAACTACTCCTTGTCGTCTGACTCCTCCTCGATGATGTCCTCCTCTGACGTTTGACTGTAGGCGTGAAGATATCGATCGTCATCGGATTCCCATGGTGATGCTGCTCCTAGCCTCATGTTGAATTGAGCGTCCGGTTTTCGCCTACGCTTGTCCTCGCGATAGGCGGCTCACTCCGCCCTCCTCTTATCCCTCTTCGCCCTCCTTTGCGCGTAGAACTCGCGCTCGTTCATGATGTCCTGCGGGAAGTGTTGGCGCCACAGCGCCATGGCTTCCTCGTCCATCTCAGCGATGCCGAGACGGTGCTCCCGCCTCTGGTTGTCGCGACAATCCTCGTCAGTGCTAAGATGCGGCAGAGGCGCGAGCTCCTGCGCCCGCTCCAGCGTCGGCACATTGGGGAAGTTCAATGTTCTATGAGGCAACCTGAGGCGCCACACTGTCGAGTCGTACGTGCGGGCGGCCTCATTGGCGGTGTCGAAATTGCCGAGGCCGAGGCGCATCCCGCGAAACCGGATCTCGGCGGAGAAGTCGCCGGAGGGGCGCGTGCGGACGCCGCGGTATCCCCAAGTTTCCCGACGACGCGGCGGCATGGTAGCGCGGCGGCGGCAAGGCGAAAAAGAGCGGGGAGAGAGTGGTGGCAAGGCACAGAGCAGGGAGAGAGCGGTGGCGAGGCACAGAGCAGGGAGAGAGCGGTGGCAAGGCACAGAGCGGTAGGAGGGCGTTGGATTTTATAAGGCGCGACGGACGCCGCACGCCAAAACTAGCGCACGCCCGGCCGCTTTTTCTCGCGCGCGCGTGATCCTTTCCCGACGTCTCTAATATCTCTACTATCTTCTCCACTTTTATATTTATTTTATATTTAGTATTTATCTCTACTTCCTTTACTGTCTACTTTTTTCTCTATACTTTTTTTTCTTGCAATATAGGTCGTCATTTATATCTGACAGATAGGAAGGAAACAAATGGGAATTTTGCAAAAAGATACCCATACACCTCTCTAGATTTGCAAATAAGGCCTTCCCTCGTTCATCCTTTTCTCCCACAAGATAAACTACTCATACAAATGCATCTTGATGCGTGCAATGCATGGGCATCTTGCTAGTTCTAAAAACCTTTCCATCATTTGCCACACTACTGGTTGCAGATGAAAAACCTACCCAAGCATAGCGCAATACAGGAGTGACGCACAATTACAAGCTGATATTCTGTTGGACAATGGAGGCTATAACCAATTACTTTTACAGGAACAATAGCACCCAGGAAATTTGAAGGGTAGGTATGAACAAAATTGGAACTGCACATGTACTGCTAAGTGATTCAATACACACATTGCCAATCGAGGAGGAGAACGATGGTCGCGGTGGCCTCTGTGAGTCATGGTCGGCAACGGGAGTCAGTTCATTGTCCACGATGGTGGTACTTCTGCGCTTGGCGTCGGCTTCCGGGAAGCAGATCCGAGACCGTGGAAGACGATGCCGGGGAAGAGGCTCCGTGTACGACGACGATGGTGGACTGGCTCCAGTGCGGCGTACGAGGTCATCGATGAGGCAGATGCGTTGCGGTGGACGAGTGCGCCGATGTAAAGGGGAGGAGCACAAAGGTTGCGGTGCCGTGGAGAAGTATATTTTGCGGTGGGGATAGAAAATGGGGAGTATTCAGGTGTACTACTCTGGGTGCGGGGTGGGGTTGGCTTGGTAGGGTGAACCTGAAGTTACGAAAACAGCCACCTACCAAGCGTCATCCATAGGCCTGTTCCGAAGGCTATGATGGTAACTTCCCACTGTTCGAATCAGGGTCGCGGGAGATTTTCCCGCTGACCTCAAAATTTTGTGACACTGGACTCCCCGTGTGGCATGTTGAGTGATTCGGCTAGGTAACTAGCGAGTAGTAGTAGTAAACTCTGCATATTAGGTTTGACTGAAGTCAAACTTCCTAAAGTTTGACCAAGTTTATAGAAAAATATAAACATTTACCATAACAAATATGTATGATGTGAAAGTACATTCAATAATGAATCTAATGGTATTTATTTGTTATTGTATATGTTAATATTTTTTGTTATAAGCTTTCTGAGAGTTTACAAAACTTGACTTTGACCAATGCTAATACGCCGACTTAAATAAAAACGGAGGGAGTACACATTTTTTTCTTAGTTTGTAGTGAACTAATCATTTGTTGAAATTGTGAAATAAATATATTAGGCTATTTACTTCGAATGTAATGGTCTATACAATTCAATAGTTACAATCATTATCGAATCCCAAGATGTATACAAGGTCTATAGTACTTCACAACATGCTCAAACTCACATAATCCCAGTCAAATGAGAATCTAAATGCATTTCATAGTTATTACTTTGTAGGATGCAACAAAAACAACCATAACTCTACATCAGCCATTATAGAAGCAACATTTTGACATATCCCAATGTGTGAATGAAACGTGCAGAGAGAGCTTTTGAAGATGGAGCAGATAGGGCGGGAAAGATTGTATGTATGTGGACGAGAGAGTAGGAGACAAACCTAACGAGACAGAGAGAGAGAGATAGAGAGAGAGAAAGAGAGAGCAAGAAGTTAGGTCCGTGAGAAAGATGGATACATGTAATATACATGAGATGTGTGTGCATCTGGATTCTGTATACGTGGAAGGAGAAGAGACAACATGTTTGATGAGAGAGCTGGAAAAACATGGACGAGAGGGGAAGGATCTCGTGGGTTGAGGGATTGACAATTTTGTGCGGGGGAGAGAGGGATTGGTAATTTTGTGCAAGAGAGAGAGGGTGGGGGGAGGAGTCAGTCAGCCGTTGTCACATCACCCTGCTTCCAAATGACCCTGCATTCTCTAGCGCAGTGTGGTCGCCGTCTTCGATCTGCTCGATGCCCTCTTTGAATATTGAGGTGTTGTGCATGTTGGGGTGCAAAGAAGCACAAGCGAGAGTGGTCGCCATATAACCTTGTATGGGGATGAATTGTGCGCTCGAGGGAGTGTGTGTGTGTGTTGTGCTGCGTGTGTCTATGTGTGTGTGTGTGATATTGAGAGAAAACAAACCTAAGGAGAGAAATGGGTATTCACAAAGAGATTGTGCGGGCCTTGAGGTGGGCAGGGGCCGGGTGAGGGTGTCAAAATGTGTGCGCTGATGCATGTGTTGCATGCGACCGTGTGAGGGATGGACGAATCGAGAGAGATGGTTGTTGTGTTACGGATGCTCCTCTCTCTGTCTCTCTCTCCTTCTCTCTCTCACACACACACACACATACAAGTAAACTAGAAGACCGTTCTCTCATGTATACACAACGTATCGGCATCTGTCTATGTCTCACTCATGCATGATCATTTGCACATTCACACCTCTCTATGTCTGTATCAATGTCTGTATCACACGCACACCGTCTCCACATTGCCCTTCCACCACAACACACATATGGACACATACACACGTTCTCTCTCAGTCACACACACAAAATCAGTATTAAAAAAACTAGGGCGCACCTAAAACGTCCAAATCCAAATAAACACGAACTAGAGCTAAATTCAAATATGTGGAAATATTGCAGCGTCAAGAACTTTCACAGGAAAAAAAAAGTTGAGTAATATTCGAGGATTGTTTTCACACACACAAAAAGGTTCGGTGGATGTCCTTCGAGCGCGACACGGTGACGCACCGTTCGATTGACTGCGCGGCTGCGGTTCACACGCTTGCATAGGATTCCGTATCATGGCTATGGTACTAACTAATAAAAGCGCTGCCTAAGTCTAATGTTTATGTGTACTAGTACGGTTTTCTTTTAAGTTTGACCAACCTTATATATAAAACTAAAGTAAGCTCCCACACGCGCACTCATCAATATGCCGCCGCCGTTGCGCATGCCGGCGCCCGCCTGCTCCAGCCAACAATTTCTCGCCCATCACCGCCGTGTCGCCGCCATCCCTGTGCCATGAAGCCGAAGGCTCGCCCGCTCACGTCGTCTGTAGTCCCTCCTCGTGATGCCGCCGCGCTGCCAAGCACGCGAGCAGCTAGTGGAGCCGCGTCTATGCACGTAGCGTATGAAGAGGAGGACGAGCGCGTGCTCCAGCACGCTGGCGAGGAGGAACTAGCGTGTCATTGTCGTCTCCGCCCGCATGGAGGAGGCGCGCATGGTGACTGTCGCGGCGGAAGCCTGTCGCACGCGCGTCGAGCCCGCAAACTGGGTGCGGACGCAGAATCTACCTTCGAGACCTTGAATGCCACATGGATCCTGCAATCTGAAGGAGCAATTTGGGTCAGTCGACTCATGTGAGCCATTTGATGCAACATGGATGGCTAGAAGGGCTTCTTCCACCTCTTCTTTTGTCTTCTTCCTTCGCTCCGTCGAACTTCTTTCACAAATCGACTGACCCAAATTATACTACTAGTATGAACGTATTAAGTACAGTAGGAACACGAAGATACGAGCAGTAGTACCAACTGCAAGAAGAACAGTAGTAAGACATAGTACTAGTACTACTGTACGTACTAAAGAGTTCAAATAACGAGAAAGAACATAAACATAGTTCTGTTGGGGCCTCAGCACAACACACCCTTGAAAATAAACTAAGCAACTAGTCCGCTTGACGCTGTAGTAGAACCAGCATGAGCGACGGCACTGCTACCTACTCGGAGTCCGAGTCCACGTCCTCGACTTCATCCTCGTCCATCTTCGTCTTCCTCTTCGCCGACGCTTCTTTGCTTGAACCGGACACTGGGCTCTGCTTCTTCATCCAACCCTTGTAGATATTTAAACAAAGGTAGGCATCCATTGCTGCGTACAGGATGTGATCTTCATCTAATGTCTTCGACTCCCATGCATGATGAAACTCGTGATGAGGTTTCTTCAGTTTAGCGTACGAAGGATCAATCATGGCTGCTACCAAGGTCAGCATGGAAGGTTGAGAGGAGGACACCAGGCTTGCCTTCTGGAGATCGAAGGGCTGGCCTACAACGAGACCTATCTGACGCAGGACATCCCTGTCATTCTTAAAGCCTACAGTAACGAATTTCACTCTTTTGTCCTTGAGGAAGTTCTTAAAATCCTGGCACTCAACGTCGGCATGGCATATGTGGTAGACCAAGCAAACGTTATGTACACAAACCTGGATCACGGCGGGCTTCTTCCTCTCTTCGTCCTTTAGATCCTTCTCTCGTCCCAGGACTATGGTGTACTCAACATCTAGCCCAGCGACCCACTCATTTGTTGATTTTTTGAACATGCGTAGGAAGCGAGCAAGCCATGCTTTCACCGTCTCGGATCCACGTGTGTAGATGACGATGAACTGATTGCCAGTGATGGCTCTATCCTGGTACTCAGCGGCAACCATGGAGATTTGGGAGGCCATGGATTTTGGAGGAGGGTTAGGAGAAGTTGAACTGTTGTACCCCACAAAAAAAACTGGGAGCGAACTAATGTGAAAGGACGGGACGACTGGGAGCGAAGTGTTGTAAGGTAGAAGACGCGGAAGAGTAGGGCATGCGAACGGCATGGGGATGCTAGCTTGCCCGATGGATAAACGGCTGCAAGCCCCCAAAGAGTTCTCGAGAACTATGCGGGGCCCACTAGATGTCATGTCTACTAGACCCATATCGTAGGCCTGACGGTATAGTTTCTGCCTGTTCGCATGCCATGCCGGCATGTGGATGTAACTTCACTTAATTCCGTCAAACGTCGCGCCTCCCACGACCTTCGCCTCCCTCGCGCGGTCGCGCCCTTTGAGACTTCGACCGGCTATAAATGAGCAATTTTTTTGCCTTTTTTTGCCTACTCCGCATGCATGATACTCCCTCTGGTCCTTTTTACTCCCGTCAACCGTTTGCAAAGTGTTTGACCAAATTTATACTTTTTTTGAACACCACCTTATATTAATTAACCAGCCACACCAGTACACTCATTCGATACAATATTCACCACACAGGGCGGTACGTTATTTAAAAGAATACCATCTAATCTATTGTCAAAGCTATACTTAGCGATTAAGTGTGCCACCTTATTGGCCGAACGGCTAATCTTTGACAATTGAAGATTGTTGATCAACTTCGAGATGCTCAACGCTTTCATCTTCAGGTCATGCATAGCGGACCTGTCATAGTCCCCCGATGCAAGAGACGCTACCACAAAAGCGCAATCAGTCTCTAAAATTACAAGATTATGAAGAGAAATACCTATGTAGAGACCGGCAATGCAAGCCCTAAGCTCCGCTTCCTCCATGCTTTGACAGGCATCAATGAAATCCCACGACCAAATTTATACTAAAAATATCAATATCTACAATACTGATTATAATGAGTATAAGAACTATGTTTTATAATGAGTGTAAAAATATTGATTTGACATTGTGAATGTTGACACATTTTTCTATAAGTCTGGTGAAAGTAGAGGTACATTGACTTCAGACAAAACTTAAATGCACAATGCAGACTAGTTCCTCCGTCCAGGTGTGTGCCATGTCCTATCTTGTCATCACAACAAGGTTAGCTATTAGAGTACCACTACCTCCCTTCTAGTTTAAAGGGCTCGATTCAAAAATTTCACCTACTCTTAGCAAGATAGTAGAGGCGGTGGAATAGTTTTTGAAGTCTGCAAAAGTACTCAACTAGTGATGTCGTTCTTCACAAAAAATGTGTTTACCAATGCATGCATGAACACTAGTTACTCTAACCCCCCTCTCTTCTTTAATTCTTTGACACATCAGCATGTTTGCTATTCCCGTGTGCATGATACCAGCTAAGATACCACCATTATGGTCAGCCTTAATCATCGCATGCAATAATTTAGTGCACCTTGAAATATGAACATGTGTGGGGCGTGTATGTTTTTAATGACTTGAGACTATACCTAGCCCGGCATGCAAGATGACTTATTATGCATCGTTCCCCATACCTGCAGGAAGCACGTTCGTCTCCAAATCTTTTCCTCTCCATGTGTGGAAACAATATGCCTGCCAAACTCTCCTTCTCCCTCCGGCGGTCCCACCACTCCACCCCGTGTGAAAAAATCTGCATGCATGACTCTCCTCCCCCCACGCTCATCCAATCCGTTGTGACCAGCAATATTTCCACCCCTTCGCTCCCCCATAATTTACTCCAACAAATATGCCCACGTAGTTGTTACTTAACTGCAGGTGCATTGGGTCATTGACATATGGGCCCAAAAGGGGTCTGGCCCACATGTCAGTGACACAACTGGACCTGCAGTTAAGTCAGTGCAGCTCAGTCCATATCTTACGTAGGTGTGTCATTGCTCGCTATAAATATTGCGCCTCCCATGACATCGCTATCTCCTCCCCCTCATGTTCACGTTCATCGCCATCTCCTCCCCCTCCCTCTCACGTCGACCATTGTGGCATCGCCCCTCCCAAGCCCTAGGAACCCCTCGCTGCACCGCGCGGACGGTCACGCGTCGCCATTCCGTTCCTCGCCGCCACTTGTCTAGGAGGACGCATCGGTGTTCCGCTCCTCGCCGCTACGCGATACGTCGCCGTTCCGTTCCTCGCTGCCACTAGTCGAGGAGGACGCACCGGTGTTCCACTCTTCGCCGCGACGCGATGCGTCGCCGTTCCGTTCCTTGCCGCCACTAGTCGAGGAGGACGCGTCGACGTTCCGCTCCTCGCTGCGACGCGTCGAGGTGGACGCGTCGGCGTTCCCAATCTTGCCAGCACGCGCGTCGGAGGACGCGTCGGCTCCCCGCTACGAGGAGAACGCCGCGCCGCCCGCCGAGCCCCCCGGCCTTGAGGAGCTTTGGAAAGAAATGGATGTCGCCTTATGGGAGGCTTTGCCTCCAGAAGAGCATGCCAAAATAGAGGCGGAGAAGAAGGCCGAGGAAGAGAAGCGCACCGCGGAACAAGCTGCATGGGAGGCCTATGTCGCGTCCGAGAGAGTCAGGCAATTGGCTCTTTGGCAGAAGGCTCCTGCGAGGGCCGTGAGGGTGGCGGAGGACGCCCGTGCCGACGCCCTGAGTGCAGTCGGGCCCAAGCGCCTCATCTACGCTTGGCGGTACGTGGACCGGGTGCACGCTTCCAGCGAGGAGGAGTACCTGTTGGCGCCGGATCACCACACTGGTGAGATCGTGCTCGCTCGCCGGCAAGCCGCCAATCAGTACCTCGCGAGTTGCGAGGCTGAGGAAGAGGCGTTGTGTTGGCGCGCTGGGAAACGGCCGCGCACCAGGGTACTCGTGGCGCGCCACAAGCGCTCCTGCGAGCGCCGTGGATTTTAGGAGGAGTATAATTTTTGTTTCGTTAGGCGATCTCATTAGTTTTGGGACGCAAATGATAAATCCCGAACGTTCAGGAATTTTTAGCGTCCTTAATTAAGTATGTAAAAGGGAAAGTTTGGAAACCTTGTGTATTCGTACGCATTTTGCAAGTACGTGCATATAGCACAAACTTTACTATATACTATCGCACTACACGTCTCTCTCGATATATGCTTGTAGACTGTGCTACTCCCTCTGTACAGGTCAATAAGTCATCTTTGGTTGTGCACCGTGACCAAGGAGGGAAGACTTATACACCTAGACGGAGGGAGTACTACTATTACTTATGTACGTGCAAATGCACGTTTTAACATTACGATGCGGTTTTTGTAAAAGTAGAAACACAGCACTAGTCAAGCTTGTGAAACGATTCAATCAAAACAAATGCAAAAATGCTCGTTTGATTGTTTACTTTTAGCTTCCTTCTCTGTGGTTATTTCTATGTCGTACTTTGTACGGAGTATCTCACTGGCTGGAAAGGCATGCAAATTCCCAAACCGCTTCCTACACCCTGCATCGAATTTTTTGCCTAACAAGTTGTGCCGTGCAATTGGAATTCCAACTTGAGTACTACTACTAGTAGGAGTACCAGGGGCCAGTTCTTTTAGGCTTCTAGATTAGTAATCCCATAACTACTACCTCTGTCCTGGTTTATTGGTCCCCATTGTAATCTGTGTCAAATTTTGATCATAAATTTAACTAATGAAATGTTGGTGCATGTCACATGCACTACTCCATCTGTCTAGGTGAGTAAGTCATCTTAGGCTATGCACCGTGACCAAGGAGGAGGAGAAAACGAGAAACATTAATGTTTATTTGCTAATTAATAGTATTGCATGCAATGAACTAACCACTGCATGTCGTGTTTGATATCTCAAGTCATTAAAAGCATGCACACTCTTTATCTCTTATTGGTTGATATGTCAAGAAACAAGAAACGAGGTAGAAGTTAATGCACCGCGCCTAAGTGTTTCGGGATTATTTGGTTTTCGTAAGATGACTTACACACATAGACGGAGGGATTACAATGGTGAGGAATAAACCAGTTAAATCTTTGGTCAAAATTTAGCACAAATTACAATGGTGAGGAATAAACCAGGATGGAGTAGTAGTTTAGAAGCCCAAATAAATGAGTGAGGCGCCTTATTGTTACTGTCCACTGTGACTAGTCTTGTGGCAAAAGCTGGGGAAGCCGCCAAAAGAACTGGCCCTAGGAGTAGTAGCCAGGGATCGAGTGTGCGAGATGAACCGGAGAAAGTAAATGCAGAGAGATGAAATGCAAAAAAGACGGAGGGATGTGATGGTTGCTTGTCCGTTTATTTTACCAGGCCACTTATTACTGGGAGTGGTTGGGTTTTGTGATATGACGGCTTTACTGCCGCGCCACGAGCGGGGTGAGAGGTGAGACTCCCGTGCAGCGCCGCCCTCTACACTTGTACTACATCGGTCGTGGTTTATTAGTCCCCCATTGAATTTGAATGAAGATTTAACTGACAAAATGTTAGTGCATGTCAACAAAAACTATATCGTTGGATTCGTATTTGAACATAGTTTTGAATGATATAATTTTAGGTGACATGCATCAGCATTTATCGTACTATATATAATGTTAGTTCAATTTTTGGTCGTACTAATCTATAGTAGTAAGGTGCCCGTGCATTGCACCGAAGAGTGAAATGCATTGATCGGGGAGTTATTTATTTTAACAAAGGATGAGGGGGTCATCTCATGTGTAACGGGTATCAATAGGTTTCTTCGGATATTATTTCATCTCTAGAGCTCACAAACATCCGGGTGAAATAGATAAAAAGGTATCTTTTGCAAACAAAAGCGTTCAACAGTTCAACCTGCATCCAAAACTTGTGAAGAAATAACACTTATTGTGCTTTGCAAGAAATGATCTTTAAGAATTAGTTTTTGAGTATCGATTGTTATACATGTTGGCTACAGATGACATGGCACTTTCTTATAGTCAACAGTTGGCTATACTATTAAGTAATATTAACCATGCCCTTATACACCTAGATGGAGGGATTAAATCAGGATGACTTGCAAGCGGGCAGAGGAGATGTAAGAAATGGTTCATCGTAAGTCTTTCACCAGTACTATAGTAAAAATTCATACATGGAAGATTCTAGACTAAACCATAAACGAATACACTTTTATTCATGCGCGATACACCAATAGAGCAAGATCTTGCATGGAAGTCTCCACATGCTTAGATAGCGGATTACATTGAGCGAAGACTAATGATCAACATTTAACTTGATAATGCGTATGTCCAGGTGAACCTCCTTGGAGTCCCCGTGCACCGCGTCGGCGGGTAAAGGATGCCATGGGTTTTCCAAGTCCACATTGGCGGGATAGTCCCGGCTCCCCAGAGTCCAAGTCCGTTCGATGAGGCCGGTGTCGCCGCCCACGCGACCCGGAGGGGTAGTAACACTGACCATGCACCCGTACATCGGCCTCGTGTCAGTGTCAGCGTCAGCGGCGTCGCCCCTGACGCACATTACAGAGACGGGGCGGCGGCCTGCGCGGGCCTCGCCGGTGCCCACAATCAAGAGGAAGACGCTGTCGTCCTCCTCGGAGACTAGTAGGCGGCGGTGATCCTTCGGCGACTCCGGCGTGGTGAACGGGTAGCACGCCTCGTACTTGATGTTCTCCGCCAAGGGCCAGCAGTGACCGCTGCACGCATCCGTGAGGTGATGCACCATGTCCGCCGGGGAGCCACAAAACAGCATCGGGCACTCATAGCAGTGGACCAAGGGCTCCTTGGAGGCATCAACCAGGACATCCATGAAACGGGAGTGGCTGTAGGGGACGTGCGCCATTTGAATATATGAGCAAGTTACTACGAGATTTAATCCGAATAAGCACAAAATAAATCATGACGGCTATAACAGAGATGAAACTAATCATGTGGACTAGCATAGTAGTAGGATACAGAGTAGAAACATGAATTCTACCACGATTTCGAACAGGAAGGACAGAAACACATACGGTACAACGAGAGCAGCACCGTTGGCGTTGAGGTTGTCGCCCATGTCCAAACACCACGTAGACACGGTCTTTGAGCATGGTTCGTAGTCATTCCACGCTCGGGCATTGAAGTTTGTAACTATTTTAGATTAGAATATACTACTCCTCCGGTGCTAGTAGTAGAGCAGAGTCCTACTCTACTACTCTACTCAAGCAAGTTAGGGCATAGCACCGTAGGGAGTACCAGTACTGTGATCACTCAAGCAAGTTGTCTAGCATCGACATGACCCTACGCTGTTGGTATGTGTCTCATAAGTCAAGCGGCGTGCTGTAGTCATCATCACCTGTCCACTTCCCACAACACATATTCGCTTCTCCATCTTTGTCCGCACATAATCTCGTCCAATCTTCCATCCCCGCTAAGGCGCCTCCCCCCCTCGTCCGAAACCCAAGCACTAACAATGGCAGAACCGAGCAGCGTCCACCGAAAGAGTGGCTGCAATTCGCTCCCCACGGAGATAATCAAGCTCATTGTTTCGCGTGTGGACAATCTCAGTACCATGCCGCTCGCCGCGTGCTCATCGGGGCTGTACCATTTACTCAAAGACCTCAGGCCGGAACTTTTTAAGCCAGCTCCTTGCTTGCTGATGCCGCCTGATCTTCAGAAACAGCGTGTCACGCAGCATAACGATCGTAGGGTGGCGAGCATCAACCCCCTTGACTGCGATCCGATCCCCGTCAGCCTCAACTACATTAACGGTATGTACTGGGTCGGCATGAACACGTCTTGGATGGTGCTCGTCGACGGTCGCAGCAGCTGGATGCTCGTGGAGGTCTACACCCGGCGATTGATCCCCCTTCCTTCGATTAACACTACACTGCTTTGGCACCGCGGCCCAGAATACTCGGAATCTTACCGTAGCCAACATGATACCAAGTTTGATTTGCTAAAGGTTGTAATCTGCCAAGTGCCCAGAAGATCTGCGAATTATAAAGACTTCAGGCTAATTGCGTTCTTCAACCACGGCCTTGCCTATCTAACAGGTCACTGCGGTAAGTGGATAAATCTGCACGTCCATCGCAGGATCATACATCCTCCATGGTTCTCTGATGCCATTGAACACAAGGGCTTCATTTACGCTGTCGACTCCTTCTATGGCTGGACGTATTGCTGGCCTACTCCAGTCATCGCTACAAACGGCTATTACAGCAGTATGTTACTTTCCTATGATATCATGATGGCTTACTTATATTACTATCAACATTTGCTGAAAAAATATTCATGCTCATAACATGCTGTTCTTAAGATTGACTAAATCAAGAGCCCTTTTTTATTTGACTCCAACTTGATATGATGTTGTAGGCTGCCTAGTGTCCCTACCCTTCCTAATCCCAGAACCTTTCAAAGAAAAGCGGCATGGCAGTTGCAGTTGGTTCCTGGCTCGATCAGACGAAAGATTGATGATCGTTCGCACGTACCGGACATGTTGTTTCGCGGAATACAATCACAGTCACTGCAAGGTCTTTGAGCAGGATCCCAGCTTCTCTGGGCCTTCAGGAATTTTTGACTGGAGGCTGGTAAGTAGCCTTGGTACACGCTCTCTGTTTGTCGGACTGAATTATCCAATTAACCAGGAGATAACCGACGGCAAGGATCATGATGGCAGCGCGGTTTCGTTCATCAGGCAAAACTGTGTGTACATAGCGTACCATGCGTCTCTGCATGCACCATACCCTGATATGTGCCGCCACGCTCTGCAGCCCAAAGTAGGAGAGAGGGTCGCAAGTATCAGACTTCGACCTCCTGACTGGAGTTTCCCCCGTCAGGCACCCATCTGGTTCAAGCCGTCAGCCAATCTCCACAGCTTAATAAATAGTAACGCCTAATTGAGCCAGTTAGTTAGATGTGTACACTTGGTGTAATAGGATCTTTATTTAGTTTGATGCATACACTTGTTCTCTTTTGGTTGCCCTTTTGTAATGATGGCTGATGTTTGGTTTGGAAGAGAGAGTTGCGTCTTCACTCTTCTGGCCTGCTTACTGCTTCTGTTGCACCCCAGCACTGGTTGCTGCTGCTGCTGCTATTTTCAATGTAGAATCAGTAGTATATTTCGTCTGTTGCTTGAATAAATGTGTTGTTAGAACGACAAACACAATGTTTTGGAAGTCATTGCATGGTTCGATCGTTTAGTGCCTCGTACCGTACATAGCGCGTACTATTTTTCTTACGGAACACATTTTCCACTTGTTGATAACATGCAGCCCACTGATGAAGGCCCAATAGGGAAGCCCATAATTAACTGGAAGGGAGGCTCTCACATGAATCCGGCCCAGGTACATGCTCATGATCCCCTAAACATAAATAAATAAATAAAGCTAAATGCTCATGCACCAGTTCTTTGAGAAAATAGGTAGCCCGGTATTTCTTTTTGAAGAATACCCAAGCTAGGCCTATTTGTTTTCTCCGAATTACTAGGCTGCAAATCTTTCAAGACGAGGAGGGATGCATTCCGGCCTGGCTTAAGAGTATGGTCAATGTCTGTTAAAAGTAATATCAAAAGGGTTAAAAATTCCAAAAAAAATATAGCAAATCGGATATAAGTTTCTTTTTTTGTTTTTGTTCTTCACTGATATCTTATACGTATTTCATTGGATTTAACATGACATAGTACTAATTTATTTTTAAATTTGTTTTAGTATGGCTATTAATTTTTGGATTAAGAATATTTCATTCCCGAGAAAAAATTTGCGAATTTTCAAAATTTCCCACATATTTAGTTAATTTTTTGACCCTGGTACTGACCAGAAAATGGCCAGCAATTCTAAAAATGGAAAACGGGCTGCAATAAATTCCATATGAATTAGAAAATGAGTAAAAATTATAAAAATAATAGCAAATAGGTTGTACACGCCACAGATTTCGAGGCTGACTTGTTTACGCAAGACTTTGTCAGTGAACACACGATTCTAGCAGCAGTGACTGTTGGATGTCTATCCAACGGCCGACGTGCTTCTTCAATCTCTGATCTTCCTGCTCCAGCCGCCTAAACTAGTGCCGGCGGGACTGCCTGCTCCCTCCTCTTGTGGCCCGCTGTGATGCCGTGCAGCCTTCCCCGGCCCACCCTACTCCCTCCGCTGGCCTGACCGCACGCAATCAACTGCCTCCTTATTACGTGAAAAAAAATGATTCCTCCCACTGACATCTAGGGTGCACCGGTTGGGAGGCTGACCTGTGGGCCAACTAAGTTGACGCGTACGCAGGGCTTGTCAACTTAGTCAACAAACAATTCTAGCACCAGTAACCGTTGGATTTGAATCGAACGGTCCTGCTGCTTCTTCAATCGCTGCTCTTCTTGCACCAGCCGCCCAAACCAGCACCGGGGAGACCGCCTGTTACTGCCTCCAGTGGTCGGCTGTGCTGCCGTTGAGGCCTCATCGCCCCCTACTACTCCCACCGCCAGACAGGCCCTGCGGCGACGGCAGCCTCACACCGCAGCCGAATTAGTGAACCCTCGTACTCCTCTTCGCGTGGGCATCCACTGCCGCGTCTTCCATGGCTGCGCGTCATCCCCTTCCTAGGCATCACCGTCGTCCACCGCCTTGGTGCTCTCGGCGCAGCGTGGTCAACGTGGTCAACGACATTCTATCGGAAGAGTATTGTACGTGGAGAGGCTGACAGCTGGGTCCACGGCCACGGCCCAGTTTTTTTGTGATTTGCCAAGTAAGTCACTTTGTTAGGCCTGTTGGGCTGCAAATCTTTCAAGATGAGGAGAGCTTTTATTCCGCTAGCCGAGAAAATGGCCCATCAGTAATGAGAAATGGGCTGTACATTTTTAAAATACATCAAACCGGCAATTAGTTTCAAATATCTTTTTTTCATTTCAAGATTTTAAATTACATTAATTTTTATGCGTGGAGAATTTGTTGGATTTCATATTGATATACATTTATTTTTAAAATCAGTTTGAATGTGAGTCGAAATTTCGGGATTAAAAACAGTTCGGACCACACCGAAATATGCAAAATTTCGTATAATTTTTTAACCGTGGCCACAATATGGGCTGTAATGCTAACAAAAATAATATGGGCTCCAAAAAAACCTTAATAATTAGCAAATGGGCTGTAAATTATTAGAAATAATGGCAGATGGGTTGTATGTTGTTTTCCATAGATTTGAGGCTTTTCTAAAAAAAGGTTGACGCACAAGCAATGATTGTTGGATGGCCATCCAACGGCCGTCGTGCTTCTTCAATCTCTGCTCTTCCTGCTCCAGCCGCTCAAACAAGCGCCGGCGGGACTGCCTGCTCCCTCCTCCCCACGGTCGGCTCTGCTGCCGCGCAGGCCTCACCGCCCCACCGTACTCCCATCGCTGGCCTAGCCATCCCTCTACTCACCCACACCTGCTGTTATTCTCCGGCGACAACAGACGAACCAGTAAACCCTCGTACAGTCGTACTCCCATCCGTGTGGGAAACAACTGCCGAGTTTTCCCTGCCTCCATGACGTTCCCTTCCTAGGCCTCGCCGTCGTCCACCGCCCTGGTGCTCTCGGTGCGGCCTGGTCAACGTGGTCAACGACCGACATGCATCTGAAGTGGATTGTACGTGGAAAGGCCGACAGCTGGGTCCACAGTCGCACGTAAGGAAATGCCTCCTTATTACGCGCAAAATAATAATTCCTCCACCTGACATCAGGGACCCACCAAAAGGGCCTCTGTATTTCGCCAAAAAAATGTTACCGCCGCTAACAGCTCGGACCCACCAGCTATATCTTCGTAAGCAAGGAAGTGCCTCCTTATTACGCACAAAAAAATGAATACTCCCCCTGTTAGCTGGGACCCAGTATAGTGGCAGGCTGACTTGTGGGCCTACTAAGTTGACAGGGACGGAGGGCTTTGTCAACTTAGTCAATATGCATGATTCTAGCTCCAGTGACCGTACGATGTCCATCTAACGGCCGTAGTGCTTCTTCAACCTCTGGTCTTCTTGCTCCAGCCGCCCAAACCAGCGCCGGTCGTGCCTCATGCTCCTGCCTCCCGTGGCTGGCTGCGATGCGGCGGAGGCCTCACCGTCCCCTACTTCCCACCGCTGGCTAGGCCATCCTTCTACTCACCCACACCCCCTGTTATTCTGCGGCGACGGCAGCCTCACACCGTAGTGAACCAGTGAACCCTCGTACTCCTCTACGCGTGGGCATCCACTGCCGCGTCTTCCCCGGCTCCATGTCGTCCCCTTCCTAGGCCTCGCCGTCGTCTACCGCCCTGGTGCTCTCGGCGCGGCGTGGTCAACATGGTCAAGGAACGGCTTCCATTGGACGTGGACTGTACGTGGAGAGGCTGACGGCTGGGTCAACGGCCGCAGCAAGGAAGTGCCTCCTTATTACGTTCAAAATAATTATTCCTCCACCTGACAGCGGGGACCCACCGGACAGGCTACCATATTTCGCGAAAAAAACGTTTCCCCCCTGACTGCTGGGACCCACCAGCTACATCTTCGCACGCAAAGAAGTGCCTGACAGTCGGGATCCACCTGGTCGAAGCGTACGTAGCGTTGTCATTCTGGTCGCGAACGTGTATGTACATATATACTGGTGGATGTAGAGGCGCGCACGTGTCGTAGTAGAGGCGCGCACGTAGCATGTACACGTACGTACAACGGCCAGGGTGCAAGAAAGAAAATACGGCCACGTATGTGTACATACGGGCGGGGTCTCGAACGCCTACTCGTGCATACGTACGGCCAGGGCTCGTGTACATGGCTGGGTCAGAACAGAGAAACAGCGTCGTCGTCCTGTTCATGGGGAGGCAACGGAATGCGTCGTGTTCATGGGGAGGCAACGGAATGTGTCGTGTTCATGAGGAGGCAACGGAATGCGTCGTGTTCATCGGGAGGCAACGGAACGCGTGGGAGCCAACCGGTTGGGTCGGAACGGAATGCATGGTCGTGTTCATCGGGAGGGCTTGGACGGAACAAGCGATGGAAACGAGGCCTGGCATACCGCAAAACAGAGGAAACGGACCTCCTACGTTTGGAATGGGGTCCTGTTGATCGGGAGGGGTGTGGCGTACCGCAAAACGGAGGAAACGGACCTCCTACGGTCAAAACGGGGGTCATGTTGATCGGGAGGGGTGTGGCGTACCACAAAACGGACGAAACGGACCTCCTATGGTCGAAACAGGGGTCTTGTTGATTGGAAGGGGTGTGGTGTACCGCAAAATGGACAAAACGGACCTCCTACGGTCGAAATGGGGGTCCTGTTGATCGGGAGGGGTGTGGCGTACCGCAAAACAGACAAACAGACCTCCTACGGTCGAAACGGGGGTCTTGTTCATCGGGAGGGGTGTGGCGTACCGCAAAACGGGACTCCATGAGATACTGTTCATCTCCACCGTTGACCTCCTCCAGCCTCCACGGGCTACCATCGACCTCCTCCAGCCTCCACGGGCTCCTGTTCATCCAGCCTCCACCGCGCGCTACTCCACCGGCTACTATTCAACCACCCCTCCATGGGCACCCCTCCACGGTCTACTGTTCATCCAGCCCTCCACACCATGGGGTCCTGTTCAACCACCCCTCCATGGGAACCCCTCCACCGTCTACTGTTCATCCAGCCCTCCACACCACGGGGTCCTGTTCATCCAGAGGCAACGCCACCGCTCACTGTTCATCCAACCCCTCCTGCAACGCTCACTGTTCATCCAATCGATCGGCTTCAGTTAGCAGCAGTAGCAAAGGAATCGCTCGATCGGGTTCAGTTAACAGCCATCGATCGATCGCTCGGGTTCAGTAACGCGTAGCCTGCAGTGCAATCGCTCGGGTTCAGTTAGAGCTCAACGCCTCGCTCGGGTTTAGTTAGAGCCAACGCCTCGCACACACGCGCATACATGTACGAGAGAAACGCGCATCGCTCGGCCCCCGACCTCCCACCGTAACCGGGAACTCCCTGAAATTTTCCTCCCCCTCGCTTCTACCACGGTTTTTCCCGTCATGGACAGCCCAAAGAATGTCATGCAGCTGCGTCTCCGGCCCGCCCAGGACGAAAAGCCCATTTTCTGTCATGATTTTTTGCCATAGAAGTAGGAGCCCACCACATATATGATGATACCGGGTTTTGTCACAATTATCGTCATAGAAGTGTCATATGTATGACAGAAAAAAAATTCGTTCGGCCCAAAATGTCACGGATGTGTCTTTTTTTTGTAGTGGTACCACTTGGTTTTGCTCCTGTGTGCTATCTATAAAAATCTCAATTATATTGATCTAAAAAATTATAGAATCAAGATTAGTAAAAAGGAGGTGATTTTGTCGCGCGGATGGCGGGGGAGGTTTCTTATTTTTAGAGGACGTTGGCCTGGCGGTTTGCTAACATGCGGTCCCACGTGGCAGTGCTTTACCAAGCCGATCCGCGTCCCACATGAGGCAGAACAATGGCAGAAGCAACGTGTGGTTAACTTGAAGAAGATGAGGGAGAAGCGGATTCAGCAACGTGTCAGGACCCCGATCCTAAGCCACATCGATCTAGCATGTAACACATCATATCGCTTTGCGGCCTCACGCACAGTATTCCCACGGGTGCCACCTTACCTGGCCCGGGACCGTTTGCGCCTTTTGGCTCACGTATATGATAGTGTCGCTAGCATCCATATGATAGAGAACCCGGGCCGACATGACTAGTCATGAACCCAAAGTGGCACTAACTTACAGGGACATGCATACATGACCTAGCAACGAACGTGTCGGTCATCAGCTAGTGAATTCGAGTTGTAGCAACTGGGCTAGCAGGACTCCAGGAATCCAGGCTGTAGCAGGCTAACAGGACTCCGAAAGACACCACGTGACATTCCCCGAAGGGATAGACACATGATCGAAGAAGGACACATGCCGGCCAGTCTAAGTGTTCCGGAGCAGTAGCAACTGGCTGTAGCGGACTACCATGGCTCGGTGGAAGCACTAGACTACATTTCCCCATAAGAGAGGCTACCAAGGATAGACAACTAGGTTGTCGGATCCCACACATACCAAGCATTTCAATCATACACACAATATGCTCGATATGCGTAAATACAACATGGCATCACAACAAAACTCTACGACTCAAAGTATTTATTCAATAGGCTCCGAGGATCAAGATATTACAAACATGGGTCTCATGACCCAACATCCAGAGCATACAAGTCAAAGCACATGCGGAAGCTTAACATGTCTGAGTACAGACATCTACAAATGAAAAAGGCTGAGAAGCCTGACTATCTATCAGATCCTGCCGAGGGCACAATATCGTAGCTGAGGTATCAAGCTAAACGTCGAAGTCCACACGGAACTACTAGCGAGACTGAAGTCTCTCTGCAAAAACATAAGTTAAGCAAACGTGAGTACAAATGTACCCAGCAAGACTTACATCAGAACTAACTACATATGCATCATTATCAACAAAGGGGGTGGTGGGGTGTAACTGCAGCAAGCCAGCTTTGACTCAGTGGCTAACCTGAACTACTACTGCAAGTAACTCTTTTGAGGTGGCGCACAAGAGTCCACATATTCACCATTTTAATACACCACTATGGATCCGCTCCCGTCTCCCTACGAGAACGCCATCCATAGCACTCACGCTTATCTAGCGCATTTTAGAGTATCCACTTTCACTTGTCTATGAACTGTTATAGGCAACCTAGAAGTCCTTTACCACGGACGCGGCTATTCGAATAGATGATGTTAACCCTGCAGGGGTGTACTTCTTCACACACGCTCTCACCACTTACCGTCGTTTACACGACATGTACTCGGCAACCTTCAAGCGGAAGCCCAACGAGGGTGTCGGCCACGGCCTACCTAAACACTCAAGTCTCTAGTCTAGTTTTATCGCCTACTCAGGTTCCATCCGCAGGGAGTCCGGCCGAGGTTTCCACATACGGCCCCGAACGATATGTACAGGGTTCCGCGACACCAAACAGGCGCCCGGCATACCCGGCCACGTGCCTACCACATCACAGCCCACCCTTTGGGTCAGCGTTGCGCATGGCCTCCTGCATACTACAAACACCAGAAACTACTTGCAACTCCTGGACAGAGGACAAGGGTGGTTAAGAAGCCGAGAGAGTCAATTAAGGATCCCAATGTGTGGTAGTAGCTGTTCATGGATCACAAACACAGAACTCAGTTCCTGAGGACGGTTTCAATGAGACAACCCACCATGTACTCCTACGTGGCCTCTCACCGCTACCTTTACCAAATTGTGTTCACACACTTAGCTCTCAATAGTAAGACATGTTCACACACCTCCAATTCATCCCCGGTGAATCAGACCTGACTCAACTCTAAGCAGTAGTAGGAATGGCAAACAAGCATGAATGAGTAGGCACATCAGGGCTCAAACAACTCCTACTCATGCTAGTGGGTTTCGTCTATTTACTATGGCAATGACAGGTCATGCAGAGGAAAGGGGTTCAACTACCGCAGCATGTAACAGTTGAATCGTTGTTGTCCTAATGCGGTAAAAGAGAGCAGAAGCGGGAGAGTGGGATTGTATCGGAATGAACAAGGGGGTTTTGCTTGCCTGGCACTTCTGAAGATAGTATAGCTCTTCATCGGTGTCATCGATCTCAGCATCGGTACCACGTCTACTGAGGGGGAACAATTACCGGCAACAGAGAGGGAACACAATCAATGCAATGCAACAATAAGATGCATGATCATGACATGGCAAAATGAATGTGTTTGAGCTAATGCAACTAAGAACAGAAAGGTTTGAGCTAATTTGAACCAAGGGTTCAAATTCAAACTCAAGTTATGAATTTATAATGTGCATTATCATGTTTTGGTCTAACAGCAAGGTTAGGTTGTTTATACATGCATGCAACCAGTACAGATGGAAAGATTGGATTTTTCTGATCATTTTTCATATATAATTTATTTCAATCTGAGTTATAGATTATTTTCTATGAATTTTCAAAGTTTAGGTTATTTTCTGAAAATAATTAAATCATTTAGATTTATTTAAAATCCAGAAAACATTACTGCGTCAGCAATGCGTCATGGTGATGTCAGCAGGTCAACAGGGCGGTCTAGGTCAAACCTGACTGGTGGGACCCGCACGTCAGTGTAACAGGTCAGGAACAGAGGCTGACTAGTGGGGTCAGGTCAACGTTGACGTGGCAGGGTCAACTGACATGTGGGCCCAGTCAACGGCCATATCAGCGCGGTCAAAGCTGACGTGTGGGGCCAGTGTGCTTAATTAGAACTAAACAAGAACTAAACCGTCGTTAATTTGGCAGCGGGGCCCGACTGTCAGTGGGCCTGTGGGTGGTTAATGGTGTGCTTATAGGGAACTAATGACGACATTAGCCGGCGGCAAATCGCCGGTGCTAAGCAGTGCATGACGGCGGTGCTCGTGTGGCCAACTCCGGCGTCTTCTGGACGCGTGGTTGGGTTCTTCGGAACCTTCGCGACGAGGCGCGTCGGATGGTGGAGTCGGCTGCTGCTGGGATGGTCTCTAGCAGTGGCGTCGGCGAGCTTTGCAGCGGCGGCGCTCGGACTTGGTCGGGCGCGGGGCTCCAGGTTGTAAACGAACAAGCTAGGCGGCTGGGAAGCGTCTACGGGACATGGCGAACTCGCCCAGGTGCTCATCCTGGTCAGCAGGGGTCGCTAGCAACGGTAAACTTCACGGTGGCGGCAGCGAGCTCTCAGCCATCGCGGGAACAACGCCTAGGGGACGCAATCGATGGTGGGGAGAGGGGGAGAACGAAGAGGAGCTCACAGCGGTGAAGGGGAGTAGCTCGGTGTGGCCGGGGACGCGCTGGGGGCAGCAAATTAACCGGAGGCGGCCGTCGGATCCAAAGTTTGAAGACGACGCGTTGGCGGGGATGCAGGGCCTCCCGCGATGCGTGGCTCAGTGTAGAGGAAGGGCGAGACGTTGCGAAGCTCGAGAACAAGGTGGTGCAGTGCTCCGTCGACGGTGGCCACACGGTGAGCTACGGTGGCTGGTGGGAGTGTTCGGGTGGAAGCAGAGGAGCGAGGGAGAGAGAGGCCAGAGGAGGGGATGCTCGAGGGAGAGAGAGGGGATTCAGAGGGGGTGTCGTGGCGTCCTTAGCCGGTCTAGGACGGGGTGGAAAGCAGGAGGTGGCTTGGGCGCGTGCCGGCGCGCTGCGGCCATGCACTCCAGTCCTTCTGGCCGAAGGAAGGAGACGACTGGCAGCCGATAAGGGGGGCTGAGCCGGCCACTTGGGCTACAGGAGCACCAGGTAAGAAGGCCCAGGTGGTTTCCTTTCTCTCACTTTCCCTTTTGTTTTAGTTTTTCTATTTCTTTTATTCTATTTTTGATTTAGCAAAAATACTAAACCATTTTCAGAACTCCTGAAAATATTTGTGGGCACTGTTGAAATTATTCCCAACAGTCCTCAACTAGTTTTAGAATTATTAGAGCATTTAAAATATTAATAGCATTTAAATGCCCCAATTCAAATACTTTATGATTTAATCCAATGATCCAAAATATTCCCCAAAAATGTTCACTATTTTTGGTTTGGAATAAAGGCCTTGCCAAAATTATCAAACATTGATGAAGGCATTTTGGGTTCATTGAATGCATTTTTTTAAAGCTGGACCTAGTTGGATTTCAAAGTGCTAGGGTTTGATTATTCCCCATTTCAAGTTTAATTGAAACTTAAGTATGATGCAACACAAGACTAGTCCACAAACAAAGATGAAGCTAGGGCTGTGACAACTCACCCCCACCAAATAAGAATCTTGTCCCGAGATTCAGGACGTGAGGTAAGGAGACAAAGAGGATACAAAGCTAACACAAACTACATGATCCAGGTTGCACCTCAAAAGAACGTTGATTCGATCATCATCCTTGTCTCGATGTCTTGCTCTGAGAACTCCATCCAACATGACAACGAGAAGAAAGGGGAAACTCTAGAATAATCGATCTTCACGATGATCAAGCAACTGACAATCAACTCACGGAATGAGACGTAGGAACACCTCTTATGTTGAGAGTAAAAACACACATCGAGAGAGATGGAAAGTAACAGATGACAAAAGTTTAATTTGGTAAGTAACAACCCCACGCTGGAGTAGGATGGTGCAAGGTTTCAAAGTAGCGAGGAGATAATTGTCATGATTCCATAACAGGACACCTAAGAAGAGGTGACTCGTGGAATTATTCCCTTAAGTGGCAAAAAGAATTACTTTTGATAAAAAGATCATTGAAACTCTTTATACCAGCCGAAGGCAATCACAAACGATCGTGTGAAGGAGCTTGAAGAAATGGCATACTCATACTAGAATGGATGATGTGGACTACCTTGTTGAAGACAACGTAATGGATGATTTTTTTTCTTATCATCCGAAATGGATGGGACCCATGGTAGGAACACTTTTGAAGATGATCCTGAACAGCAATTACTGAGAGAGCAGTCCATGGGAAATTGGCACAACGGTGGTGCAAGCTGGGAACAAAATGCAAATGTTGGGAATGTTCCAACCATCATATCTGCTTGAGATTCAGATCTGATTAGTAACAAAATACTTCAGACTCAACATGTCTGCATAAGAAAGTTTGCAACACAATTCGACGAGATGACGTTGCGAGATTCTCGGGAGTTGAACTATGATAGCAATCTCCAAAACATGAGCTAGTTCTGCTACATACATGTGAACACGCTGTCCCAGACAAGCATGACCATGTTGGTTAAGTCGTCGACACTGGCTATTAAGTGGGTGGTGGGTGGGGAACGAATTTCTTCATCGTCCGCTTCCCAATCAAGTCAGACATAGTTCGGCCAAGGGTCTCCTAACAAGGAGAGAGAGACCTTAATGAATTTAGCACGTTGCCCAGGGGCGAGTGCTGAAAGATATCCGTGGAGGAAAACTCCATGATCGGTGCCCAATCAGATTCGATAGGCACGGAAGCAGGCGGTTCGGAGCCCGTGGCCGGGGACGAATCCAAGGATCCGGCAACACGGGTCTCATAGGAGGTGAAGTCAGTATTCGGCTCTATTGCCGCTGAGTGTGCGGCCTCCGTGGCGGGGTCCATACGCCCGTCCTTGGACGGCACGATCTGCTCCGGATTGAGGGCCGGAGTAGCCACAGGTATGATCTCCTGAACACCGTCCGACGACAGAGCTAAGTCATGCTCGTCGTGATTGTGCGACGCACCTGACATGGGCTCGAGTCCGTCGAATATCAAGTCTCCGCGGATGTCGGCAGTATAGTTTAAGCTTCCAAATCTGACCTGACGGCCAGGGGCGTAGCTCTCGATCTGCTCCAGATGGCCAAGTGAGTTGGCCCGCAGTACGAAGCCGTCGAATACGAAGATCTGTCCGAGGAGAAAAACCTCACCCTGGATCGCATCGTTGCCGATGATCGAGGGAGTTATCAAGCCTTTATCGTGACGGCACAGTGGAACTCTCAATGAAAGCACCATTGTCGGTGTCAAAACCGGCGGATCTCAGGTAGGGGGTCCCGAACTATGCGTCTAAGGCGGATGGTAACAGGAGGCGGGGGACACAATGTTTACCCAGGTTCGGGCCCTCTCGATGGAGGTAATACCCTACTTCCTGCTTGATTGATCTTGATGATATGAGTATTACAAGAGTTGATGTACCACGAGATCGTAGAGGCTAAACCCTAGAAGCTAGCCTATGATTATGATTGTTGTTGTCCTACGGACTAAATCCTCCGGTTTATATAGACACTGGAGGGGGCTAGGGTTAAACAGAGTCGGTTACAAGGGAGGAGATCTACATATCCGAATTGCCAAGCTTGCCTTCCATGCAAAGGAGAGTCCCACCCGGACACGGGACGAAGTCTTCAATCATGTATCTTCATAGTCCAACAGTCTGGCCAAAGTATATAGTCCAGCTGTTCGAGGACCCCCTAATCCAGGACTTCCTCAGTTACCAAATGACAACTCATGTCTATGGTCAGGAAACCTTAACCATCTTTTGATTAACGAGCTAGTCTAGTAGAGGCTTACTAGGGACTTGATATTTGTTTATGTATTCATGCATGTATTTAAGTTTCCGATCAATATCATTATAGTATGAATAATAAACTTTTATCATGATTAAGGAAATATAATAATAACCACTTTATTATTGCCTCTAGGGCATATTTCCAAAAATAAGTTGATGAAAAACACCCCTGGTAACTTATTTGTAAATTGCATGGTAATATACACATCGCAAACCTGATAACTTAGGTACAAATACCATGATAACTTTGACCTAGAAAAAAAGATGTTAAAAACATACCACCAATAACTTTTTGTGTAAATAGCATGGTAATATAGGCTCCCGGACCTGATAACCTAGGTACAAACACCATGATGATTTTGACCCGTGGAAAATAGTTGTTCAAAACATACCACTGACAATTTCTGTGTAAATAAGATGATAATATACGCTCCTAGATCTGATAACTTATGTACAAACACCATGACTATTTTAACCCGTGGAAAAAAGTTACTGAAAACATACTCTATAAATAACATGGTAATAAAGGCTCCCGGGCCAAATAACTTATGTAAAGACACGAAAATAACTTTGACCCTGGGGAAAAAGTTGTTGAAAATATACTTCGGTAACATCTGTGTAAATAACATGGTAATATACGTACAACAGAGCTGATACCTTACTTAGCATGGCAACTTTTGATCCAGAAGAAAAAGTCGGCGGAACAGCCAACATGAGATCTAGTTTCGAAGGTTTGGTCATGGCGTTTTTTGTGTGAACACGGGTTTTCAATCGAACCGATCGTTTGAGCTACAAAACATTTTGAAATATCAAAATAAAGATAATCTACGATGACATTAGCTTTGTGCACTTTATGTGCATTTGCATGTGTGGAGAAAGTTGGAAGAAATCATCTGTATACCCGGAATTTGCCTATGTAAACATCATGGTAACTTATGTAAGATAGACGTGATAACTTCGGAAATCCAACTCAGTGCCCAGGCTCATCTGCTCCCGCTCAGAAAAAATCAAAACAAATACTAGAAAAATCCAAAACAAATCCAAAAAAATTGTGTGGTAGATAATTTTATGTGTGAGGTCCGCTCCAAATTTCAACACATTTGGACATCTCTCGTCAAAAAAGACAAATATGGTTAGAACAGTGCATGAACAGTAAATCTTTTTACAGACCCCGATTTTGTCTTTTTTGCCGAGAGCTGCTTAGATGTCCAAATGAGTTGAAATTTGGAACGGACCTCACGCATCAAATCATCTACCACACAAAAAAGTGGATTTTTTTTATTTTTTCTAGTCTTTGTTTTGGTTTTTTTCAAGCGCGGGTGCAGATGAGCCCGGGAGCAGAAACTCCGCATCCTGATAACTTGCATACCCCAAACGTGGTAACTTTTTACTAAAAATAATGTCGTCAGAACATATCAATATAGAGATCTTGTTTCGAAGGTCTCGTCGTGACTATTATTTTTATGTGAAAACAATTTTTGATCGGGTCGGTGGTTTGGGCTACAAAACATTTTGAATTTTGATTTTCGTTGGAATCTTTGTTGATGTCATCATTTCTATTTTATATGCATGCATGCATACAGAGTTGGAAACCAATTAGAAACCGGCTCGCACGCCACACTCACTATCGCGGTTGCCTTTCGAAATCGTTCTGGTGTACGCAGCCTCCGACGCTGAAGAAATCGTTTGGATCTGTTACTAACTACCGATCAGTCGATAGTTAGTCCAATCCTTTATAAAAAAATATACAACGGTGGACAGGCAGAAGTACTCTGTATTTTATTAATAGGTATAGGTATATAATAATAGACATAGATATAAATAGATAGATATAGGTATAACACCAATTACTTTTACCATATCGTTTTCCTCCTGTAGTGAAACCTAGCCGCCGCCATCAGGAGAGCCGCTCCTTCCCGCCCGTCTTTCGGCGGCTCTCCTCCACCGGCGACCTTTTGGTTGTCGGTGGTGAGGATGGTTGCCGGATCCCGTGTGTGTGGATCGTTTTAGCTTTAGGGTTTAGGGCCCAAGAAGCTTAGGGTTTTGAATCGTTCGACGTCTTGGCTTGGCGGCGGCGACGGCGATGATGAATAAAGAAGTTCTGGATTCTTCTCCGGCGAGGCGATCGTCTCTATTATCGGTGAAGGATCCGGGAACCAACCTGTTCAAGCGGGGATGTCATGGCGGCGGCGGTATCCTTGTGGTGGACATGTGTCATCGGGCTCCGCCGTTGCGACGGCGTCTGCTCCAACGTCGGCGTGGAGCTTGGGAGGTAGTCGATGAGCAGATGCAAACTGCATCGACGACATCTAGAAGATGAAACGTGTGTTGGGCTCGTGGTTCATGGATGGCAGGTATGATTTCCTTCTCCGATGTCTTAGTCATGTGGGGGTGCCAGATCTGAAGTTTGATGCGTGTCCGGGTGTTGTCCCGGTCTGATTCGTTCAACGGTAATGGTTTCGTCTTTGTCGAGCTCAGGTGAGAAGGTGATCCGTCATTTTTTTTCCGGTGGCTACTATGGTGATGTCGGAGGCAGGTGACGGGCGTTGGTGTTAAGCTCAGAGACATTATGCCGTCTTTTCAGTTTTGTTATATCGGTTTTTATGTGACTTGTACTTTAATCTTTATAATATAAATGAGACACATATTATCATAAAAAAAGATAGATATAGGTATAGATTAGTACTCGCAGTGGAGAGCGGAGGGTTACTTATGTGTTCTTGGACGGGAAAGATGTACATAGGCCTCTACTCGCCGCGGAGAACGGGCAGTCAGTTATGTGTTCTTGGACGGGAAGATGCACCATAAGCGAGAAGATAAGAGGCCGCGCCATGCACGGCACATTTAAAATAGATTGATACTATTATCTACGCTTAACGGATTCGGCTTGCTTGTTCCTTCTTCATGCTCCCATCTATATTCCCACCTCATTTTAAGGGGGTGGGGTTGGGTCTTATTTTGTTTCAATCAAATCAAGCCACGAATATGGGAGCATAAATGGACGCACAAGCGAGGAGCAAGCAAGTCTCGTTCACGCTTAATAGCCCAAACGGATTCCTGTAGAAAAGGTCCAAATTAGTTAGATTTTTTTAGGGGAGTTAGATTTATGAAAATGTTAACGCTCACACGTGTGGGCGTTTGCATCTCCCCACACGCGTGGATCCGCGTCCGTTCGTGAGCGCACGAATCTTGGTATGTTTCTAGTGCCATGTAGGACTGGCCTGGTGTGTGGGCGTTCAGTCGGTCGCCCACACGGCCGTTTCACCACACAGGAGGGGCTGGTGTGTGGGCGTTCAGCAGTTCGCCCACACGCCACTTTGTACGCACACACAAGGGCTAGTGTGTTGGCATTTGGCATCTTACCCACACGCCCTTCTCCTCTCCCACACCCAAGCTATTAGTTGCATGTGTTTTTGCACTGCACATGGCAACTGCCCCTAGTGTGCTTTTATAAGCAGGTGGCAACTCTCTTTTTTTACCTGAGTTTGCCATGTGTTTTGCAGGGTACACGGCAACTGCCTAGTGTGCACGTAAGCAGATGGCAACTCTCTTTTACCGAGTTGCCATATGTTTTTGCATGGTACATGATAACTGCCCTAACGTGCATGTACATGGCAACTGCCCTAACGTGCACGTAAGCAGATGGCAACTTTTCCTTTTTACATGGCAACTGCCCTAGCATGCTTGTGAGCACATGGCAACTCTCTCAACTGCCTAGCGTTAGTATGTGGCAACTTCTAAAGTTATGAAATCATGGCAACTACATTAGATCAGACCATACATGGCAACTGCAGTTGAGCAACCATGGCAACTGCAGTTGTCCGACATGGCAACCGTAGTTCAGCGACATGGCAACTGCAATTAAACGAACACGGACGAGGGTCTGGACCATGGCAACTGCGGGCGCGCGGTGACCGTCACACGTGGCGTGCGGGACCAGGAGGCACGAGGCCTGACATACGGGCGTGTGGGCTTTATCAATTTCGCCCACACGCACGCGTGTGAGAGGGATCGGAAGGGAAAAAAAGAGGCGTGTGGGCGCTAATTGTTTTGCCCACACGTAAGTGTGTGGGCTGTTTCTCTTATACACCACACAAAATATGTGAACGGACTCTCTAACGCCCACACTTGTGGCACTCATCGGCGTCCTAGATTTAATGTTTATTGCGATCTTCCAGCACCGTTTTTCTAATCTAAGAATAAGGCATGTGGACGTACGTGTATATAAATCCGCTACGTATCCTTATCGTCGTTGGCATCTTCTTGGGTGCTGCGTATTTGGTAGAGTCCACCATGTCGTCACAGGAAAGCGACATCGTCTCCGCCTCCACCATCTCCACTACGGCGACCACCGGCGGCTGCCACCTGCTCAAAATCGCCGGCTACTCGCAGAGCAAGCAGCTCCGCAATGGCGCGAAGCTGCGATCATGCGAGTTCGAGGCAGCCGGGTGCTCGTGGTGCATCGTGTACTACCCACGACCCTTGAAAAACACCGAGTACGTCGCCCTCGCCCTCAAGCTCACCACCGAGCGCGTCAGCCAGCCGATCAACGCCACCGTCCGGCTCACGCTGGTCCCTCACCACGGCAAGCCGGCGCCGGCCACGCCGCACTATCTTAGCCACCGATCGAGCTTCGATCACACGGGCGATTTCTGGTTCTACCCGCTCATCACAAGGGAGGAGCTGGAGAGCTCCGAGTACCTCGTGGACGACTGCTTCTCCGTCCGGTGCGACATACATGTCATCAGCACGTCGGCGGTGGCGGACGAGGTCGTGCAGGCGCATGACCTGGAGAGGATGGGGCTGGCCTGCGCCTGCACGGACGAGCTTTGCACGCGCCGCCACGCGTCAAGCTGGGCCTTGGAGAAGGAGAAGCCTTACGCCTCGGCGTCCACGACGTCGGTGCAACGCCGGTCCGCGACGTCGGTGCAGGGCCGCATTAAATCAATCTGGTTTCGCCTCTTCGGCCGTAAACATTAGTTTTTGTTTCCAGGAAGTACATGTTAGCAATTTATGAGTATTATACACGGTTTATTTATTGAGACGATGCCGGTGAATAATGCATGAGATCGCTGTAATCAGAATCAGATCACCCATGTCTCTTGTTCTTATAGTAAAGACAATACTTGTCTTGCATTGCATGTACTCTTTCCGTCTCTTTTTTACTCCCTCCATTTCATGATATAAGAACGTTTTTGACACTAGCATACCCAAGCCTCTATTCCAGGAGATGATTTCGCTTCGACGTTTCGCCACTTGTGTGAAAATGACTTCCTGATAATCTGGTGTTGGACACGTGCATTAGTTTGGTAGGTGGAGGGGTAAGATCTGCTTGTGGATCTAACTGTCCCGTGAAAATTTTCTTAACGTGATGTCCAACTATTCGTGTGGATCTAGCCATTCTGTTGGAGATTTGCTTTCCAGATCAAACGGCTGGTTTGTCGGGCGGTGAAACCTCATACGGCGACGTGGATGGGCCATGCATGTACAGCTAATTTTCTTTATGTGACCACCTATGGCCCATGCAACCGCTTTTCCTGCTGCTTCTAGACTTTGCTGCCGTGTTGTGTTTGTGTTCGTAGTTGGAGCGCTGCGATGGTTCGTGATGTCGCTTAGTCGGTTTGTCCGCCGCTTATCGTTGTTTTTCGACGTTGTTGGGCTTCTATAAATACATAGCTCAGTTCTTGACGGAAGGCCAAGCCGATCGAGGCCGGCAGCGACTTCGAGTGCCTCTTCTCCCCCTACGCTGACGCTGGGCCGCCCTGGCTCCTCTCCGTCGGCCTGCCCGCAGCGGCCACGGAGACCGCGAGCTCGCAACCTTCCAATCTGCGCGCCAGTGCCCTGCGATCCGGTGTCACGTCGTCGCCATCTCGATCTCACATTCGCCCAGGCCGCCGGCGCCTTTTCTTCCATCACCACCGGAGGTCTTTGCCCCGCGTCGTAGAGCTGCTACCTCGCCTAAGCCGTTGTGAGGAGGCGCCCCTGCTCCTCCCCCCTCCGCGTTGTGTCAACCACAGGATGGTGCCCTCCCACCTCAACGAGGTGTGCGCTTTGCTCGGGACTGCGAGTTCATCGTCGACAACCGCGACGGGAACGTGCAGTACAACCGGTACTACGGCTGCGACCCCGCCGACCTCGACTTATACTGGACGCTGTGAACTCTATCGGGGAGCCCTCTGCTACTATCTCCGGGAGGGCGTGCCGGACCTCGATGAGGTATACGGCGTGCTCGACAGGGCCTGGTCCAAGCCGCATGAGGAGACAGCCCTCCGCGGGATCCAATCGTTGCAGCGTCCTCGATCTCAGGTCCGCACACCAATTTGTTTTTGTATTACCCGACCGGCCTGTGAATTTGTGATTGATTACGCCGATGCTGTTCCACCCGGGAACGGGGCTGTGCCTGTGTGTGGTCGTATGCTCAGCAGCGGCGGCACCTAGCGCTGCGGGACAGCCCGCTGATGTGCCTCTGTGCGCAGTGCACCGGCCGGCCGCGCCTCGGCCTACCGTGGGCATGGCGAGTACACAACGGTTGTCTCTTCCTCACTCTCTACGACGTGCGGCCTGCCGTCCGTGCTGTGTTGTTTGCGTGTGCTGCTTGTGCGCTCCTGCTGTGTCGCGCGCGTGTGTGTGCAGTGTGCTGGTTAGTGGTTACTAGCTTCGTCAGTTCGTGTAATCGTGTGTAAGTCAGGTGTGCGTCCGTGTGCTTGCTGCGTTGCCGGCGTCCGTGCTCTGTAGTTGTATGCGCTGTGGACGACGATGTCGCCCCTCTCGCTGCCAACGTACAACCATAGAAGCCTCTCTTGCCGAAAGCAGCACTGGCAGGCTGTACATCTTTGTATTTATTTACTTATACGAGCTCAAAGGTTCTTATATTAACTACAAAATACATGTGCTTATACTTTGTACTACGTACTATATATCTTTCTAAGTATGCCATGACACAAAAACATGGAGAAATTTTTAAAAAATTCTCTAGAGCTCAGCGTAATGGCTCTCGGAAAGAAACGCATTGGCTCTGGCCATTATAGTACCAGACAACAGAACAAGCTTCTGAAGCTGAACTGATGCATTGTTTAACTCATCCTGAACCTGTGTAGTGTTTCTCCGTGATTCAAGTGCAAGCAGCAATGATGGCCGCACCTAGACATGAATCTTTTTATCTTATATTGTAGAGATATTACATTTAATTGGATATAGATTAAGTTGTGGATTTATGTGCCCACAATTTACATAATTTCCTGAAGTATTGGAAGGACAGCACTGGTTAGTTGTTGCCTGTCATGCTTTACTAACATATGTGTCACTTGACTACAATTAATAACTGAACCAATTCCAGTCAAAACTATTTATTTACAAGATTTATTTTGTAACTCATTTTTCACCGGTTCTCTATACTTACTAAACAATATGGGTTTACCCCCATTCTCATATTTGTTGTATGTAGGCATCAATACTAAAATATGGTTTTACCCTATTCTCATCTGTATGCAGGCATCAAGTTGTGATGAATTTGGAAGACACACTATTAACTTACATAATAAGATCCTTAAGGGTGAAAAAACGCAAGCAATGGCAAGTTATTAACAACCTATTTTTCTCATGTTGCTTACTGGAGGTGAACAACAAGATGCATTTTAATGGCCCTCTTGACCTGCTGTTTATTTTAGATTTACGTTGGTCCAGATTTTGTTATTTATATGAAAACTGTTAAGTTTGTACTATCATGTTCTAACTGTTAAAATGCTTACCATGTCAACAGGACAATGCAAGGTGTTGTTGTGAGTTGTCGGTTTTAGTATTCATTCTTTTCTGCAGCACACCAACTTTACATGGACATCTTACGTTTTTCTCCCAGTGTTTGATTTTGAAAGCTTACTTTTCTCTCCCAGTTTATATTTTTGAGAGGAAAAAACTTATTTTATGAATCAAAATTTGTATCACTGTACCTTTTCTTCTTTATGTGATGTGTTCCCATCTCACTAGCTATGTTTCTCTATGTTGTATATTAATTTTTCCTTTGAATGTTATGAGACAATGACCAGTCTAAAAGATAAGTGAAATGTGTCTACTTTTGCCTGGCTTCTGGTTGAGAAAATATTTTCCAATTGCTATGTCATGAATGCAAGTTAGTCACCGGTCAGACAAAAAAACTGCAACAGATGGTCGTATCTATTGGTATTTCTTCCTATATATACATAAACATTGGTATTTCCAGTTTTATACACAAACATTATCTTGATGTATAGCTGAAGTCTATATGGTCATAAACGACTGATTCAGGCATAGGTTCATGCACATTATTTGCCCCATGTTTGAACTCTATCATGTTACCTACTAATATGACACTCCCTCGGCTAATGGTGCCTTTATATACTGAAACTAACAGAAGGAAGTTATCATTGTAGCATGCTCTTTGTTTTATAGAACGGCATGGCGAGAATAAATGAGTCACAATGTGTATTTCTCTATGCCTCTTTCCAGTTTATCTTTCTACATACAGGGTTGTCTTACCTTAAACCAGTAACATTTGTTGTAAATGGACACATCGTATCGATAAGCATTAGGCGCGGCGTGCCGCCGCGCGGGCTAAGCTAGTTCTTATATTATGGGACAGAGGAAGTACTTTCATTGATCCTTAGTTGAGCAGTGTTGCCTGCCGGTGGAGAGAAGAGGCCATTGAATTTGAGCAGATGCCATACTAAATTGGTTGGGTATTTCTGCAAACTCTGTTACATTACATCTGACAGTCACCGCTGCTCTGAAATGCAGGGTTGGGACTATACATGTCTTGCCCTGCGCCGTGTCTTCTGTGGTAGAGAGGTTTCTAATTTGGCAAAGTTCGGGCACCGGAAGCGAAACAGCAATGTATATTTATACGACGCTCTGTTAACTCGCTCAGTTAACTCTGGACGACAAGACATCGGCTCCTGTTAATAATCAAAAATTCAGATAGTGTGTGACTGTACCTTTTTTTATATGCAATTGAGGAGGATGGTATTCCATACTGATCAATACCTGCATTTTGTGTAATAATATGGTCTTCAGTGCCTTGGTAACTTTGTTGGCCAGTACTATGTTGTTTTCAAACAGGTATGTGGTACATGTAATGGTTCTACCACATTAAGTTGGAGGGGCTGTCCACACACCTGATTAAATGACAATATTTGTAGACCCTTTGAGGATAAGATTCAATTTTCGGTGTGACTCCTGACCTTAGTTGTGCAATTTAAAATTTTGCTCTGTTTTAGATAGGAAATATGTATGAGTGCTCAGGATGTGCATGTGTTGGATTCAATACATTGCGGCCCCAAATAGTTTCCCCGTCTTCAGTTTAGATGAGCCAAGGTTGCTTTTGGGTCTTAGTAGAAAAAATATTGTTCTGGATTCAGATATTCTCTTTAGATGTGAATTTGGATGGTTACTGCATCATGTGGGTTCAGAAACCATGATAAGAATCGTAATATGTTAATGCTTAAACAAAAGGTGTCTTTAGCATGATGCCCCCCTGTCGCCGTTAGATATACAACAGGAAAGCAACTGTGAGCAAGCATAACCATAAACCAGAAAATTACTATGCTTGAAGAGTTATATTCAGTATAATATTTTGGATGGGTGGTAAGTAAAACTGATGGATGCATTTCTCTGATTTTTTTCACCAAGTTGTGATCTCTCAAGAACATTATAAATTTGTTCTACCAAGACACTATCAAATATTCTGTCAAAAATAATATTATCATATTTGTTTGATATGGTTCAATTAACCAGTATGATGTCGTAATGTATTATAAGACAATATACAGATTATTTGTGAGCACCATATGTAGGTTTATTTGTGTTTTTCTGCACTATTACTTTCCAATTTGTCCTTTCACAACATTTTTTCTTCAAGTTTTCTTACTACAGAATTTTCGAAGGTATTATTATTTGTTTTAACAGTAAGGAAATTACTTGTTGCATGCATATTGCAGAACTTGGATGGGAAATTGAGCTGTTGTAACGTACAAGGTACCTCAGGCAAGCTATCTCATGGCAGTACCCAAGTTCAACAAGGTATCCACAAGAAATTGAACTGTAGGTTTCAATGCAAAGCGAGACATTTAAGGATAATAGGCAGACCACACATAAAAGATCCAGAGTACAGGAGGGGGCAACAATGCAAACATAACACATAAAATGGAGGAGACCCACAGAACAAAATTTTCAGCAGCAGCAGCACATATGCTACTCAACAAACAAATACTAGTTGCTACACCAAAGAGATGTTTTAAGGGCACATACAGAGATGAAATTATGTTTCCACAACAATGAAGTGAAACATACCCAACCACACAATAGGAAAGGAGAATTCAGCAAGGTAAACCAAGAAGAAAGGCAACACAAGTCACCAAATTCAGTCAAATGAGAGGAACTTCTGAACCACATGGTTCATGCTCGGTCTCTGGCTCTTCTCCTTCTCCAAGCACATAGCAGCCACCTCCAGCATCAACAGCACCTCCGAATACACGAAGTCACCCTCCAACCTAGGATCCACAAAGCCATCGATCCATGTCAGGTCGTCACTTTCCATCTTCTCTTCAATTGTCCATTCTAGCTGCTGCAGTGCAGCCTCGGCATCCTCGCGGCCATCGGTAGCCCGCTCGGATACTCGAGACCCCATGACCAGCTCCAGCAGCACCACCCCGAAGCTATAAACATCCACTTTTTCAGTTAAGGGGGCGGTGGACACCCATTCTGGAGCCATGTAGCCTCTAGTTCCACGAACCTTGGACATGCTACCGGGATCAGCCTGGCCTCTCTGCAGCAGCTTTGCGAACCCGAAGTCGCTGATCTTGGGATCGAAATCCATGTCTAGAAGTATGTTCTCAGGCTTCACATCGCAGTGAATGATCCAATCCATGCACTCATGGTGAAGGTATGCGAGGCCTTTGGCCACACCAGCCGCGACCTTGTACCGCTGATGCCATTGCAGTGGCCCTTTGTCACCAAACAAGAACATGGCCAGCGAGCCATTCTCTACATACTCGTAGACCAGCAGTCGGTGATTGCGCTCTGAACATACGCCCATCACCCTCACCAGGTTCATATGGTAGATCTTACCGATCACGCTCACCTCGGCCTCAAACTCGTCTTCACCTTGCTTCACGTCGTTGAGCTTCTTGACTGCGACTACACGGCTGTCGTGCAGAATCCCCTTGTACACAGAGCCATGTCGCCCATGGCCAAGCTCCTCCTTGAAATTCTTAGTGGCCCTCCGCAGTTCCTTGTGGGTAAAACTACGGAAATGGTCCGTCACCACCCTGTAGCCTTCCTCTGCTGCCCAGATCTCTGATCGTGCCGAGTGTTGTCTTGACATGAACCACCAGCCAGAACCAATGAAGCAGACCTCCACAAGAAAGAACGCAGCGAGGAACCAATAGTAGTAGTGCCACATTGCACCCTGTCCGTCATTGGTGTGCGTGGTATAACTCACGGTCTGCTTGTTTGATGCATCACAGGCATGGCCATGATGAAGAACAGAGTCAGACGTGTGCGGCTGCGACAGAAAGCTCTCGGGAACCTTGAGATATGCCGTGCCGGGGTATCCTGGAAGCGTCTTGCCATTGAAGAGAGCAGACTTGAGGAAGCAGGCGTTTGGAAAAGTTTTGTACTCAAATGCCACACATGCGCAACTCCCCAAGCACATCTCCTTGCAAGTGTGCATGGACGTCGACATGGTGTAGTTCAGATCGGAGCCCCAAAAGTCGGTCTCAGGAATGCGCACGAAGCCCGTACGCTGGCCGCAGGTGAGGTTGAACACCGGCTTGCAGCCCTTGCTCCAGTCACTTGGATCACTGACCACATAGCCAGGAGGACAAGAGCAGCGTGGTGTTGGTGAGTACTCACATATTCCATTCCAACCACATAGGCCATGTATGTCACAGGGCTGGGAGAAAGCCACCCAAGAAACGTACCAGCTCCGATGAAATTCATCGAGGCTGTAAAGCCTGAGATTACCATCGTAGTCTAGTGTTAGCCTCCTCTTGATCTCCAAGCCCCAATCAGAGGCACGAAAGGTGGTATTGTCAGTAGCCACAAACTGACCCAGCTTATCAAGCACAGCTCTCCTACTACTGTTATAGGAGATTCTATAGTTCATCCAGCTACTGTAGTCAGGGTTAGGCCAGTAGTGGTTAGAAAGATCCGGCCCCTCATATGCGAGCGACAAGACATATCGGTCGTCGAAACTCAATGTATAGTAACTTGAGGGATGTGAGAGATCTTTTGATACCAACTTTGCAGTGGCCGTCACTGGCTGGCCTGGTAGCAGAGTGTCGGTCGGATGGTCGAAGCTTTGCCACAGTATGTTGCCACCTTGATCCTTCATCACGAGGTTCCCGGAGTCCATGAGCTCCGCGTGATCGGCCTCCGCGGTCAGCGAGTTGGTTCGCCACACGACCGTGCCATCGTAGTCCGTGAGGACCATGCTTCTTCCATCAGTGTTCAGCTTGACCTTGGACCCGATCCCGTGTACGGGGCGATCCCGGTTCGCGCTCCAGGCGATGGTCCTGTCAGCCGAATTGGTGAACCAGATCGACAGGGTGAAGGCTGTGGATGAAAGGTTGTAGAACCCAAAGGAGAAGGTGCCGTCAGGCGACTCTATGACATGGGAGGCATGCTTCACGGCTAGTGAAGATCCTTTGTGCAGGTAGTTAGCACGGCCAACTTCTGCTATAGTGGGAGCTACAAAGGAAGAGATCAAAAGGAATGTGATGTTCAAGATCCAAAATGAAGCTGCCATAATGGCATGAAAGGAAGCTGCTGCTGCTGCCTGATGATGAGAGAGGAGATAAATCACTTTCATGTATGGTATTTTCGTAGTTTTGTATGATCAAGTTGCATTCAAAGTGTTAAACAACACAGTCAGCACATGCGAGTGATTAAGAAGAGTAATTAATAATCATGACCTAATCTGTTGGACCGATTTGCGACATGATCATTTGGACGATTGTCCCATTTAATATTTCTGCCCTTGGATTTCCACAACCTCTGTGTTATTGATTTCACACATCTCCATCATAGCTAATTTTTTCACTCGACCAATCCGGCAGCCCCCTAATAAGCGGGGACTTCTTAAGTTCAGGATGGTCAGGTCTTTATCTTGGTTCTACTTAAATAAATTATTACATTGCTGTAGATCTAAAGGCATGGTTGGCTGATAGTATTGGAAAAGTACACGTGATTTTATATGGGGAACGGTAATATATGGAGCGAGATTAACAATGGATTTTTTGCGCTATCAACAAGTCACAATCTGTTTTAGTTTCTTCCATCCATTTTCGTTACTTGACTATTATGATGGTAGTCTTTGTGTGAATGTGTGACCGACGGATTTTGCATTCAATGATAGTCCTGTAATAATACATCAAAGAAGTTTAGGGGAAGATGGCTCACCTGTATGTTCATTGATAGAAGTGATAAAAGTTTTATATACCCCGCTGATGCTGAGGTTGGTGGCGACCTCTTGCCATGGTAGTATGGTATTCCCTCTATTTATTTTGGCAATCAACTATAACTATTTCAACCTCACTTATTTTTAGTATATCTTTTTTCGTCGAACTCCCCCTATCCTGGACTCAAACGTTTGTTACTCTTGGTGTAGGTTCAAATCAATGGGTTACACATTTGAGGCGACACCAGGGAATGCAGTTGGTTGCAGAGATGCACTGCCTTGTCACAGTTTGAAATAATTGGATGCTCCTATGGGCAAATTACTAAAATGTTGCTATGGGTTAAGCATTGATGAGAAAACTCCACCGAAGACGATGTCCTAAAAAAGCATTGCTCCTCTGTATATTGTGCATATGCAGCTCAAGCATATTGTAGACATGACCCTGGTTCTGTTGCTTCTCATTGTCTTACTTATTTTGTTCCATATTATACATTTAACTTCATTCTTGAACACATTCTCTGAATAGATAAACTACCAAATTCAGGGTACAGATAGCATTTTGGAAGAAGCATATCCTGATGGTATTCCAAACTGCTAACGTTGAATCAAATAGGTAGGGGTTTGTTGTTGTTTTATGAAAAATTGGCATGCCATTATTCTAGGAAGCTTTGAGTAGTTTGCACTACCTTTACTATCTACTTTCTTGTTAAAAGCTTTATATATTTTCAAAATGCCAAAAAAGTCACGGAAGATAACTGGAGACTAGCAACTGAAGATGTATGTAATGTAAGCACCCGGGTTAAACCCATTATGCCTGAATGAGGAGATTTGGAATGAGGCATGTTCCTTCTTGTGGAGAAGCTACTGGACTGGTGTATGCATCTATTATTGTATTTACTTTTTGTTTGGCAGCTTCAACTTATAAATGTGTTATGTTTCTGGTCGACTTTAAGAAAAATATCCTTTGCGGGCATTCCAGGTTTGGATAATTTTGATGTTTCATTTTTATTTCCTACATATTCATTCACCTTGCAATGCTGCAAACAAAAGAACTATTAGGCAAGATGTTGCATTCACGTGCGTTATTACTACTATCATAGATATTTACTTTTACTGTGATGAAATAATAGTAAGTCTATGACATACTCCCTCCGGTCCTTTTTACTTTGCATATGAGGATTGTCTGAAGTCAAACTTCGTAAAGTTTGACCATATTTATATGAAAAAATATTAACATCTATAATGCTAAATTTATACAATATGAAAAGTAAAGTCATGACGCATCTAATGTTGTTGATTTCACATTCTAAATGTCTGTATTTTTTTCTATAAACTTGGTCAAAGTTTACGAGGTTTGACTTCAAACAAATCTTATATGCGAACTAAAAAGGACCGGAGGGAGTACTATGTTAATAGTTCAATTCCATGTGGGCGAAAAAAACTTGCAACTGCAGCAGCACAGACACCAAAGTATGGTTCAACATATTTATTTTCCTAAATATTGAGTTGACGTCACATGCTCTGTCTAGTGGATTTACAATATTTACCATATTATGCTTTTGTTGAGTCAGCCAGGTGTGTTGCTAAAAAAGAAGGGAAAGGCGGGGCGACAATAGAGAATAGGGTGGACAACCTGCAAGGAACCCTATGACGGCGTGAAGCAACATGGCGATGGGAGGAGGGGCCAAGGGAGGTGGATAAGAGGGTTGGGCGACCGGGGCACAATGCTGGAGAGGTACCGACCACATGCAGTCCTCAACAGATTCAGATGTGGACTTGAATTAGGTTTATGCACAGTAGTGATTCGAAAGTCATATCCGAAGGCATGGAATGTGTGCAAATGTGGTTGGATGGTTAGGAGGTATCTTTTGCCCATTAGAGTTGAAGTCCCATATTTGACATTGATACTTGCATTTTTCTAAATTTATTTCAGGCCTTCTGATGATGTGCGCTCAGTGGGAGGAGACGCGTCAACTATGAAGGTGTATGGCCACTTCGTCAATCTCAAGATAATGTGTCAACTCAGTCTCTCAAGGGTACTCATAGGGATAGAGTGTGTGTGCGCGTTCATAAAGATGAGTGTATGTGAGCAACTTCGATTGTACTTTGTTAAGAAAAAAGGCATGTGATATGTTTTTCTGACTTTGATTGTGCGCCGTTGTTACTTTATTGGGTATATGCCATAATAATTTGAATGCACAAAATTTATTTCTGTTAGTCGAGACATGCTTGCGTATTCAAATTCCAAATTCTAACAAGATTGTACATGTATGCTTGCTAGTGCAAGTAATTCTTGTGCTTTTTTTCCTGTTTTCCTACCTTAGAAAGTAATCAGCTCCTTTCGACGGATGGAATGTGGATGTTGCCATGGTTATCCATAGGGCAAAGGTAACATTTCTTGTAATTTCATTTTCTGCTTCTGTTTCACATTATTTTGTACTCCATTCCAAAATATAAGATGTTTTGGTAGGCTATCTACCAAAACGTCTTATATTTTAGAACGGAGGTAGTATAAATTATTTAATGAATAAAATTTATAATAGTACACTATCCTGCTATTTTAGGTAAAGAAAATCCATGCTCCAAATGCAGAGAGTTGATGCTAAACAAACAGACACAAGTGCAGTAAAGAAAATTCTCAATTACCAACCACAAAATTGTACACCCAGGTAAGTAAAAACGACGCAAACCTGCAAGAGCCTCTCTTACTTTCAAGGAATAGATTAAAGCTAGACATCTAGTACAACTACTCAGACGTTAGGATACCACCACTAATCGATTACAAGAATCAGATAACCAAACTCCAGTTCTGAACCTACCAAGAAATCGCTACAAAAATAGTACAGGGCAATCGAGCGAGAAGAACGCAACAGTTCATGGTGAACAAGGGACCGGATCGGCGTCCGTGTGCTGAATGGACGCGTTGTCTTCTTTCGCTGTTGCAGCTTCATTCGGGGAAGCTGGTGTTTTCGGCGGTGCCGCCACAGCAGCAGCTTTCTTACCAGCAGACCGGGAACTCTTGCTCTCGTTCTGCTGAGTGCTCATCGAGAGCCTTCTACCAGGGGACCCGTTGGTCGTGCTGCCATTGGGCTTTGGGCTAGGTACCTTCTTTGTGCTGGCCACTCTATAGGGACTGACACGTGTCCCAAACGGCCCTTCACGGTCGATGTTCAGTAACTGCTCGGTGTAGCGCTTTTGTTCCTGGAATGTGAAAGGAACAGAACTATGACAGCTGATTGCAGTTTCAACATTTGATCAAAAGCATGGATAAGTATCACTTCAACATCCTTGTTGGTTTATATGTGAACATTACATATCTTCAACCAAACACAAAGTAACTCAGAACTGTGGCAAACTGGCAACTGAGAGAGAATTTTTAGTATGCAGAAGAGGTAGAGACAGAAACTACGCATATTGGCCAGTGTGGCAGATTGAGATCTGGAAAACGCAAGGAAGCAACATATTGTAACTACATCGCAGTTAACAGAAAGCAAGAACGTTATATAACTAGAATGACACAGGTACATTCAGGTTCAATATCTAGTTTCTACTTGGCACTTAAATTCTTCCAAGAGTGCAATAAAGGAAGTAACACTAACCCGCATTTTTCTCTTCTCTTCTTCCTTCTCTTGCCTAAGCATCACATACTCATCCAACATAGCTAGAAGAGGAACACCATCATATGTGAAGGATAGACCGTGATTCTCTTCCCAAGCCGTTGTCTTGGCCACCAGAGTTTCAACAAGGCCTAGAAGAATGCTTACATCAGCAAACAGACAGGAAAATAAAATAAATTGAGAAGAAAAGCATTTGCCTATTCTGCATTTCCCCTCAAAGAATCTCTTCTACACTTGGATTGTAGTAAATGCATCAAAAGAAGGCATAAGTTTATTCAGTGTCACAGCAAAGATTATTTGCTTATGCGCCAACAAAAGCACCTGGAATTTTGTTAACTTGAATACGAGCCTTTTCAGCGCGTTTGAGATTCAGGTGGGCACCTCGGCCTGAATTATATCTGTTATCATCCTGCAAAAGAAATTTGCTATAAGAAAAAAAGTTCCAGAAAGGAATAATTTAGTCGCACCAGTTCACAGAGAATACAAGCATGATAACATGATTTACTAGAACTAGAGACTAGCATACTCGGTTATAATCTTCAAGCCAGCTTTCTTCCTCGCATGCAGATATCCATCTCTCAACTTTATCTAAAATTTCTTTCCTGCTTAGAGCTTCTTCCTTTGCTTTCAATATCTGACTATCCATATCAGCAATCAATTCTGTAGGTTCCATGCTCCCTGATTCGATCAGCGCAAATATTTTATCATGGGCAGCTGCTGTGTCTATTACGATGTGAGCACCCGCATAAATGTCTTCCAGTGTGGTTTGCTTCTTAAAAGCTATTTCTTTCATCTTGCTGTATTTGAGCTCATCCAATCTTTGAACCTCAATCTCAGCCTGAATATTGGGGGAAAAGGTCAAAGAAGAATACTAGAGGAATAAAATGACAATATTGCTTCATCTCACTTGATTAATTATGTCTAGAGCAAGTGCTCCAGGTGCGGTGACTTCCTCAGCACTCGCTGTTCTGTTACAGGTAACGTGATCAAACAAGCTTCTTTCTTCCGTTGGTGTGTCCATGAGATCCCAGAGATCATTTAGCTGAGTGGCAAGCTCTTGAAGCTGGAAATGATATTTTGAACATATTCACAAAATTGAACGTAAAAATAGAGTGGCTATTGGTTGGCAAGTACATAATTGGACATATGCCTTACCTTCTTTAGCCTCAATGTTTTGTCCTCATTAAGAGTAGCTATTGTCCTATCAAGTTTTGACAGGGTATCATTGCTAATGCTCTTGTGGTCTTTACCAACAGAGTCATCTAGACTCTCATGAACTTCAGTTATTATGCTAAAATGTTCCATCTTCAATACAGAACAGAGATCTTGTACTGTACTCACATGCTCAAGTACCTTCTTCAGCCTCTCCCTCTGTAATGTCAAGAAAAATGTATCTTATCTTCTCCATGAAACCAAAGATATGACAATCAATAAGCACTGAACACTACTACAAAGCAAATGAAACAGAGAAATGCATACCTTCTTTTTCTCGAGCTCTTGGAGCTGAGACTGGAAGTCCCGAAGTTTCTCATCTGTCAAGTCATCCTCATTGATTTGTGGTATTGCTACCTGCTGGCCTATCTCAAGATTGCCAGCAATCTCACCCCTTATTTGCTCGATTCTTGACATTATGTCAGCAAATTTATTTATTCTCTCCTTTTTCTGCTTGCCCAGTTGTTCAAGTGTTGGAGCTAAAGCAGCAAGCTGTTGCTTGATTGTTCGTGCTGTTTTCTCAGGCTGCAAACATAAAGAACTATCAATCTTACACCCTTTTGTAATAATTATGAAAACATGTGAAAGTATCATCTGACATCTGGCATGCAGCAAACCAGTAACTAGTAAGATCAACTGCTTCTGAACTGAACTTATGTGGAAGTAGCAACAAGGCAAGCACTGAAAGTAATCTAGCAGAGCAGAGCAGAACTACAAATCCAACAAAGAACACACAAAACATTGCTACACGACACTGAGAATGCCGAAGACACTAGTGGGTCAAGCATGCCTCATTTCTTCAGAGTTACAGACAGACTGAATTAGCCTAACATTATCGAAAGCAGACATGTATTTTCACTTACACTTGTTGCTATGGATTTCTCTCCAAGGGCAGAAGCGAGCCTGGCTAGCTCCATCTTTGAGTAGTCCAGTGCTTGGAGAAGAAGGTCCCTTGACTTGAGTGCCTGATCAACTTTCCTCTTGTACACATCCAAGCATTCCTGATCCAGCTGAAACAGAACCTTGTCGCGGTCCTCATCGTTCTCACCAACTTCATCCCATACTAACTGAAAATCCGAAAACAGAAAACAAAGAAGAAATGTCACCTTACCATCATATCAGATGCCAAATGAAAGAATCTGCTTTTTTATGGCATTATAAAGTAACGAGCAGCCTGAGCATGTACCTGCAGTTTTTGTAGCAATGATCCACACGAGGTTTGGCCGTGCAAAGCGTCCATTCCAGAATAGACGAATCCTTTCGTTGAGGGCTGAAGGATATATGACTAGAGAAGTCTAGCTTATGGTTACGGCGATGACGAAATGTGCTTCTGAACTTCCCAACGCCAATGCTTAATCGAACAGCGCCTGCTGGTTGAGCATTCAAATCAGTCGGAAACAAATAGATGGTGAAACTAAAGACACACATGGGCATACCAGCTAGTACTACCGAACTTGACATGTCCACCCTAAATTGGCAGGCATTCGGTTAAATGTTAATTACTTTACTTCAACAAGACAACAACTAACGGCCCAAGCAAAACTGTAGTACCACGTGATAAATAACTGCCACACAGCAAGCGAAACAGGCAGTCTACATTTGGGAGTTTCAACAGCCAATGCCGGTCCAAAACCTAAAGGATCCACCGGCGCAATGCGGCCGGAGACCGAGAGGGAGCGGCGTCGAGAACATGACGACGGGACGAATCACGTAGGTCGCACAAATCCAAAACCGCAAACATGGCAGAGATTTTCACCAGTTCCACTACCGGAAGCACCTCCTAAAACCACCAGAAACACCGGGCAATCTGAACCAGTGGGGGACAAACAGAAGCGTTCCTTGGCCGCGGCGATCGCATCTCCCAGGCCGAGGCCGTCCCCTGGATCCCACATTCGCTCGCAAACTCTCCGCTCACCCACGCTAAGCGCCGCCTCGCCAGATCTCGGCGTGGACAGTGGAGAGAGGCTTACCAGATACCAGATCGCGCGAAGGAGAAAGCAGGCGGCGGGCGGGGGGCGAGGGGGCGGGGAGTCGGGGAGGCGGCGGGAGCTGGCCGCCGCTGTGCGGCGCTCGGGGAGGGGAATGGCGGAGGAGGGGGAGGGGGCGGTGGTCGGTGGTGGCAGTGGCACTGCTGTGTTGCTGCGCCTGTTGGTGTGGCGGTGTTGGCTGTGGGGTGTGGCCGTAGTGGAGTTGGTGTGTGGGATCGGCGCGACGTGGCGGTCGACGAAGCGGTCACCGGGCGGTGCGCCCCGGGCCAAGGAGGAGGATGCGGCGGTCGACGCTTGACTCGCTGACCGGATGACACGACTGAAAACAGATTATTATTATTTTTATTAAATCAGGATTTGGAGCTGTGGATCGGCAGAGTTTGGACTATGGGGTCGTGAAATCTAAAGAACATCCGTATCATGTTAAATAATTCAGGAAGGTACCTTCATTTTCAAATTATTTGTTTTAGATGTGTTTAGATACGGATGTATCTATCTAACCCTGGGGCGGAGGAAGTATGAAACTCTACGAGAGAAATGCATATGACACCCCCCAACTCTAGCCCTAGTCTAATATACACCCCACAACTCCAATACCGTCTAATATACACCCCCAACTCTCAAAACTGGCCATAATTCAACCCTCCCTTCCCTGTTGACCGGTTTTGACCCAGTTTAACCGGTTTTGACTGAGTGAACAATAAAAATAAAATTTTAAAAACCATAAATATTTTTTTTGAAAAATTTCAAAAATGTTCCAAGTTTTTTTCACCGCGTGAACAGTAAATTAAAAAAAATCACCTTTTCAGCATGTTTGGACACCTGAGTAAATTCGAGATGTCCGTAAATTCGAAATTTTTTTCAAAATTTCAGCTTGGTGAACAGTAAAATCGGTTTTTTTTAAAACCCTTTTTTGCATGGATGATGTTTGAGCGCGTGGTGATTCTTTTTGGATTTTTTTCCCGAAATACTGTTCACCATGCTGAAAATTTTGAATATTTTTCGAATTTACGGACATCTCGAATTTACTCAGGTATCCAAACACGCTGAAAAGGTGATTTTTTTGAATTTACTGTTCACGCGGTGCAAAAACTTGGAACTTTTTGAATTTTGTCAAAAAAATATTTTTTTTGTTTTTAAACTTTTTTTTACTGTTCACTCAGTCAAAACCGGTCAAACTGGGTCAAAAACAGTCAACAAGGAGGAGAGAGTTGAATTCTAGCCGGTTTTGAGAGTTGGGGGGTGTATTTTAGACGGTATTGGAATTGAGGGGTGTATATTAGACTAGGGCTAAAGTTAGGGGTGTAATATGCACTTCTCTCAAACTCTGCTCTGTAAAAGTTTCATTTGGTAAGTGGGCATATATGCCTCTAATGAGTTGAAAACGCAACCTCAGAGCATCTGTAACAGGTGATTTATAATAGTCTTGGTGATGTAAAAACTAACTTTTTACATCACATGGGGCCAAAAATTTATAATAGTCTTGGTGATGTAAAAACTAACTTTTTACATCACATGGGGCCAAAAATGCCTCTCCAACAGGTGATCTAGACCTATACAGTGATGTAAGTATAATTGTGGGCCAAGTGATCTCAATCAAACGGCTGTAAGGGCGTTCGATGGGAGTTCCTTCCCCACGAACGTCCGCCAGTTAGCATTATCATAGAAAAAAGCTGCCATTATTCAAGCGAAAACAAATACGAGTGGAGCACTGGACTGGTTGTTCTCTCGACCTTAGCCTTGCCGTTCTCGTCACTGGAGCTTTAGCCTAACTCTTCTTCTTCTTTTGTCATGCAACGACCTTTCAGAAACTGAGAGCCTACAACCTTACCCTTCTCGTGGCTGGAGTACTGGAGTGGTTGCTCGAGACAGCCCACTTTTAGCCAACCAAGTATTGCAAATGACTCGTTTCATCGTGTGTCCATCTTCGTCTTACCACACATCATGTCTTTCGTCTCCGCCACGAGCCGCCGGCATTCTGTTTCTGGCCGCCGCCATGCATCAGTACGTCGCAGGAGCCGCACCCGCTGCTGCCGTCCACCACGTCGTCGGAGGCGACCCGGGCTGGGCCGTGGCCTCCGACGTCCTCGCCTTGTTCGGCGGGCAGGCTCTTCACGGTCGGGGGCACACTTATGTACTATGTAAGTCCACCCCACCCGTACGAATCGCGTTGAAGAATCAGCATCTTTCAGCTACACCATAAATTGACCTTTCGATCTCAGGGTTTGCGTCTGAGGCGGCGGAGGCCGGCGTCGCCGAGGCAGAGTTCGAGTCGTGCGAGGCCGGCGACGCCATCAGAACGTACACGGACGGGCTCAGCAGGGTAGGCCTCGACGACCAAGGCACGAGGTATTTCCTCAGCGCAGACCCCGCCAGGTGCAGGGCGGGCTGAAGCTGCGGGTCGACGTGCGGGCTACGGTGTCGCCGCGGTCGGAGAACCGAGCTGCCACAGCGGCGCCCGCGCCGTCCGCGTCGAGTGGCACCCAAGCTGGTGCGCCGTGTGTTGCGTCTGGTCTCCGTGTGGTGCTTTCTGTTCCTGGGCGCATGAACACGACGATCGTGCTGTGTTTGATCGGGTTATGACGGGGAACGCCATGATTACACGCATATGTATGGCATCCTATGTGTGTACGTCATGTACTATAAATCAATCAAATCAAATCAAATTTTATCAAAACCTTAGCTAAATCAAAAAAAAAACTAAATCAAATCCTATCTTACCAAAACCTCGACTAAATCAAAAAGCTTCTTAGCCTTCACTTACTCATACTCAAATCAAATTAAATTACCAAAGACTAGAATATGATAGGTATAAGATTTATGTCAGGCATGATTAATGTTTAACCATTAGATTATGTATGCCCTCGGTGCAACAACAATTCACTAGTACAGGTAACGACTCACTTATTTCATAGCTCATTGTCAGACGAGTTGTACTAATATAACATTGCGGTGTTTTCACTTTGGTTCATTTCATCACCTTCGCATGGATGCAGTCTAAGGTAAGCTCTCGTCTCCTTGGCACAAGTTGATCATGACGGCAAATGTCATTATTATGACAAACGATTCAGTCCCCAGTCAAAGCATGTCTAATTACAGCATCGCAGATTAACACAGAGCAACAGAACGAATTCGCTAACTAGAAACGCATAATGAACCACATAAAGTACAACAACCTCACGAGGCACCAAGAGGCTCCGGGCATCTGCATAAATTCAAGGGAAACCCGTGTCAGCAGAAATGAAGAATGAGCTGGGCGATGCCGACAAACTGGTGTAATAATAACCTATCTGGTGAGCGTGTTTCATTCAAGGGGCAAACCAGTCAAGAACACAGATAGAAGGATTTTAAGAGAGGTCGGGGTGCAGAACAAACCTCGACGAAAATGGTTGTCCATCACTAATAAATCTAAATAGGTGATCCTGGAGAATGAAGAGAGCATGGCTAATCACTGATGCTAGCTGATCTACTGGTGCATCCTTCATGCCCCACATCTGTTGAAGATTAAACATAAGGTCAGGTACAAATTGCTAAATCTGAAAGGGTTTAGCAATTACAATTTGAAAAGGCGGATGGGGGTATGACATTTGTTTGTTACACTAGGTCTCATCTGTGAAGCACATACTAGACCATGAGGATTCAGTTAGGCCACGGTTGCATCATAAGATTCTAAATCAGCTATAGAAACAGCCAATTTTGAGTAAATTTTCCACTATGACTAAAACATATATTTATGATAAGCTAATAACTGGTTGGATTAGAAACGCACCTGCAAAAGTAAATTGGATGCAACACTAATATCTGAATCTAGTTGTCTTCTCTTAGGGCCGCACTGCAACCCACAAGGTCACCCTCCTCAGTCTCCTGTCTGCATAAAGCTTCATCTGTAGCGGGTAGCACCCCATTTGGAATTAATTGATGGTTGTTATGATGACCTGACAATTCGCTGAAGTCAGACTTATCTATGCATGCCTCTTCATGGTGAGGTTCTCCTGCTCCATTTTCAGTTGATCCATCTGCTAGTTGTGTGTGATCTGCTTCTATTCCAGCAACAATGGTCATCTCCACATCTTTGACTGCAGATGTCGCTTCAGATTGGGGCTTTTCTCCAATACCAACGTTGCTTTTTTCATCCATTACTGATGTCATTTCCACATCTTTGATCAATTGTGGCTCAGAGGTTGCCTGAGTTCCAGCATTATCTTCACCAGCGATTTTTTCTTCCATAGCAATGTTGCTGCTTTGACCTATGGGGATTCCAGTGCTGGTAGTCATCTCTACATCTTTGATTGTATGTGGTTCAGAGGTTGCTTCAGTGTGGGCTTTCTCCTCCGCAACAACAGCGCTACCTTGATCTATTGGTTTTTCTTTGTTAGTAATGTCCACATCGTTCTCTGTATCTAGCTCTGGCTCAGAGGTTGCTCGAGTCCCCTTATTATGTTCACTGCCAATATTGCTTGCTTGATCCACAGGTGTCACATTTTTATCAACCATTTTCATGGCTCCGCCCGGGGCTTCAGACTGTGCTTCAGACTTGATCTTCGTATCAGCAGCAATAGCAGAAGAATTATCTGGACAATTTGCCCTAGAAGTGACTGTAGATTGCTGCCCGTGAACGGTATCATTGGGTGAATCCACAGAGTGCAAAGATAATTCACTACCAGCAGTGAATTCGCATCCTGTACTGCTGCATGATTGCTCATTCCATTCCATATCATTAGAGGAGGTTTCAGCATTATTAGCATTTCCTTTTGCAGGCCCGGAGATGGAAACTGTTTGTGATTGCGAGAGATCAGTAGCAGCATTCAGAGCCAATACAGGACTGTTTTTTACAGTGTTACCAGTTTTCATGGAGTTTGGCTTGATAATGTTTCCATTTGTAGCAAGCGCTTGGTGATTTCCCTTTGCAACCGTATTTCCCCCCACTCGCTGAACAGAAAACTGTGTTCCACCAACAGGTGGACCAGACTGTGATGTTACAACAGTTCTTGTAACCTTGCCATATTTTGGTGGAAGGGGTTTACCCTTGCTCTGTGCTGCACATGTTGGACAATGCCAGTCAGCTATAGGAACACCTTTGTTACCATAATGCTGAAGGCACTTCAAGTGTGCTCCCCTCTCACAAGCATCACAAACAAGCAAACTGTTTGCATCCATGATAGCAACTTTGCATACTTGGCAGTCCAAACGAGCTTGCATATACTCAGTTGATGGTGGAGTCCAGCTAGGATGATTAGCAGGTTGTTGCAGAACATTTTGAACACTTTTCGCTATTGCATTGTGGTTGGCAAAAATAGGTTTTGGAGTAACAGAAGACGCTGTCCCTGGTGTAGCCTGATGCCCCATAACAGGGTTTACGGTCACAGCTTGAATTGCCGCTACCTTTGTGTCCTGATTTTTCACGACCTGATTGTTACTTGCAGCAGCATTTGAATTGGACCTAGCAGATGTATCGTGAAACGGTTTGTTCAAGTGGCCAACAGACGCTGCAGCAGTGGGCAACACAGCCAAATTAGTTTCTGAGCTAGGAAAACCAAAAACAATCACACATACCAAGATTATTTTTAGACATGGGAGGAAGTAATAGAGTGAAACTGAGTACGAAAGCACCTTTAGGAATAATTCTCAAGTAAAGTTTTAAATTCTATATGAAGAGTAGCTTAGACAGTTTCAGTTATCCATAACCATCATATTTAAGGAGTTCACAATACAAAACATTTATGTAGAAGTAAAATCATAGGCAAAAGCAAGACATCGTTCCAGAACCAAGCAAACATGTTACAGCGTTTAATCTACACTCTAGAAAGAATGGTATTCATGAGCTAAAAACATCAAGTGTTTACTTAAAGAATGAAATGCTGTAGACAAGATGATGGAGCAGTACCTCGTGTTAGATTCAAAGGACCATTAACACCTCTTTCCGACTTAACATGTGGTTGACCAGTTTGGGATAGTGCAACAACTGAATGGTTGGTAACTGGCTTTACAGGAGATGATCCATGCTGTTTCAAGGCCATTACAGAGGTAGAAGTTACTGGGGCAGTAGTAGGCAAGGCTGCAGCACCTGGTGGGGTCCTATGAGATCCAACAGCAAACATGGGAGTCCCATGCGGCTGGAATTCAGCTGTTCCACTCGAGACAGTCGTTTGAGGTGTGATTGCTGTTGGTTGAACTGGAGATTCCTTGACTTCTTCCATCTATATAACAAAAGAAGGTAGCCAAAATGATCCATGAGCAGATATATATTGTGTTTAGCATAGACCAGAAATAATTCAAATGAATTCAGCAGCTAGGATTATTAGTTAATCTCATAACAGTTACTAGCTAGCCAAGCAATACATAATCAGTAGATAAAAAAAATCCATATCCAAATGACCAAGTTAAACATCGCTGTGCTTTAAAGTACACTCATATACACACAGTATAGTAAATGACATCACAAAGATAGAAGCAGTAAGCTTAACAGAGGTAAATTCAGAACGAGACCAAAGTCACAGACGTTAATTTTAGAACCCTGAAAAACATAAAGCTAAATATTTACCCGCTTTGGCTCCCGAGCCCCAGTGCACTTGTTATCTTGGCCATCTGCTGCTATGTGAGGTGTCAAATCAACGCTTGTACAAGGCCTAGTACTAAACCGTATATGATACTGTATTTCTAGTTCTCTCCTTGTATTTCTCTCTCTGCCACTGCCAGGGCCATTAACTAATATCCCAGAACACATGTCCACGTAGCATTGCATATCTGAGTATGCTTGCAAGGTATTATCACGTAGGCTGCCCTAGTTGCCTACCTAACATAGCACGTGCTTTGTTACTTATTCTTTTTTAATTCATTATTCCAGCAATTCAATTTTTTCCTTGCTATAATATCTCAGAGATAATTATTTTTGGAAATAATTGCTCATCATAGTAAAAAAAAAAAATATTACTTCCCAAATTTAGCTATTTGTTATTTTTTCATTTCTACAATTTCCTACAGTTCATGATATAACTTATTAGTATGATTAATGCTTTGCGCACATTAAATTCCACCCAAAGCAATGCTGACTTTAGCTAATTACGTGTCCCACGCAGCTACCCTTCAAAAGCATTGTAATCTTTTTGGTGAGGTAGAAAAGAAAGGATCGGGTCCGGAATGTTGATATACATGATAGAGCTGGGGTAGCACCAATTGAAGAGAAGCTTGTCCAACATCATCTGAGATGGTTTGGTTTGGGCATATACAACGTGCATAGCGGAAGGATAAGCGTGCTGATGATATCAAGAGAGGTCGGGGTAGACCGATGATATCAAGAGAGGCCGGGGTAGACTGATGATATCAAGAGAGGTCGGGGTAGACCGATGATATCAAGAGAGGTCAGGGTAGACCGGTGATATCGAGAGAGGTCGGGGTAGACCAAACTTGACATGGGAGGAGTCCATTAAGAGATATTTGAAGGACTGGAATATCACCAAAGAACTAGCCAAGGACAGGGGTGTGTCGTATGTGGAAAGTAGGGACGGCAATGGCCTTTGGCCCCATACCTGCCAAACCCATGGGGATTTCATCTATTAGGGGGTGGGGATTGGCAAAAACCTTCCCCATAGGGATACTTACCAAACTAGTTTATTCCCGTAGGGTACGATGGGGATGGGGACAATACCCTCTTCCCCATACCCAATTCCATCGGTAACCCGCTTTTTAAATATAACACTTGGACCATGTATATGCCTATATATACACAATGCGGTCAACCCTAACAATTTCACAAACAAATTCGCAGGACAACAAAAGCCTTGAAAAACTTTAACCCTACCTTACCTCAGTCTCCGCCATGACGAAGAAGTCAAAATGGACAAGATTGGCTGCAACTTGGACAAGGCAACTCCGTAGCACTAGGTCCAAAGGTAACACATCGTCTTATCCGGGCATGTTGCTGCCTTACTCAGCCACTACCCATTCACCAGCTAGAGTGCCTCATTATATTCATATATTCATATATGATTATTTTATGGGGAAAGGGGGAACCAATGGGGTCCCGTTCCCCAATGGGGATGGTATGGGCAAATTTCATCCCCGGTCATGTAAATGCGGATGGGGTAATTGGTAATAGATGGGGATGGGGATGTCAGGGCCCCCAATAGGGGATTGTCCCCATTGCCATCCCTGCATGGAAGTTAGCTATCCACGTGCCAGAACCATAACTAGGCTTTGAGATCTTATGGGTTTCAACTCTAGCCTACCCCAACTTGTTTGGGATTGAAAGGCTTTCTTGTTGTAATAAGTTTGGTGTAGACGAATTAGAGGAATGTTGGCTTAAATGAATCAGAACAAGCCTTCTACAATTGGACTGGTGGATTCTTATCATTCCATTTTTACACATCCATGATTTTCGATAACTTTTTTGTGAGGTTAAACATAATAGCCCTGTATAACTTCTCATTTCATCTGTACACATCCATTAGAACTTTGCTTGCTTACCTTTTTTGCAAGGTTAAAAAGGCAGTATAATTTATTTACGTGCCAAAATCACGATCAAAGTGTCATAGCTGAGCCCCATGGTTTTCGAGTCACGGCTCATCTGAGTCGCTCCGGGGTAGCGACTCGGAAAGTCGAGCCTGCAGTTGCGACTAGTCGCGACTCGTGACTCGAGTCGACATTTTTTTGCGACTCATCGACTAGTCGACAACTAGTTGCGACTAGTCCCGCGACTCGAAAACCATGCTGAGCCCACCTATCTCATGTACGCGCACATCACCCGCTGATGAAATTAATATCCATTGTGCACGTCCTGGACGCACTGAAACACGCTGTTTTCCTATACATATCCCTTGTATTACTATTGTATACTCCCATATATATTGATTAAATAACCATTTTGGCACAGATCACAAGTCAATGTCTGTCGGACAGGATTCCAAGCACCAGTGTGCTCGGGAGCCCAAAACCTGATTCATAAATATTTGCTCAATATATGTGCATGAAAAAAGCAGCTCTATTAGCATGGTCACATCACGTGCTGGAATATCCGGAATCATAGGATCTTCGACTCGGTTTATGATTTGGACCAATCAGTTTGTAGATGTTACCATAGAAGGCACTTTGCAGCCTTTACCGTGGTAAAATGATAATAATGGCTAGATATCCCTACCCCAGGTTTTCTTCCTGTAGTTATTTTTCAAGCGTTTCAG
>NC_041390.1:527010960-527049733 GCF_002162155.2 Triticum dicoccoides | reverse complement strand
CAATGACGGACTAGTCTGATAAATGGGGGTGCAGCTCTGCAGCCCCTGATGTTTGTGTCAGCGATGATACTCTGACGAAGGAAGACCAGGCGAGTGAGGCAGGAAGGAGCGTTTGAGCCTCACGCGCTCATTTAAAAGAAAGAGTCCAGTGGACCGGACAGTGATGGTGGGCTGCAGCCCAAATCAGGGAAGGCACCAGCCAAGAGTATAAGGATGACTGTATGGTGTTTGGCTAGTTTCAGTTTTCGAATTAGTTCAGTCCCTATTTCCATTTCTTGTATCTGTCTCTGACCTTCCCCTTCCCCAAGTCTATCTCTCTCTCTCTCTCTCTCTCTCTCTCTCTCTCTCTCTCTAGACTCAATTCTCCAATGTATCCCAAATTATCTTACCTACAGTGAAGTTGTGATCCTAATCGGGTTTGGGATATCACAGTTTGTAACCACAAGGATAGTGATGGTTTAGTGGACAAGATGTTATTGCTATACCACAAGCAGTGTTTAAGCCTTGAGTAGGCAATTGGCGTGCAGCTGTTCTGCAACTGATGCTTCAAACATGTTATGCTTTTTGCTAAGCTATTTTAGTTGCTGTCGCGTGATTTTTAATACCGTTTAGGTAACTGAACCTTTTTGGTTGGCATATCTTAGAATCATGAATATATCAGATATTAGAGACGACTGCCAGATATTGGCAAAGCTTGCACCCCGCTCGGACAAAAGCCTGCCTCCCCCAATCCTCATAAGAGCAAATAAAATCCATCGAACTAAAGTACAACAGGAGTAGATGAACTATATCAAAAAATCAGCAGACATAAAGCAGCATCCACATGGTAATACTCATAGCCTGTGCTTGTACGAGCATACAGACTACAGAATTTTGATAGACGCGAGCAGCCTCACATCGACATCGACATCACCAAATTGCTCCGATTCCGGTCACTAGTACGACTTCGCCACAAGGCCAGTAAACTGGTAGGAAGCGAGAATCGGGAATCCACAAACCTTGCGCTTAGTAAGCGAGAGCCTGTCGGCGATGGAGGCCTTGGGCGGGCGGAACCCCATGGCGGCGGGGTCCTTGGCCCTGTTGAGGCCGAGATCCTCGACGACGGCGCGCACCGCCTCCCCCGGGAACAGATCCTTGGGCCGGGTCGCGCCCCCGGCGACTGCGGCGGCCAGCCTCTCGCGCGCCTCGGCCGCGAGCGCCCGCTCCGCCGCCGTGGGGTCCCTCCCGCCCCGCATCTCCCCGGCGGCGGCCAGCACCATGACGATCTCCGCCACCCGCCGCATCCCCGCGCCGTCGTCCGCGCGCCGCCGCTTCGCCGGCGCCGCGCGGGGCGACGCCGCCGCGGCGTCCCCCATGGCCGCGCGAGGGGGGTCCCGGAGCGAAACCCTAGGCGGGCCGGGCGGCAGAGGGGGCGCCCCGAGGAGGCGCTGGGGGCGGAAGCTCCCGGGGAATTCAAATGGCGCGCCCGTTTGGCGCTTCAATTAGACGGGGGTGGGGGTGGCGGTGAGATGGGCGAAGCGGAGGAGAAGTTTCGGTCGGGGGAGGCGGGGCGGGGGCGATGAGAGAGGGGACTCCCTTCTAGTCGAGCACCACACCAGCGGAGCACGCAGAGTTTCCGTCGGCTTTTTTATCTGAGCCTTTCTCTTCTGCGTGGGGATTTCTCGGAGCGGTGCGGTGGGTTGGTGTGTGGGGTACTCCGGGGTCCGGGTCCGGGGGCAGATGGACGGCGTGGATGACAGCGGAGGGTTTGGAAGGTCATGTCGATGACGTTGGTTTGGCTTTTCTGGGATGACGCTGGTTTCTTTTTCCTTTGTTTCTTGAACCCGTTTACGAGGCGAACGTTCGCTGAGAAGAAATTGCCGGCGAATGACCCGGTTGTTATGCCAAAATAACTAAAATTGCCATGCATTTTTTAGGGACTTCCCATATATGAAAAGAAAATTGTCATGTTTAGGGGGGAAAAGCCAGCGGCGTAGTGTAATTCTTCTAGAAAAAATGTTATGTGTTTGACCACAATCCAATGACTTTAAGGTCGTTCGCTAGGAGCTCCCTCCCAGTGAACATTTGCCATTTAGATATACCTTTGGGGGATGGCCTTATCAAACTACTCAGCTGGAGGAGGCCTGGGCTCATAGTGGGCTAGGACTCGTCAAACTAGAGCCTTTGGCTTGTTTAGCATCAAGTCTTTCTTTGTTAGAAAAAAAAATATATGATACCTTGATAAAGAAATAATATTGTTTTGTTTAGTAAATATCAAGGTGGCTTAACTACTGAAATGAAGATCCCTATATCTCAAAAAACTCTTCTGATTTTCTCACTCAAACAGGCCCGAGGATTTAAAGACGATTAAAATTACACCATTGTTGCCCACCTATCGGGTGTCACCTGCAAAACAAACAACCGACATGAACTTGGTGCACTCATTATTTCAGATCTGTTTTCCAAATCAACTCATTATACCGTGTTCATGCACACAATGTTGAGATTGCCAAAAATAGCTCAATTACACGGGATATTAGATTTACCAAAAGTGTTCTTGGCATAGTCATCTATCCCGCGCCGCCGCCCAACGTCAAAGACATCACCGGCGTGCGCCCCGTTTGCAAGAGATAGATGGGGGAGGGAGGGAGCGAGGATATATGGGAGAAAAAATGAGATGGGCGGTGTACCTTGATCTAGCCGTTGTCCATTGTTCCAACTCGGGGGGTGCCATGTCAGGAGAAATCAAGATGGGAGGGTCGGAGGAGGTCAGATCTGGAGAGATCGAGAGGGGCATGGTAATTGAGTCATCAGACAGAAGGAACGGGGGAGGGCTTTGATCTGCTTTAGTGGAGGGTAGGAGGTAATTGAGCGAGTGGGTGTGGTTCGCTCCATCCTGCACATTTTGTCAGCTCCGCTCGACCACTGTTTCAGGGATATTTTAGGAATATTGGATACCCCAACCTTCCACATCCCTCTTATCCCCAAACCAAATAGATGGCATTATCCCAATCCGAGGGATAGCTCATAAAGCAGATGCACTCATAAAATAGGATTTTTATCGCTCGACTGAAAAATAATTGGATCAAACATATATTTAACCTCCTTCAAGTACCCTTGTTTGTTTATTTCTCATGGAATAACATTTTAAGGGAGAGGAACCAGATAAAATAACATCTGACTCGGTTTCAAAGGCTTTGTGAATTGGCATTTTTATTGTGGTGTGGAAATTTCGTCCTCCAAGACCCTTTCAAGGTCGGGCACTCGTGTACAAGTTGATAAAACCATGCCTATGTCATTATGCATGGAGGCTCACGCAATACAGTAGTCGTTACGTTGTCCCCTCTCTCCCCTTTCATCGTGTTGCGCCACTGGAGGAGGACAATTTCCGTTTGGCAGACAACAAACAATGGGCTTGGTTTCTCTTCTGGAAGGTGCCACTCACGATGGAGTTGTTGGATTTCCCTGAAGTGGAAGGGTGATGTAGCACAACAGTAGAAAGTATTTCCTTCAGTTAAGAACCAAGGTTTATCGAACCAGTAGGAGTCTGTAACACCCCGGTGTAATGATGCTACAGTAACCCCTGGGGTTAAGTTAATCTTTTTGCTAAACATGTGCCTGATCATTATTATCTCATGTTTCTTTCAACTTACCCTTTGAATGCAAATTCAAATGCTAAGTGAAATGCAAAATTTCTCAAACATGAAAACAAAAATGTTCATCATGTGCCAAATATTCCAGAACTAATATTGGTGGTGAACCAACATTTTTGCAAAGGGTTTAAGTGGCCTAAACTACTTATAACAATGACCTAAGCAATAAATTAAATGCCCTTTTTAATTTATAAAATTGGCAACTTTCCAAAAGCCTCCCAACCTTTTTGTGGCAGTGCACTTTAATTATTTGAAAATGTTTTGGCTAGTGGCATAATTCTGCAAAGTCATTTTTGGCTAAAAAGAAAATGCAAAAGCTGCTGAAAATAAAAAAATAAAAAAATAAAAAGGAAAGGCAGGGGAGAGAGAGAAGTGCCCCTGCCCCCTGGGGCCAAGCCCACCTAGGCCGGCTGATGAAGCTATGTACCTAGGTAGGGTTATGGATCTGTCCAAGATACCCTCCCCAAGAACATCTCTAAAGGAGCCGGAAGCACTCGAAGAAAAATCATCATCCACTCGACCATGAAGCTATGTTCCACTCGACAGTCTCGAGGACACTCGACCGTATGGACAATCACTCGACTACCAGAAGATCTAGAGCCACTCCATTCTGCAACGGTTGGGAATTAAGTCATAGCTTTAATGGTCATTATGTATCTTTATTGCAGGCGTTACCAGTAACGTCCCCCTCTTTATGTACCTTACACCCTTTGTAACTGAGGGCAGGAGGAGTCTGGTGAACTCTATATAAGCCACCCCCGTCCTCAGGGACAAGGGTTCGACCCCCTGTAACATACACGCATATAATCCAGTCGACCGCCTCCGGGCTCCGAGACGTAGGACTGTTACTTCCTCCGAGAAGGGTCTGAACTCGTAAAACTCGCGTGTACAACTCTTCCATAGCTAAGATCTTGCCTCTACATTCCTACCCCCCCCCCCATTCTACTGTCAGACTTAGAACCACGACAGTTGGCGCCCACCGTGGGGCAGGTGTCTTAGCGACTTGTTGGAGAAGTTGTGATTTTTCCGATCCCCATCAACATGGTTTCAGGCGGAGGTTTGGCCAAGGGCCACGAGATCCGTCTCGGTGCGCTCGTATTCATCGCCGGCGACTTCGCTGGGCTCCAGGAAGCGCCACTCGACGTCGAGGCGCTCCCCGTCCGCGGGGCAACGCACTTTCGTGCGTGCGTCCGTGGCGTCCTCTTACGGCAGCCGTCGACTTAGTATCGGCGGGCTCCCGTGCCGACCTCCCTCCCTGCAGCCCGCCGGGGCAAACGTTCCGGTCGGTCGAGGCTTCAGCGGTGGGTGAGGCACGCGGTGGCTCGCCAATTGGCCACCCCCAGGTCGCGGCAATCGAGCTCGACGAAACTCTTTATGGCCTGTTCGACCTGTCGACTGGCTCCGTAGAGATGGCATCCGAGTGCGACATCAGCGACCCCGCGATGAAAGTTTTGATGGTCAATGGACCACGTAGTCCTCCTGGCTTCACCCGTGAGGACGGAGGCGATGGTGGCGGCGATCCGTCGCGTGTACACGAAGAGTACTGACCCGAACCCCTCTCTTCACAGAGGAGGGAGGAACTTCAACGCCGGAACATGGATGCGCTTCACACTCCTATCGTTGGAGAAACCCCTGAGGCCCAGGCCTTGGAGGAGGCACGCCTGGCCAACTTGGCTGAGCGCACTCGACTAGAGAACCTCCAGCGCTCACTCGACGAGCGTGCTCGGCAGCGTGCTCCCGAATCGAGTTGATGTCAACTTTTTCCGCCTCCGACTCAGGTACCAAGCTCCAATCCAGAATCTCGCAGCTGCGGCCCGAATAGCGGAGTCAATTCAACCTTCCCAGTCAGAAGCTGGTCGAGGTTTAGTGCAGAACTGGGCTTTGATCCGAGCCGCGGGAGAGCAGAATACAATAGTATCTCAGTCGCGGAATAGGATTCACAGCAGATCCGTGGTTGCAGACACAGTCCAGTCGGCTTACAGCCCAAGATCGCCCTCGAGGCGTGAGGGACGTGGAGACCGACGAGATCAGTACAGAAACCATGAGCAGTATGATCACCGACTCGATCACGATGATCGTCGTCGAGGGCCCACGCCTCCCCTAAGGAGTGGATCATACATGCCTCGGCAGCAGGATGACAGACGCCCTCACAGTGGTGGGCGAAGGATTCCAGTCGACCCTAGGGAACCGGGCTTTGATGCGAGATCTATTCTTGTTCAGGGTCTGGTCGACAGAAATAGAGCTCACAGAGAAGGCCCCGACAGAGATTTTCCAACCAGCAGCAGAGTGCATGTCTCAGGCCCAGAGTGCTTCAGTAGAGCCATCAGGGCTACGGTGATTCCTCCCAACTTTAGGTTGGCGACTTGAGTCAGTAAGTTTACTGGTGAGTCCAAGCCTGACACTTGGCTTGAAGATTACCGAGTGGCTGTACAGATCGATGGCGGCAACGATGAAGTGGCCATGAAGCACCTTCCTTTGATGCTAGAGGGCTCGGCCAGGGCGTGGCTGAATCAGTTAGCTCCTGGTAGTATTTATACTTGGGAAGATCTTACTCGAGTATTTGTCAGAACATTTGAAGGTACTTGCAAGCGGCCAGCAGGGTTGACAGAATTACAGTGTTGCGTTCAGAAACCGAATGAAACTTTGAGAGATTATATCTAGAGATGGATCATGTTGCACCACACAGTGGAGAATGTGTCAGATCACCAAGCAATTTGTGCCTTCAAAGAAGGCGTTAAGTATCGGGAGTTGAATCTGAAATTCGGTCGGACAGGAGATATTACTCTGACTCGGATGATGGAGATTGCCACCAAGTACGCCAATGGTGAAGAAGAAGACCGACCCCGGAGTGGCAAGCACAAAACAGTCGCCCACGAAACCGGAGGAGGAAACTACAGTCGGAAGCAGAAGCGCAAAGCCGAGCCAGCCGCTCCTGGTGGAGCCTTAGCCGTGACTCAGGGGAAGTTCAAGGGGAAGCCCAAAGGACCGTGGAACCCCAAGAAAGTAAAAGATCAGGATGGAAATGATGTGCTGGATTTACCATGCCACATTCACACCAAGAAAGATGAAGAGGGTAATTTCATCTACCCAAAGCATACCACTCGACAGTGTCGACTCCTAATCCAGCAATTCCGAAAAAAACAACCCAAGGAAAAGGAGAAGGAAACAGACAAAGTTGAGGATGGGGAAGAGGACGATGATGGTTACCCCCACATCAATTCCACTCTGATGATTTTTGCTGATGTTGAGAGTAAAAGTCGACTGAAAGTCATCAACAGAGAAGTGAACATGGTTGCTCCGGTGACACCCGGTTATTTGAAGTGGTCTCAGACTGCCATCACATTCGACCAGTCTGATCACCCAGCGCACATAGGCACCCCTGGGAGGCAAGCACTGGTGGTCGACCCAGTAGTCAAAGGTACTCGGTTGACTAAGGTTCTGATGGATGGTGGCAGTGGCCTGAGTATACTGTATGCAGAGACGTTGAAAGGAATGGGCATTCCGATGTCCAGACTAAGTGAAAGCAATATGAGTTTCCATGGAGTAATTCCTGGCAAGAAGGCTGCATCACTCGACCATATCGCCCTTGATGTAGTGTTCGGTGATTCCAAGAATTACCGCAAAGAAAGGTTGACATTTGAAGTTGTAGATTTCCAGAGTGCTTATCATGCTATTTTGGGCAGACCAGCTTATGCACGTTTTATGGCTCGACCATGTTACGTGTACCTCAAATTGAAGATGCCTGGTCCCAAAGGGGTGATCACTATCACTGGCAATCGAAAGAAGACATAAGAGTGCTTCCAGAAAGGCTCAAAGATCGTCGATGCACACATGGCAGTAGTGGAATTGCAGGGGTATCAAAAAAATGTAGATCCAAGTGATTTGTTGCGAGCTAAGAAGCCTGCCACGAATTCAGCATTCCAGTCGTCTGGCGAAACAAAGTCAATTCACATTCACCCGACGGATCCCAATGCTGCTCCGACTCACATTTCGACAACACTCGACTCCAAATAGGAAGAAGCGCTCATCCAGCTCCTTCGTGAGAACTGGGACATCTTTGCATGGAAACCTTCTGGCATGCCAGGTGTTCCCAGGGGACTGGCTGAGCATCATTTGTGAGTCGACCCAAAAGTGAAACCAGTCAAAGAACATCTTTGACGGTTGATGTCTACTACACAACCTTCTTCTTGTAGACGTTGTTGGGCCTCCAAGTGCAGAGGTTTGTAGGACAGTAGCAATTTTCCCTCAAGTGGATGACCTAAGGTTTATCAACCCGTAGGAGGCGTAGGATGAAGATGGTCTCTCTCAAGCAACCCTGCAACCAAATAACAAAGAGTCTCTTGTGTCCCCAACACACCCAATACAATGGTAAATTGTATAGGTGCACTAGTTCGGCGAAGAGATGGTGATGCAAGTGGTATATGGATAGTAGATAAAGGTATTTGTAATCTGAAATTATAAAAACAGCAAGGTAACAAGTGATAAAAGTGAGCGTAAACGGTATTGAAATGCTAGGAAACAAGGCCTAGGGTTCATACTTTCACTAGTGCAAGTCCTCTCAACAATACTAACATAATTGGATCATAAAACTATCCCTCAACATGCAACAAAGAGTCACTCCAAAGTCACTAATAGCGGAGAATGAACGAAGAGATTATGGTAGGGTACGAAACCACATCAAAGTTATTCTTTCCAATCAATCCGTTGGGCTATTCCTATAAGTGTCACAGACAGCCCTAGAGTTCGTACTAGAATAACACCTTAAGACACAAATCAACCAAAACCCTAATGTCACCTAGATACTCCAATGTCACCTCAAGTATTCGTGGGTATGATTATACGATATGCATCACACAATCTCAGATTCATCTATTCAACCAACACAAAGGACCTCAAAGAGTGCCCCAAAGTTCTACCGGAGGATCACGACGAAAACGTGTGCCAACCCCTATGCATAGGTTCATGGGCGGAACCCGCAAGTTGATCACCAAAACATACATCAAGTGAATCATGTGGTATCCCATTGTCACCACAGATACGCACGACAAGACATACATCAAGTGTTCTCAAATCTTTAAAGACTCAATCCGATAAGATTACTTCAAAGGGGAAACTCAATTCATTACAAGAGAGAAGAGGGGGAGGAGAAACATCATAGGATCCAACTATAATAGCAAAGATCGCGATACATCAAGATCGTATCGCCTCAATAATACGAGAGAGAGAGAGAGAGATCAAACACATAGCTACTGGTACATACCCTCAGCCCCGAGGGAGAACTACTCCCTCCTCGTCATGGAGAGCACCGGGATGATGAAGATGGCCACCGAAGAAGGATTGCCCTCTCCGGCAGGGTGTCGGAACGGGTCTAGATTGGCTTTCGGTGGCTACGGAGGCTTCTGGCGGCGGAACTCCCGATCTATTGTGTTCTCTAGAAGTTTTACGATACGTAGGTATATATGGGTACAAGAGGTACGTCGGTGGACCGAAGGGGGGGGCACGAGGCAGGGGGGCGCGCCCTAGGGGGGTGGGCACGCCCCTACCCTCGTGAGCACCTCCATCTTCTGACATAGGGTCCAAGTCTATCCGGTAGGTTTCCTTCCAAAAATAACTTCTCCAGTTGATTTCATTCCGTTTTGACTCCGTTTGATATTCCTTTTCCTCGAAACACTAAAATAGGCATAAAACAACAAATCTGGGTTGGGCCTTTGGTTAATAGGTTAGTCCGAAAAATAATATAAAAGTGGAAAATAAAGCCCAATATTGCCCAAAACAATAGATAATATAGCATGGAGCAATCAAAAATTATAGATATGTTGGAGACGTATCAGCATCCCCAAGCTTAATTCCTGCTCGTCCTGGAGTGGGTAAATGATAAAAAGAGAATTTTTGATGCAGAGTGCTACTTGGCATAATTTCAATGCAAATCTTCTTAATTGTGATATGAATATTCAGATTCGAAAGATTCAAGACAAAATTTTATATTGACATAAAAATAATAATACTTCAAGCATACTAACAAAACAATTATGTCTTCTCAAAATAACATGGCCAAAGAAAGTTATCCCTACAAAATCATATAGTCTGGCTATGCTCTATCTTCACCACACAAAGTATTTAAATCATGCACAACCCCGATGACAAGCCAAGCAATTGTTTCATACTTTTGGTGTTCTCAAACTTTTTCAATCTTCACGCAATACATGAGCGTGAGCCATGGATATAGCACTATAGGTGGAATAGAACGGTGGTTGTGGTGAAGACAAAAAGGGAGAAGATAGTCTCACATCAACTAGGCGTATCAACGGGCTATGGAGATGTCCATCAATAGATATTAATGTGAGTGAGTAGGGATTGCCATGCAACGGATGCACTAGAGCTATAAGTGTATGAAAGCTCAAAAAGAAACTAAGTGGGCGTGCATCCAACTCGCTTGCTCACGAAGACCTAGGGCATTTTGAGGAAGCCCACCATTGAAATATACAAGCCAAGTTCTATAATGAAAGATTCCCACTAGTATATGAAAGTGACAACATAGGAGACTCTCTATCATGAAGATCATGGTGCTACCTTGAAGCACAAGTGTGGTAAAAGGATAGTAGCATTGTCCCTTCTCTCTTTTTCTCTCATTTTTTATTTTTTTATTTGGGCCTTTCTCTTTTTATGGCCTCTTTTTTTCTCTTTTTTTTATTTGGGATTCTTTGGCCTCTTTTATTTATTTTTCGTCCGGAGTTTCATCCCGACTTGTGGGGGAATCATAGTCTCCATCATCCTTTCCTCACTGGGACAATGCTCTAATAATGATGATCATCACACTTTTATTTTTCTTACAACTCAAGAATTACAACTCGATACTTAGAACAAGATATGGCTCTATATGAATGCCTCCGGCGGTGTACCGGGATGTGCAATGATGCATGAGTGACATGTATGAAAGAATTATGAATGGTGGCTTTGCCACGAATACGATGTCAACTACATGATCATGCAAAGCAATATGACAATGATGAAGCGTGTCATAATAACGGAACGGTGGAAAGTTGCATGGCAATATATCTCGGAATGGCTATGGAAATGCCATAATAGATAGGTATGGTGGCTGTTCTGAGGAAGGTATATGGTGGGTTTATGGTACCGGCGAAAGTTGCGCGGTACTAGAGAGGCTAGCAATGGTGGAAGGGTGAGAGTGCGTAGAGTCCATGGACTCAACATTAGTCATAAAGAACTCACATACTTATTGCAAAAATCTATTAGTTATCGAAACAAAGTACTACGCGCATGCTCCTAGGGGGATAGATTGGTAGGAAAAGACCATCGCTCGTCCCCGACCGCCACTCATAAGGAAGGCAATCAATAAATAAATCATGCTCCGACTTCATCACATAACGGTTCACCATACGTGCATGCTATGGGAATCACAAACTTCAACACAAGTATTTCTCAAATTCATAACTACTCAACTAGCATGACTCTAATATCACCATCTTCATATCTCAAAACAATTATCAAGCATCAAACTTTTCTTAGTATTCAACACACTCATAAGAATTCTTACAAATCTTTTATGCTTAGCATATTAGGATTATTTAAGCAAATTACCATGCTATTTAAGACTCTCAAAATAATCTAAGTGAAGCATGAGAGTTCAACTATTTCTTCAAAATAAAACTACCACCATGCTCTAAAAAGATATAAGTGAAGCACTAGAGCAAATGAAAAACTACTCCGAAAGATTTAAGTGAAGATCAATGAGTAGTCGAATAATTATGCAACTATGTGAAGACTCTCTCTCATTTAATAATTTCAGATCTTGGTATTTTATTCAAACAACAAGCAAAGAAAAATAAAATGACATTCTAAGAATAACAAACATCATGTGAAGAAGCAAAAACTTAGGATCAATCGATACTAACCGATAATTGTTGAAGAAGAAAGGTGGGATGCCAACCGGGGCATCCCCAAGCTTAGATGATTGAGACTTCTTGAAATATTATCTTGGGATGCATTGGGCATCCCCAAGCTTGAGCTTTTGTGTCTCCTTAATTCCTCTCATATCACAGTCTCCCTAAATCTCAAAAGCTTCATCCACACAAAACTCAACAAGGACTCATGAGATACGTTAGTATAAACCATTGCAAAAACCTTATCATACTCTACTGTAGCAAATCACTAAAATTACTATTCAACATTGCATACTAAATGCCTCTGCATATTTAATAGTCCTATCCTCAAATAGAATCATTAAAGAAGCAAACATATGCAAACAATGCAAACATAACAGCAATCTGCCTAAACAGGATAGTCTGTAAAGAATGCAGCAATATCCATACTTCCCTAGCTCCAAAAATTATGAAAGAAAATTCCCACTGTAGTAAATTTATCAGAGCTTAATATTCAGAAGGTTTCAACATTTTATCATATTCTTACTTTTCTAGGGAATTATTGCAACAGCGGTAAACTTTCTGTTTTCAAACAGCAACATGTGGACTTCTAAAATAGGCATAGTAAAGGCTATCAATGCCACTTTTATTGAAATAAAAGATGCAAAACATTGTTCTAAATAACAGCAAGCAAATCCTAACAAAATAAATTGATCCTCCAAGCAAAACAATATCCTGTGGTAAATAAAAATATAGCTCCAAGTAAAGTTACCGATGAATGAAGCCGAAAGAGGGGATGCCTTCCGGGGCATTCCCAAGCTTAGGCTCTTGTCTATACTTGAATATTACCTTGGGGTGCCTTGGGCATCCCCAAGCTTAGGCTCTTGCCACTCCTTGTTCCATAATCCATCAAATCCTTACCCAAATCTTGAAAACTTCACAACACAAAACTTAACAGAAAACTCGTAAGCTCCGTTAGTATAAGAAAATAAATCACCACTTCAAGGTACTGTAATGAACTCATTCTTTATGGTGTTAAACCTACTGTATTCCAACTTCTCTATGGTTTATAAACTATTTTACTAGCCATAGTGTGACGCCCCGAGACCGTTGTGCCAGATGTCCTCCAGTTATTCGCTGTTGTTGCCTTGTCATTGCTTGCGTGTCATGCATTGCATATCATGTCATCGTGTGCATTTCATTTGCATACATGTTCGTCTCATGCATCCGAGCATTTTCCCCGTTGTCCGTTTTGCAATCCGGCGCTCCCATGTCACCCGGTGTTCCCGTTTACCTTTTTTCGTGTGTGGGGGTTAAACATTTCTGGATTGGACCGAGACTTGTCATGCGGCCTTGGTTTACTACTGGTAGACCGCCTGCCAAGTTTCGTGCCATTTGGACTTCGTTTGATACTCCAACGGTTAACCGAGGGACCGAAAAGGCCTCGTGTGTGTTGCAGCCCAACACCCTTCCAAAGTGGCCCAAAACCCACCTAAACCTCCTCCATCATCTCGGTCGTTCGATAACGATCGCGTGGCCGAAAAGCGCACCTCATTTGGACTCTCCTAGCTCCCTCTATGCCTATATATAGACCCTCTCCCGAAATTTTCGGATCTCTCCACCCCTAACCCTAGAAAATCCACTCCTCCGCGCACCGGACGTGTCCGGCCCGCGCCGGACAACGTCCGTCGCCGCCCGCAGCCAACCGGGACATGCCACGTGTCCCGGTCGGCCTCCTCCCGCAGCCGGCCCGCCGAAGCCCGGGGCAGGCCCTCTCGTGCCGCCTCCCGGGTCGCGCCCCGCACCTCCTCCCCGCCTTCCAGCGCCGCCCGACGCTGCCCTTCGCCGCCCTGCCGCCGACCTTGGCGCCGGCGAGCTCCGCAGCTCCGGCCACCCGTGCGCGCCGCCCCAGCCACCGGCGCCCGCGGCCACCACCACCATCTCCGGCGTCCTCCTCCGACTACGACGAGCTCCGGCCACCACCACCATCTTCGGCGACCCCCGGTGAACAGTAACTCCGGCAAACCTCGGGATCCGCGCCGGCTGGATCTAGATCTGGATCTGAGACGGTTGACTTTCCCCCGAAACCCTAGTTATTTTGCGTTTTTCATCATGTCGTAACTCCGCATCCGTAGCTCCGCTTTGAGCGTGTAGCATATCAAAATGTTCGTCTAAGAGACGACATCATTTCATCTCATTGCATCATTTTAATTCGAGCTCATCTTGATGCCCGAAATGATGTTGGAAGAGAGCTATTTGAGTTAATTGTCAGATCTGCTGCACCAAATAGCTATTTGTCATTTTTGCCATGATTATTGTGTGCATGATATGCCCTGAGCTCTACATGAGTTTTGTTATATGCCATGCCATCTTTACAGAGGTGCTTTCCATGTATTTTTGTGACATGTGTGGTGACTAGCACAAGCTTGCAAAGTAGTGCATTCGTTAATGCTGATTTCAGGGACTTAGAATTTCTCTAAGTCCTTGTTCTGTTTTTATCAATATGCCATATGTTCATGTTGTTTCCTAGTGATCCATGCCTCTTTTGAGCATGATCAGTAAGGATGTTGTTAATATTGTGGTGCTCTATCCATCCATGTCTTTGTTTGCAATTATGGAGCACCCTGGCTTGGGTCAATCGAGCTCTACTTTTGCTATTTCGTGAATCCTGGCAGATTGTTGACTTGTTAGCGATTTTGCCGTGGATGTTGTTATTGATCCGTGCATGATATGTTGTTGTTCTTGCCATCTCTAGCTTCTATAATATGTATTCTTGATGGGTGTATGCTTAGGTTGTCATGCCTTGCGCTGTAGTGAGTGCATCAAGCTCGTGAACATGTCTACTCGTTAACATATTTGCATGCTCCAGTTTTTCTCTAAGTCTGTAATCTGATTATGTTTTCGCCATGTTCACATGCTTGCAATTGTATTTTCTGATCCCTTTTGGCTCAAGGTCACTAAGGGACTTTTGTTAAGTGCTTTGAGTAGCTTCATTTAATGCCTTGCTTTGCCATGTTAAGTTCCTGTAGCATATAGTTTTCATGCTCCAAAGTGTGCTACCTGATGTTAAATTCCAGACTTGTGTTAATTTCACTAAGTCTGAAACCTGTTATCATTTGCTCTTTTGCCATGCTTGTTTGAACCTGTTAATGGATGAATTGGCCGTAGCTCAGTGTTCATCTTTTGTCAAGCAACATGAGTGTATCCCTGCCATGTATTTTGTTGTCATGTTTGAGTGCTGTAGCATGTTTAACTTGATGCATTTAGATGGCTACTTGCTGTTTATCGCATACCGGTGCCATATTTGTTTTGCTTGCCATTTCCAAACTGTGCATCCGATTCCGGTGTTATTTATATCGATTTCAACCGAAATCACCTCACCTTTCCAGTGGAACTCTTGGATTTCCAAGTTGAGGCCAGGTTCAATCATTCCTTGTCAAATATTGCATATGCATCACATATCGCATCCCGCATAGCATACCATGTTTGCATCATGTTGTTCGAGCTTTGCACGTGGTTGATTGTGTTCCTTTTGCTTGTTTGTCTTGTTTGGGTAGAGCCAGGAGACGAGTTCGCTAACGAGGATCCCATTGAGTTTGCTTACGAGGACCAAGTCAACTCTGACAACTTTGCAGGCAAGATGATCATAGCCTCGAAATCACTTCTATCTTTGCTTGCTAGATGCTCGCTCTTTTGCTATGCCTATGATACGATGCCTACCACTTGCTTATCATGCCTCCCAAATTGCCATGTCAAACCTCTAACCCACCATGTCCTAGCAAACCGTTGATTGGCTATGTTACCGCTTTGCTCAACCCCTCTTATAGCGTTGCTAGTTGCAGGTGAAGTTTGGAGATCGTTCCTTGTTGGAACATTGTTTATTTGTTGGGATATCACTATATTATCTTGTTATCTTAATGCATCTATATACTTGGTAAAGGGTGGAAGGCTCGGCCTTTTGCCTAGTGTTTTTTTCCACTCTTGCCGCTCTAGTTTCCGTCATATCGGTGTTATGTTCCTGGATTTTGCGTTCCTTACGTGGTTGGGTAATAATGGGAACCCCTTGACAGTTCGCCTTGAATAAAACTCTTCCAGCAATGCCCAACTTTGGTTTTACCATTCGCCACCTAGCCTCTTTTTCCCTTGGGTTCCGCGGACTCAAGGGTCATCTTTATTTACACCCCCGGGCCAGTGCTCCTTTGAGTGTTGGTCCAACCTGTCAGCTGCCGGTGGCCACCAGGGGCAACTCTGGGCTGGCCTACCCGTACCTTGGACAATCCGGTGTGCCCTGAGAACGAGATATGTGCAGCTCCTATTGGGATTTGTCGGCACATCCGGGCGGTGTTGCTGGATTTTTTTTACCTTGTCAAAGTTGTCTTGTAGAACCGGGATACCGAGTCTGATCGGAATGTCTCGGGAGAAGGTTTATCCTTCGTTGACCGTGAGAGCTTGTGATGGGCTAAGTTGGGACTCCCTTGCAGGGATTTGAACTTTCAAAAGCAGTGCCCGCGGTTATGGGCAGATGGGAATTTGTTAATGTCCGATTGTAGATAACATGAACCTTAACTTAATTAAAATGAATCAACTGCGTGTGTAACCGTGATGGTCTCTTCTCGGCGGAGTCTGGGAAGTGAACGCGGTGTTGGAGTAATGTTTGCCGTAGGTTGCTCTATAGTTCTTCGTTCGTGCTTTGCCTTCTCTTCTCGCTCTCTTTTGCGAACAGGGTAGCCACCATATATGCTAGTCGCTTGCTGGAGCTCCACATATTACCTTGCCTTACCTATAAGCTTAAATAGTCTTGATTGCGAGGGTGCGAGATTGCTGAGTCCCCGTGGCTCACAGATTACTTCCAAACCAGATGCAGGGCCTGATGACTCTGTTCCAGATGATGCGCTTGAGCTCCAGTGGGAGTTCGACGAAGACTCACGTCGTTACTATGTGTCTTTCCCTGACGATCAGTAGTGGTGCCCAGTTGGGGCGATAGGGACCGTGTCGCATGTTGGGGTTGATCTTTTATTTTGGTACCATAGTCGGACCATGAGTATATTGGATGATTGTAATGTTATTTATGTATTTGTGTGACATGGTGAGTGTAAGCCAACTATGTACCTTTTCCACTATTATCTATTTCCATGGGTTGTTGTGAAGATTACCTTACTTGCGACATTGCTTTCAATGCGGTTATGCCTCTAAGTCGTGCTTCGACACGTAGGAGATATAGCCACATCGAGGGCGTTACAAGTTGGTAATCAGAGCCTTCCGCGACCTTAGGAGCCCCCCTGCTTGATCGAATTAGCTGACGTTGTTGAGTCTAGAAAAATGTTTTGAGTCATTTAGGAATTATATATCGGAGAGTTTAGGAATTCTTTTTACTCCCCAGTCCCTTCATCGCTCTGGTAAGGCATCCTGGCGTAGAGTTTTGACTCTTCTCTTCTCAAATTTCACAAAAAAAATTAGGATCACGCGGGTATCTTGGAATCGTTCCGATCGATTTGTGACGAGAACATTGTTCTTGGTGCCTCCTATCATTTAGGGGTTGTGGAAGTGTCCCGGGGAGTTGAGCTCCGAGGTGTTGTCGTCACAATTTTATCGTTGCAGTTCTGGAATACCTGAGTTTAGTTTCGCCGACATCGAAAATCTTTTTTATGCAGTTGTTGGTGTGATAACCTCGACGCCACCCAGTACTGGGGCGGGAGTTCGGGAGTATTGACATAACTTGTATAACAGATGCTTTTCGAAGGTTGAGGTAGACGATTTCCGAAGTTTTTCTCGGTTATGTGTTGAAGGATGGATACAGCTGGATGTAGGATTTACTAGTTTGGGTGAGATATTATGCTTCCCCTGTATCCCCAACACCTGATTGCATAACCGGAAATTTTTGGGAGTTTATAAGTGGGAATTCAAGTAGCTCTTAGGATATCTTTCCAACAGATGTATGATATGAAATTGGGGTTCGACGTCTAGTGGTCCGCCTATTCACGGTTGGTTTTACAGTGGTCTCATTGTGTCTTAAAGAGTCCTTGGCTATGCCAACTCGGGGACGCTTCGTATGTCATGTGCACTGCCTTGTACATGATGGTGATGTACGATCGAGCCCGTGTAGGCCCCACCATGAAAACTTCAGACGAAATCTCTATCATATGTTTGTTCCGGGTTATTTCACAAGCCAATCCTTTGTTTTGTTTGAGTTGTGGGATTCGAGTTGCTTCAAAGTCAAATGTTGATTCCATACCTTCCCCAAATGGTGTGCTCATACTCCGATGTGGATACCAATCCTTCTTGATCATCAAGATTGTCTTGTCAATCCTTTTCGACTAGTGTGCTTCTCTTCAAGTGGATCCGATCATTTTAACATCGCAAGATCACCTCTCGGTTTTCTCAACGATGTTTGTTTCATCTGTCTCCAAGTTGTCTTTGTTTTTTTCCCGCCCACCCACCCCTTTTTCTTCAAGGACTAAGATGTCTTAATCAACTATCCATCTTATTCACGTGAAGCCTCTTCTTTCTTTTCAATCAATGTCTTATCAGATGATTTCTCATGAAGATGCTAACGGAGCTTCAAGTTCATCATTCTTCATTCTTTTTCTTCTCCGGTGGATTCAATTCAAGCTTCGGTGCTAATCATATTCTTTTCCGTATTTCTAATACCTTCTCATGCCGGTGCACCTCATATTCATTCACTTCTCGCTATTTAATTGTTCTGAAGTGCTCAAGATATCTCGATGATTCGTGTTTTCCACTCTGCATTCATTCAAGATCTTTCGAGGTTGTTATCTCAATCAAGTCATTTAATTCAAGCGGCGCAATTCTCTCTTTTAAATCATTTCAACGATGTTTCTTTTGAGTGCGCCCTAACCCACAGGTCTTTTCCCAGGATCTTACCTGACTCTTCTTATTTTCCCTGAGCTATCCTAAATTCTTGTCAAAGTTTGACATGAGTATGATTTATCATCGGTCAAATGTGTTTTCCTCCAAGATCTCTCAAATTCTTTTCATCGTTGTTTCAGCATTTCTAATTTTTCATCCCGGAGTGTCTCAACGTTTCATGGTGGTGTTTCTCGTCGCCATTCTCTGTACTTGAAGACCGAAGAAGATTTTCTCTCAATCTTGTTCTTGTCTCTTCAAGATTCGTGATTCTAGCTTACTGCCATCCTCTCATAATTGTTTTGATTGTGAGTATTCTTTTCACCTATTCGGAGCATTTCATGAGTTGTTTTCCAATTCTTCACTCTGGAGCCCATCATCTTAGAGTTATTCTTTCTCGGCTTTCAGCTATGGTTCTCCAAATCTTACCGGTGCATCATTCAAGTATTTCTCTAATCAGCTTGTGATCTCTTTGTTCTCATATATTTATTTTACCTCAAGTATCTTCATTTGTTCTCCATTTCTTTCCGGTGAATTGTGCCTTTGCTACTTTCATTTTCAACTCTTACGGTGGTTCGTTCAAGACATCTTCCTTGGTTGTCATACTAATTCATTTGTTGTTTCATCCTACCGGTGGTTCGTGGAAGACCTTCTCAAGTTTATGCTATATCTATCTTAATCCTTTCTACGAGAATAAGTAATATGTCAAATCCATTGTTTGTCATCAATTTAAATTGGTGAAGGATAAGCATAATGTAATTCTTATTCTTGTTTCATCGAGTAAATTCAATTCCTTATTCCGGAGGCTCTTCAAATTCTTGGTTTCAATTGTTTCATCTTTCTTTTCCTGGTTTCCAAGCTTTTCCGCATTATATCGTCGTGAAAATTCATCTAAATCATCGCAAGGCTTCACCTTGTGTTTTCAACCTCCTTTTCCTTCCGTTTGATCATCCTTTTGTTACCGGAGTTCTTAATGAAGGTTCTACATGATGGTTCATCAAGGATTTTATCCCTTCTCGAAGTTTTCATCGAGATTCTTGTCTAAGGAGCTCAAGTATTCTTCATCTTGCAATCCGGAGTGCAATCCTTCCTTCTGTATCAATAGAGGTGGTATTATGTCATTCTTGATAATTTGAGTTCATGTTCCATGTTTCAGATGTTGTTAAGAATGAGATATTTTAAATCCATCAATCTCGTCATTGGAGTTATCTGGAGTTATATTTCACCTAAAGCTTTTCCTAAGGATTAATGCTATTAATGGTGATAATATATGATCCAAGTTCTTCATCTATCCTTCCCGGTGAAATTAGTTTCTTGTCTCCTTGTTGATATCAATCCAATCCATTATTTTTTGTCAGTGGCAGAATTTCACCTCATAATTTGAGATGTATTCCATAAGACCATATTAAGCTTATTCTTTTTTGTTGTTGGTGTTCCAACAACTCCGTTCGACCCTTCTCCTAAGGATGCCTTTTCAAACTCTTTTGTGACAGAAGGTGGCATTTTCTTCTCCATTCTTTTATTTCAATTATCTATATTCTATTCTTTCGTTCCGGAGGCATTGTGATGTTGCTCTTATCAACCCATCATCTCATTTGTCAAAGATCATGTTCTTTTCATGATTGTCCATTTAACCTGAGTGTCGTGCCCTCTTTTCAAGTTCTATCACCTTATCAAGTTCTTATTCAATTCCTTTCTTTTTAATCGGAGTGCTACCCGAAGTTGTTCTTCCTTGTTCCTCTTTGCTAATGGAGTGCTTTCAACTTCATTATCTCCGTTGTATTATTTTCTCAAAATGGCTTAACCTTTTCAAGGTTCTTTGGTTTCACCCGTTTGTCAAAGAAGCAACTTAGTTTTACCTCTTCTCTTTGTCTTCTGTTTTCCCTCTGGTGCCATTCTAGATCTCGGGACGAGATCCTCTCGTAGTGGTGGAGTGTTCTGACGCCCCGAGACCATTGTGCCAGATGTCCTCCAGTTATTCGTTGTTGTTGCCTTGTCATTGCTTGCGTGTCATGCATTGCATATCATGTCATCATGTGCATTTCAATTGCATACATGTTCGTCTCATGCATCCGAGCATTTTCCCCGTTGTCTGTTTTGCAATCCGGCGCTCCTATGTCACCTGGTGTTCCCTTTTACCTCTTTTCATGTGTGAGGGTTAAACATTTTTGGATTGGACCGAGACTTGTCATGCGGCCTTGGTTTACTACCGGTAGACCGCCTGCCAAATTTCGTTCCATTTGGACTTCGTTTGATACTCCAACGGTTAACCGAGGGACCAAAAAGGCCCCGTGTGTGTTGCATCCCAACACCCTTCCAAAGTGGCCCAAAACCCACCTAAACCTCCTCCATCATCTCGGTCGTTTGATAACGATCGCGTGGCCGAAAACCGCACCTCATTTGGACTCTCCTAGCTCCCTCTATGCCTATATATAGACCCTCTCCCGAAATTTTCGGATCTCTCCACCCCTAACCCTAGAAAATCCGCTTCTCCGTGCACCGGACGTGCCCGACCCGTGCTGGACAACGTCCGCCGCCGCCCGCAGCCAACCGGGACGTGCCACGTGTCCCGGCCGGCCTCCTCCCGCCGTCGGCCCGCCGAAGCCCGGGGCAGGCCCTCCCGCGCCGCCTCCCGGGTCGCGCCCCACGCCTCCTCCCCGCCTTCCAGCGCCGCCCGGCGCCGCCCTTCGCCACCCGTCGCCGCCCTGCCGCCGACCTTGGCGCCGGCGAGCTCCGCAGCTCCGGCCACCGGTGCGCGCCGCCCCAGCCACCGGCGCCCGCGGCCCCCACCACCATCTCCGGCGTCCTCCTCCGACTACGGCGAGCTCCGGCCACCACCACCATCTCCGGCGACCTCCGGTGAAGAGTAACTCCGGCGAACCTCGGGATCCGTGCCGGATGGATCTAGATCTGGATCTGAGATGGTTGACTTGCCCCTGAAACCCTAGTTATTTTGTGTTTTTCATCATGTCGTAACTCCGCATCCGTAGCTCCGCTTTGAGCGTGTAGCATATCAAAATGTTCGTCTAAGAGAGTACATCATTTCATCTCATTGCATTATTTTAATTCGAGCTCATCTTGATGCCCGAAATGATGTTGGAAGAGAGCTATTTGAGTTAATTGTCAGATCTGCTGCACCAAATAGCTATTTGTCATTTTTGCCATGATTATTGTGTGCATGATATGCCCCTGAGCTCTACATGAGTTTTGTTATATGCCATGCCATCTTTACAGAGGTGCTTTCCATGTATTTTTTTGACATGTGTGGTGACTAGCACAAGCTTGCAAAGTAGTGCATTCGTTAATGCTGATTTCAGGGACTTAGAATTTCTAAGTCCTTGTTCTGTTTTTATCAATATGCCATATGTTCATATTGTTTCCTAGTGATCCGTGCCTCTTTTGAGGATGATCAGTAAGGATGATTTGTTAATATTGTGGTGCTCTATCCATCCATTTCTTTGTTTGCAATTATGGAGCACCCTAGCTTGGGTCAATCGAGCTCTACTTTTGCTATTTTGTGAATCTTGGCAGATTGTTGACTTGTTAGCGATTTTGCCGTGGATGTTGTTGTTGATCCGTGCATGATATGTTGTTGTTCTTCCCATGTCTAACTTCTATAATATGTATTCTTGATGGGTGTATGCTTAGGTTGTCATGACTTGCACTGTAGTGAGTGCATCGAGCTCGTGAACATGCCTACTCGTTAACATATTTGCATGCTCCAGTTTTTCTCCAAGTCTATAATCTGATTATGTTTTCGCCATGTTCACATGCTTGCAATTGTATTTTCTGATCCCTTTTGGCTCAAGGTCACTAAGGGAATTTTGTTAAGTGCTTTGAGTAGCTTCATTTCATGCCTTGCTTTGCCATGTTAAGTTCCTGTAGCATATAGTTTTCATGCTCCAAAGTGTGCTACCTGATGTTAAATTTCAGACTTGTGTTAATTTCACTAAGTCTGAAACCTGTTATCATTTGCTCTTTTGTCATGCTTGTTTGAACCTGTTAATGGATGAATTGGCCGTAGCTCGGTGTTCATCTTTTGTCAAGCAACATGAGTGGATCCCTGCCATGTATTTTGTTGTCATGTTTGAGTGTTGTAGCATGTTTAACTTGATGCGTTTAGATGGCTACTTGCTGTTTATCGCAGACCGGTGCCATATTTGTTTTGCTTGCCATTTCCAAACCGTGGATCCGATTCCGGTGTTCTTTATATCGATTTAAACCGAAATCACCTCACCTTTCCAGTGGCACTCTTGGATTTCCAAGTTGAGGCCAGGTTCAATCATTCCTTGTCAAATCTTGCATATGCATCACATATCGCATCCCGCATAGCATACCGTGTTTGCATCATGTTGTTCGAGCTTTGCACGTGGTTGATTGTGTTCCTTTTGATTGTTTGTCTTGTTTGGGTAGAGCTGGGAGATGAGTTCTCTAACGAGGAGCCCGTTGAGTTTGCTTACGAGGACCAAGTCAACTCTGACAACTTTGCAGGCAAGATGATCATAACCTCGAAATCACTTCTATCTTTGCTTGCTAGATGCTCGCTCTTTTGCTATGCCTATGCTACGATGCCTACCACTTGCTTATCATGCCTCCCAAATTGCCATGTCAAACCTCTAACCCACCATGTCCTAGCAAACCGTTGATTGGCTATGTTACCGCTTTGCTCAGCCCCTCTTATAGCGTTGCTAGTTGCAGGTGAAGTTTGGAGATCGTTCCTTGTTGGAACATTGTCTATTTGTTGGGATATCACTATATTATCTTGTTATCTTAATGCATCTATATACTTGGTAAAGGGTGGAAGGCTCGGCCTTTTTCCTAGTGTTTTTTCCACTCTTGCCGCCCTAGTTTCTGTCATATCCGTGTTATGTTCCCGAATTTTGCGTTCCTTACGCGGTTGGGTAATAATGGGAACCCCTTGACAGTTCGCCTTGAATAAAACTCTTTTAGCAATGCCCAACTTTGGTTTTACCATTCGCCACCTAGCCTCTTTTTCCCTTGGGTTCCGCGGACTCAAGGGTCATCTTTATTTACACCCCCGGGCCAGTGCTCCTCGGAGTGTTGGTCCAACCTGTCAGCTGCCGGTGGCCACCAGAGGCAACTCTGGGCTGGCCTACCCGTACCTTGGACAATCCGGTATGCCCTGAGAACGAGATATGTGCAGCTCCTATTGGGATTTGTCGGCACATCCAGGCGGTGTTGCTGGATTTGTTTTACCTTGTCGAAGTTGTCTTGTAGAACCGGGATACCGAGTCTGATCGGAATGTCTCGGGAGAAGGTTTATCCTTCGTTGACTGTGAGAGCTTGTGATGGGCTAAGTTGGGACTCCCCTGCAGGGATTTGAACTTTCAAAAGACGTGCCCGCGTTTATGGGCAGATGGGAATTTGTTAATGTCTGATTGTAGATAACATGAACCTTAACTTAATTAAAATGAATCAACTGCGTGTGTAACCGTGATGGTCTCTTCTCGGCGGAGTCCGGGAAGTGAACACGGTGTTGGAGTAATGCTTGCCGTAGGTTGCTCTATAGTTCTTCGTTCGTGCTTTGCCTTCTCTTCTCGCTCTCTTTTGCGAACAGGGTAGCCACCATATATGCTAGTCGCTTGCTGCAGCTCCACATATTACCTTGCCTTACCTATAAGCTTAAATAGTCTTGATCGCGAGGGTGCGAGATTGCTGAGTCCCCGTGGCTCACAGTTTACTTCCAAACCAGATGCAGGGCCCGATGACTGCGTTTCAGATGATGCGCTTGAGCTCAAGTGGGAGTTCGACGAAGACTCACGCCGTTACTATGTGTCTTTCCCTGACGATCAGTAGTGGTGCCCAGTTGGGGCGATAGGGACCGTGTCGCATGTTGGGGTTGATCTTTTATTTTGGTACCGTAGTCAGACCATGAGTGTATTGGATGATTGTAATGTTATTTATGTATTTGTGTGATGTGGCGAGTGTAAGCCAACTATGTACCTTTTCCACTATTATCTATTTACATGGGTTGTTGTGAAGATTACCTTACTTGCGACATTGCTTTCAATGTGGTTTTGCCTCTAAGTCGTGCTTCGACACGTAGGAGATATAGCCGCATCGAGGGTGTTACAAGTTGGTAATCAGAGCCTTCCCCGACCTTAGGAGCCCCCCTTCTTGATCGAATTAGCTGACGTTGTTGAGTCTAGAAAAATGTTTTGAGTCATTTAGGAATTATATATTGGAGAGTTTAGGAATTCTTTTTACTCCCCAGTCCCTTCATCGCTCTGGTAAGGCATCCTGACGTAGAGTTTTGACTCTTCTCTTCTCAAATTTCACAAAAAAAATTAGGATCACGCGGGTATCTTGGAATCGTTCCGATCGATTTGTGACGAGAACATTGTTCTTGGTGCCTCCTATCATTTAGGGGTTGTGGAAGTGTCCCGGGGAGTTGAGCTCCGAGGTGTTGTCGTCACAATTTTATAGTTGCAGTTCTGGAGTACCTGAGTTTAGTTTCGCCGACATCGAAAATCTCCTTTATGTAGTTGTTGGTGTGATAACCTCGACGCCACCCAGTACTGGGGCGGGAGTTCGGGAGTATTGCCATAACTTGTATAACGGATGCTTTTCGAAGGTTGAGGTAGACGATTCTGAAGTTTTTCTCGGTTATGTGTTGAAGCATGGATACAGCTGGATGTAGGATTTGCTAGTTTGGGTGAGATATTATGCTTCCCCTGTATCCCCAACACCTGATTGCATAACCGGAAATTTTTGGGAGTTTATAAGTGGGAATTCAAGTAGCTCTTAGGATATCTTTCCGACAGATGTATGATATGAAATTGGGGTTCGACGTCTAGTGGTCCGCCTATTCACGGTTGGTTTTACAGTGGTCTCGTTGTGTCTTAAAGAGTCCTTGGCTATGCCGACTCGGGGACGCTTCGTATGTCATGTGCACTGCCTTGTACATGATGGTGATGTACGATCGAGCCCGTGTAGGCCCCACCACGAAAACTTCAGACGAAATCTCTATCATATGTTTGTTCCGGCTTATTTCACAAGCCAATCCTTTGTTTTGTTTGAGTTGTGGGATTCAAGTTGCTTCAAAGTCAAATGTTGATTCCATACCTTCCCCAAATGGTGTGCTCATACTTCGATGTGGATACCAATCCTTCTTGATCATCAAGATTGTCTTGTCAATCCTTTTCGACCGGTGTGCTTCTCTTCAAGTGGATCCGATCATTTTAACATCGCAAGATCACCTCTCGGTTTTCTCAATGATGTTTGTTTCATCCGTCTCCAAGTTGTCTTTGTTTTTTTCCCGCCCACCCACCCCTTTTTCTTCAAGGACTAAGATGTCTTAATCAACTATCCATCTTATTCATGTGAAGCCTCTTCTTTCTTTTCAATCAATGTCTTATCCGATGATTTCTCATGAAGATGGTAACGGAGCTTCAAGTTCATCATTCTTCGTTCTTTTTCTTCTCCGGTGGATTCAATTCAAGCTTCGGTGCTAATCATATTCTTTTCCGTATTTCTAATACCTTCTCATGCTGGTGCACCTCGTATTCATTCACTTCTCGCTATTTAATTGTTCCGAAGTGCTCAAGATATCTCGATGATTCGTGTTTTCCACTCTGCATTCATTCAAGATCTTTCGAGGTTGTTATCTCATTCAAGTCATTTAATTCAACCGGCGCAATTCTCTCTTTTAAATCATTTCAACGGTGTTTCTTTTAAGTGGGCCCTAACCCACAGGTCTTTTCCCAGGATCTTACCTGAATCTTCTTATTTTCCCGGAGCTATCCTAAATTCTTGTCAAAGTTTGACGTAAGTATGATTTATCATCGGTCGAATGTGTTTTCCTCCAAGATCTCTCAAATTCTTTTCATCGTTGTTTCAGCATTTCTAATTTTTCATCCCGGAGTGTCTCAATGTTTCATGGTGGTGTTTCTCGTCGCCATTCTCTGTACTTGAAGACCGAAGAAGATTTTCTCTCAATCTTGTTCTTGTCTCTTCAAGATTCGTGATCCTAGCTTGCTGCCATCCTCTCATAATTGTTTTGATTGTGAGTATTCTTTTCACCTATTTGGAGCATTTCATGAGTTGTTTTCCAATTCTTCACTCCGGAGCCCATCATCTTAGAGTTATTCTTTCTCGGCTTTCAGCTATGGTTCTCCAAATCTTATCGGTGCATCATTCAAGTATTTCTCTAATCAGCTCGTGATCTCTTTGTTCTCATATATTTATTTTACCTCAAGTATCTTCATTCGTTCTCCAATTCTTTCCGGTGAATTGTGCCTTTGCTACTTTCATTTTCAACTCTTACGGTGGTTCGTTCAAGATATCTTCCTTGGTTGTCATACTAATTCATTTCTTGTTTCATCCTACCGGTGGTTCGTGGAAGACCTTCTCAAGTTTACGCTATATCTATCTTAATCCTTTCTACGAGAATAAGTAATATGTCAAATCCATTGTTTGTCATCAATTTAAATTGGTGAAGGATAAGCATAATGTAATTCTTATTCTTGTTTCATCGAGTAAATTCAATTCCTTATTCCGGAGGCTCTTCAAATTCTTGGTTTCATTTGTTTCATCTTTTTTTTCCTGGTTTCCAAGCTTTTCCGCATTATATCGTCGTGAAGATTCATCTAAATCATCGCAAGGCTTCACCTTGTGTTTTCAACCTCTTTTTCCTTCCGTTTGATCATCCTTTTGTTACCGGAGTTCTTAATGAAGGTTCTACATGATGGTTCATCAAGGATTTTATCCCTTCTCGAAGTTTTCATCGAGATTCTTGTCTAAGGAGCTCAAGTATTCTTCACCTTGCAATCCGGAGTGCAATCCTTCCTTCCGTATTAATAGAGGTGGTATTATGTCATGCTTGATAATTTGAGTTCATGTTCCATGTTTCAGATGTTGTTAAGAATGAGATATTTTAAATCCATCAATCTCGTCATTGGAGTTATCTGGAGTTATATTTCACCTAAAGCTTTTCCTAAGGATTAATGCTATTAATGGTGATAATATATGATCCAAGTTCTTCATCTATCCTTCCCGGTGAAATTAGTTTCTCGTATCCTTGTTGATATCAATCCAATCCATTATTTTTTGTCAGTGGCAGAATTTCACCTCATAATTTGAGATGTATTCCATAAGACCATATTAAGCTTATTCTTTTTCGTTGTTGGTGTTCCAACAACTCCGTTCGACCCTTCTCCTAAGGATGCCTTTTCAAACTCTTTTGTGACAGAAGGTGGCATTTTCTTCTCCATTCTTTTATTTCAATTATCTATATTCTATTCTTTCGTTCCGGAGGCATTGTGATGTTGCTCTTATCAACCCATCATCTCGTTTGTCAAAGATCATGTTCTTTTCATGATTGTCCATTTAACCGGAGTGTCGTGCCCTCTTTTCAAGTTCTATCACCTTATCAAGTTCTTATTCAATTCCTTTCTTTTTAATCGGTGTGCTGCCTGAAGTTGTTCTTCCTTGTTCCTCTTTGCTAACGGAGTGCTTTCAACTTCATTATCTCCGTTGTATTATTTTCTCGAAATGGCTTAACCTTTTCAAGGTTCTTTGGTTTCACCCACTTGTCAAAGAAGCAACTTAGTTTTACCTCTTCTCTTTCTCTTCTGTTTTCCCTCCGGTGCCATTCTAGATCTCGGGACGAGATCCTCTCATAGTGGTGGAGTGTTGTGACACCCCGAGACCGTTGTGCCAGATGTCCTCCAGTTATTCGTTGTTGTTGCCTTGTCATTGCTTGCGTGTCATGCATTGCATATCATGACATCATGTGCATTTCATTTGCATACATGTTCGTCTCATGCATCCGAGCATTTTCCCCGTTGTCCGTTTTGCAATCCGGCGCTCCTATGTCACCCGGTGTTCCCTTTTACCTCTTTTCGTGTGTGAGGGTTAAACATTTTTGGATTGGACCGAGACTTGTCATGCGGCCTTGGTTTACTACCGGTAGACCGCCTGCCAAGTTTCGTGCCATTTGGACTTCGTTTGATACTCCAACGGTTAACCGAGGGACCGAAAAGGCCTCGTGTGTGTTGCAGCCCAACACCCATCCAAAGTGGCCCAAAACCCACATAAACCTCCTCCATCATCTCGGTCGTTCGATAACGATCGCGTGGCCGAAAAGCGCACCTCATTTGGACTCTCCTAGCTCCCTCTATGCCTATATATAGACCCTCTCCCAAAATTTTCGGATCTCTCCACCCCTAACCCTAGAAAATACGCTTCTCCGCGCACCGGACGTGTCCGGCCCGTGCCGGACAATGTCCGCCGCCGCCCGCAGCCAACCGGGACGTGCCACGTGTCTCGGCCGGCCTCCTCCCGCCGTCGACCCGCCGAAGCCCGGGGCAGGCCCTCCCGCGCCACCTCCTGGGTCGCGCCCCGCGCCTCCTCCCCGCCTTCCAGCGCCACCCGGCGCCGCCCTTCGCCACCCTTCGCCGCCCTGCCGCCGACCTTGGCACCGGCGAGCTCCGCAGCTCCGGCCATCGGTGCGCGCCGTCCCAGCCACCGGCCGCGGCCACCACCACCAAATCCGGCGTCCTCCTCCGACTACGGCGAGCTCCGGCCACTACCACCATCTCCGGCGACCTTCGGTGAACAGTAACTCCGACAAACCTCGGGATCCGCGCCGGCTGGATCTAGATCTGGATCTGAGACGGTTGACTTTCCCCCGAAACCCTAGTTATTTTGCGTTTTTCATCATGTCGTAACTCCGCATCCGTAGCTCCACTTTGAGCGTGTAGCATATCAAAATGTTCGTCTAAGAGATGACATCATTTCATCTCATTGCATCATTTTAATTCGAGCTCATCTTGATGCCCGAAATGATGTTGGAATAGAGCTATTTGAGTTAATTGTCAGATCTGCTGCACCAAATAGCTATTTGTCATTTTTGCCATGATTATTATGTGCATGATATGCCCCTGAGCTCTACATGAGTTTTGTTATATGCCATGCCATCTTTACAGAGGTGCCTTCCATGTATTTTTGTGACATGTGTGGTGACTAGCACAAGCTTGCAAAGTAGTGCATTCGTTAATGCTGATTTCAGGGACTTAGAATTTCTAAGTCCTTGTTCTATTTTTATCAATATGCCATATGTTCATGTTGTTTCCTAGTGATCCGTGCCTCTTTTGAGGATGATCAGTAAGGATGATTTGTTAATATTGTGGTGCTCTATCCATCCATTTCTTTGTTTGCAATTATGGAGCACCCTAGCTTGGGTCAATCGAGCTCTACTTTTTCTATTTCGTGAATCCTGGTAGATTGTTGACTTGTTAGCGATTTTGCCGTGGATGTTGTTATTGATCCGTGCATGATATGTTGTTGTTCTTGCCATGTCTAGCTTCTATAATATGTATTCTTGATGGGTGTATGCTTAGGTTGTCATGCCTTGCGCTGTAGTGAGTGCATCGAGCTCGTGAACATGCCTACTCGTTAACATATTTGCATGCTCCAGTTTTTCTCTAAGTCTGTAATCTGATTATGTTTTCGCCATGTTCACATGCTTGCAATTGTATTTTCTGATCCCTTTTGGCTCAAGGTCACTAAGGTACTTTTGTTAAGTGCTTTGGGTAGCTTCATTTCATGCCTTGCTTTGCCATGTTAAGTTCATTTAGCATATAGTTTTCATGCTCCAAAGTGTGCTACCTGATGTTAAATTCCAGACTTGTGTTAATTTCACCAAGTCTGAAACCTGTTATCATTTGCTCTTTTGTCATGCTTGTTTGAACCTGCTAATGGATGAATTGGCCGTAGCTCGGCATTCATCTTTTGTCAAGCAACATGAGTGGATCCCTGCCATGTATTTTGTTGTCATGTTTGAGTGCTGTAGCATGTTTAACTTGATGCGTTTAGATGGCTACTTGTTGTTTATCGCAGACCGGTGCCATATTTGTTTTGCTTGCCATTTCCAAACCGTGCATCCGATTCCGGTGTTCTTTATGTCGATTTCAATCGAAATCACCTCACCTTTCCAGTGACACTCTTGGATTTCCATGTTGAGGCCAGGTTCAATCATTCCTTGTCAAATCTTGCATATGCATCACATATCGCATCCCGCATAGCATACCATGTTTGCATCATGTTGTTCGAGCTTTGCACGTGGTTGATTGTGTTCCTTTTGATTGTTTGTCTTGTTTGGGTAGAGCCGGGAGATGAGTTCTCTAACGAGGAGCCCGTTGAGTTTGCTTACGAGGACCAAGTCAACTCTGACAACTTTGCAGGCAAGATGATCATAGCCTCGAAATCACTTCTATCTTTGCTTGCTAGATGCTCGCTCTTTTGCAATGCCTATGATACGATGCCTACCACTTGCTTATCATGCCTCCCAAATTTCCATGTCAAACCTCTAACCCACCATGTCCTAGCAAACCATTGATTGGCTATGTTACTGCTTTGCTCAGCCCCTCTTATAGCGTTGCTAGTTGCAGGTGAAGTTTGGAGATCGTTCCTTGTTGGAACATTGTTTATTTGTTGGGATATCACTATATTATCTTGTTATCTTAATGCATCTATATACTTGGTAAAGGGTGGAAGGCTTGGCCTTTTGCCTAGTGTTTTGTTCCACTCTTGCCGCCCTAGTTTCCGTCATATCGGTGTTATGTTCCCGGATTTTGCGTTCCTTACGCGGTTGGGTAATAATGGAACCCCTTGACAGTTCGCCTTGAATAAAACTCTTCCAGCAATGCCCAACTTTGGTTTTACCATTCGCCACCTAGCCTCTTTTTCCCTTGGGTTCCGCGGACTCAAGGGTCATCTTTATTTACACCCCCGGGCCAGTGCTCCTCTGAGTGTTGGTCCAACCTGTCAGCTACCGGTGGCCACCAGGGGCAACTCTGGGCTGGCCTACCCGTACCTTGGACAATCCGGTGTGCCTTGAGAACGAGATATGTGGAGCTCCTATCGGGATTTGTCGGCACATCCGGGCGGTGTTGCTGGATTTGTTTTACCTTGTCGAAGTTGTCTTGTAGAACCGGGACACCGAGTCTGATCGGAATGTCTCGGGAGAAGGTTTATCCTTCGTTGACCGTGACAGCTTGTGATGGGCTAAGCTGGGACTCCTCTACAGGGATTTGAACTTTCGAAAGCCGTGCCCGCGGTTATGGGCGATGGGAATTTGTTAATGTCCGATTGTAGATAACATGAACCTTAACTTAATTAAAATGAATCAACTGCGTGTGTAACCGTGATGGTCTCTTCTCGGCGGAGTCCGGGAAGTGAACACGGTGTTGGAGTAATGTTTGCCGTAGGTTGCTCTTTAGTTCTTCGTTCGTGCTTTTCCTTCTCTTCTTGCTCTCTTTTACGAACAGGGTAGCCACCATATATGCTAGTCGCTTGCTGCAGCTCCACATATTACCTTGCCTTACCTATAAGCTTAAATAGTCTTGATCGCGAGGGTGCGAGATTGCTGAGTCCCTGTGGCTCACAGATTATTTCCAAACCAGATGCAGGGCCCGATGACTCCGTTCCAGATGATGCGCTTGAGCTCAAGTGGGAGTTCGACGAAGACTCACACCGTTACTATGTGTCTTTCCCTGACGATCAGTAGTGGTGCCCAGTTGGGGCGATCGGGACCGTGTCGCATGTTAGGGTTGATCTTTTATTTTGGTACGTAGTCGGACCATGAGTGTATTGGATGATTGTAATGTTATTTATGTATTTGTATGACGTGGCGAGTGTAAGCCAACTATGTACCTTTTCCACTATTATCTATTTACATGGGTTGTTGTGAAGATTACCTTACTTGCGACATTGCTTTCAATGCGGTTATGCCTCTAAGTCGTGCTTCGACACGTAGGAGATATAGCCGCATCGAGGGCGTTACACATAGATTCATCAAAATAAGTAAACAACACATGAAAAACAGAATCTGTCAAAAACAGAACAGTCTGTAGTAATCTGGATCAAACGTATACTTCTGGAACTCATAAAATTCTCAAATAAATTGCTGGACCTGAGGAATTTATCTATTAATCATCTGCAAAAAGAATTAACTAAATAGAACTCTCCAAATAAAAATGGCAGCAATTCTTGTGAGCGCTAAAGTTTCTGTTTTTTACAGCAAGATCGCAAAGACTTTCCCCAAGTCTTCCCAAAGGTTCTACTTGGCACAAACACTAATTAAAGACATGAAACCACATCTAAACAGAGGCTATATGAATTATTTATTTCTAAACAGGAACAAAAATCAAGGAACTAAAATAAAATTGGGTTGCCTCCCAACAAGCGTTATCGTTTAACGCCCCTAGCTAGGCATGATGATTTCAATGATGCTCACATAAAGGATAAGAATTGAAACATAAATAGAGCATCATGAAGAATATGACTAGCACATTTAAGTCTAACATACTTCCTATGCATAGGGATTTTGTGAGCAAACAACTTGTGGGAATAAGAATCAACTTGCATAGGAAGGTAAAACAAGGATAACTTCAAAATTTTAAGCACATAGAGAGGAAACTTGATATTATTGCAATTCCTACAAGCATATGTTCCTCCCTCATAATAATTTTCAGTAGCATCATGAATGAATTCAACAATATAACTAGCACCTAAAGCATTCTTTTCATGATCTACAAGCATAGAAAATTTAGTACTCTCCACATAAGCAAAATTCTTCTCAATCGGAATAGTGGTGGCAAACTCAACAGAGTAACTATCATGGGATTGAAAATTGAAATCAAGATGACAAGTTTCATTTTTATTATTATTCTTTAAACCATACGTGTCATCACAATAATCATCATAGATAGGAGGTGTGCTTTCATCATAATAAATTTGCTCATCAAAGCTTGGGGGACAAAAAATATCATCTTCATCAAACATAGCTTCCCCAAGCTTGTGGCTTTGCATATCATTAGCATCATGGATATTCAAGGAATTCATACTAACAACATTGCAATCATGCTCATCATTCAAATATTTAGTGCCAAACATTTTATATATTTCTTCTTCTAGCACTTTGGCACAATTTTCCTTTCCATCATACTCACGAAAGATATTTAAAAGGTGAAGCGTATGAGACAAACTCAATTCCATTTTTTATAGTTTTCTTTTATAAACTAAACTAGTGATAAAACAAGAAACTAAAAGACTCGATTGCAAGATCTAAAGATATACCTTCAAGCGCTAACCTCCCCGGCAACGGCGCCAAAAAAGAGCTTGATGTCTACTACACAACCTTCTTCTTGTAGACGTTGTTGGGCCTCCAAGTGCAGAGGTTTGTAGGACAGTAGCAATTTTCCCTCAAGTGGATGACCTAAGGTTTATCAATCCGTAGGAGGCATAGGATGAAGATGGTCTCTCTCAAGCAACCTTGCAACCAAATAACAAAGAGTCTCTTGTGTCCCCAACACACCCAATACAATGGTAAATTGTATAGGTGCACTAGTTCGGCGAAGAGATGGTGATGCAAGTGGTATATGGATAGTAGATAAAGGTATTTGTAATCTGAAATTATAAAAACAGCAAGGTAACAAGTGATAAAAGTGAGCGTAAACGGTATTGCAATGCTAGGAAACAAGGCCTAGGGTTCATACTTTCACTAGTGCAAGTACTCTCAACAATACTAACATAATTGGATCATAAAACTATCCCTCAACATGCAACAAAGAGTCACTCCAAAGTCACTAATAGCGGAGAACGAACGAAGAGATTATGGTAGGGTACAAAACCACCTCAAAGTTATTCTTTCCAATCAATCCGTTGGGCTATTCCTATAAGTGTCACAAACATCCCTAGAGTCCGTACTAGAATAACACCTTAAGACACAAATCAACCAAAACCCTAATGTCAACTAGATACTCCAATGTCACCTCAAGTATCCGTGGGTATGATTATACGTATGCATCACACAATCTCAGATTCATCTATTCAACCAACACAAAGGACCTCAAAGAGTGCCCCAAAGTTCTACCGGAGAATCACGACGAAAATGTGTGCCAACCCCTATGCATAGGTTCATGGGCGGAACCCGCAAGTTGATCACCAAAACATACATCAAGTGAAACACGTGGTATCCCATTGTCACCACGAATACGCACGACAAGACATACATCAAGTGTTCTCAAATCTTTAAAGACTCAATCCGATAAGATTACTTCAAAGGGGAAACACAATTCATTACAAGAGAGAAGAGGGGAAGGAGAAACATCATAGGATCCAACTATAATAGCAAAGCTCGTGATACATCAAGATCGTATCAGCTCAATAACACGAGAGAGAGAGAGAGATCAAACACATAGCTACTGGTACATACCCTCAGCCCCGAGGGAGAACTACTCCCTCCTCATCATGGAGAGCACCGAGATGATGAAGATGGCCACCGGAGAAGGATTGCCCCCTCCGGTAGGGTGCCGGAACGGGTCTAGATTGGCTTTCGGTGGCTACGGAGGCTTCTGGCGGCGGAACTCCCGATCTATTGTGTTCTCTGGAAGTTTTACGATACGTAGGTATATATGGGTACAAGAGGTACGTCGGTGGACCGAAGGGGGGGCCATGAGGTAGGGGGGCACGCCCTAGGGGGGTGGGAACGCCCCTACCCTCGTGAGCACCTCATTCGTCTTCTGACATAGGGTCCAAGTCTATCCGGTAGGTTTCCTTCCAAAAATAACTTCTCCAGTTGATTTCGTTCCATTTTGACTCCGTTTGATATTCCTTTTACTCGAAACACTAAAATAGGCATAAAACAACAAATCTGGGCTGGGCCTCCGGTTAATAGGTTAGTCCCGAAAATAATATAAAAGTGGAAAATAATGCCCAATATTGCCCAAAACAGTAGATAATATAGCATGGAGCAATCAAAAATTATAGATACATTGGAGACGTATCAACGGTCCGCCGTACAGAAGAGGAAGGCAATGGGTGAAGAAGTGGCTCGGCTTCTAGCAGCTGAGTTTATCCGAGAGATTTACCACTCCGAGTGGTTAGCTAATGTTGTCATGGTCCCAAAGAAGGATGACTCACTTCGCATGTGCATCGACTTCAAACATATCAATTGGGCCTGCCCGAAAGATCACTTTCCTCTCCCTCGCATCGACCAAATAGTCGACTCGACTGCGGGGTGTGAGCGTTTGTCCTTTTTGGACGCTTATTCCGGGTATCATCAGATCCGTCTGTATGGACCCAATGAGATAAAAACAGCTTTCATCACCCCATTTGGGTGCTTCTGTTATGTCACTATGCCATTCGGTTTGAAGAATGCTGGAGCCACATTCATGCAGATGATTCAGAAGTGCTTGCTCACTCAGATCAGTCGGAATGTGGAAGCATACATGGATGACATTGTGGTGAAGTCACATAAAAGTTCCGACGTACTAGCCGACCTTGCTGAAACCTTTGCCAACCTCAGAAGGTATGATATCAAGCTTAATCCATCAAAGTGCACATTCGGAGTTCCAGGCGGAAAATTACTCGGTTTTCTCATTTCCGAACAAGGGATCGACGCTAACCCAGAGAAAGTGGGTGCCATACTCCGGATGAAATGCCCTGTGCGTGTGCATGATGTGCAGAAGCTTACTGGTTGTTTGGCCGCCCTAAGTCGATTCATTTCTCGCCTCGATGAAAAGGCACTGCCTCTTTACCGACTAATGAACAAGTCAGATAAGTTCGACTGGACTCCTAAAGCTGATGCAGCATTTGCAGAGCTTAAAGCCCTGCTTTCCACCTAGCTGGTGCTTGCTGCTCCAATCAGCAAAGAGCCTTTACTGCTTTACATTGCAGCCACTGGACAAGTCGTCAGTACAGTACTTACGGTCGAGCGGGAAGAAGAAGGAAAAGCTTACAAAGTTCAACTCCCAGTATACTATGTCTCAGAAGTTTTGACTCCGTCAAAGCAAAGATATCCACATTATCAGAAGCTTGTTTATGGGATCTATATGACCACGAAGAAGGTTGCACATTACTTCTTTGATCACTCCATTACAGTCGTCAGTGACGCTCCATTATCAGAGATTCTGAACAATAGAGATGCAACTGGTCGAGTGGCAAAGTGGGCGATTGAACTCCTTCCCTTAGATATCAAGTTCGAGGCAAAGAAAGCTATTAGGTCCCAAGCAATAGCAGATTTCCTCGCCGAGTGGATTGAAAAACAACTACCGACTCAAGTTAACTCGGAGCACTGGACCATGTTATTTGATGGTTCCAAGATGCTGAATGGTTCCGGTGCTGGGGTGGTACTGGTATCCCCCCGAGGAGACAAGCTGAGATATGTCCTCCAGATTCACTTTGATTCCTCCAATAACGAAGCAGAATATGAAGCACTCCTGTATGGGTTGCGTATGGCCATCTCACTTGGCGTCCGTCGCCTCATGGTCTATGGCGACTCAGATTTGGTAGTCAATCAAGTGATGAAGGAGTGGGACGTCAGAAGTCCAGCCATGACTGGTTACTGCAACGCGGTGAGGAAGTTGGAAAAGAAGTTTGAGGGGTTAGAGCTCCATCATATACCCCGACTGAAAAATCAAGCAGTAGATGATTTAGCAAAGATAGGCTCCAAGAGAGAAGCCATTCCTAGTAATGTGTTCCTGGAGCATATTCACGCACCTTCAGTTCAAGAAGATCCCTTCAATGAAGAGCCCTCGCAGCCTAAGAGTGCCACAGATCCGACTGAAGTCGAGGTCCCAGCCATGGTCGACTTGGTCACGGAGGTGTTGGTCATCACTCCCGACTGGACAGTGCCATACATTGCATATATCCTTAGGAAAGAGCTCCCAGAGGATGAAGAAGAGGCTCGACAGATCGTCCGTCGATCCAAGGCCTTTACTGTAATAAGAGGACAACTATTCAGAGAAAGTGCAACTGGGGTCAGCCAGAAATGTATAACACCAGAAGAAGGCCGAGTGATCCTCCACGACATCCATTCGGGGGCCTGTGGTCACCATGCGTCCTCTCGGACCATTGTGGCTAAAGCATACCGAGCTGGATTTTATTGGCCATGAGCAAATGAAATGGCCAAAGATATAGTCGACAGATGTGAAGGCTGCCAGTTCTACTCCAATATGTCGCACAAACCTGCATCAGCCCTGAAGAGCATCCCACTCGTCTGGCCCTTTGCTGTTTGGGCATTGGACATGGTTGGTCCACTGAGGACTGGTAGGAGCGGCTTCACTCATGTGCTTGTAGCAGTCGACAAGTTTACCAAATGGATCGAAGCCAAGCCTATTAAGAATCTTGAAGCTAGTACTGCTGTCAGCTTCATCAGAGAGTTGATTTTCAGATATGGGGTTCCGCACAGCATCATCACTGACAACGGATCGAACTTCGATTCTGATGAGTTCAGAACCTTCTGCGCCTCACAAGGCACACGAGTCGACTACGCTTCAGTCGCCCATCCTCAGTCGAATGGACAAGCAGAAAGAGCAAATGGCCTGATTCTCAAAGGACTGAAACCTCGACTGATGCGAGATCTCAAGCACGCAGCGGGCGCCTGGGTTGATGAACTTCCATCAGTTCTCTAGGGATTGAGGACAACTCCCAATCGGTCGACTGGCCGAACTCCATTCTTCTTGGTCTATGGGGCCGAAGCTGTTCTACCGAGTGACTTGCTTCATAATGCACCACGAGTTGAGCTCTTCTCTGAAGATGAAGCAGAACAAGCTCGGCAGGAGGCAGTCGATCTCCTAGAGGAGGAAAGAGAGATGGCCTTGATCTGGTCGACCATTTATCAGCAAGACTTGCGTCGATTCCACGCTAGACACATGAAGGGTCGAGCCTTTCAAGAGGGAGACTTGGTTCTTCGAGTAGATCAGCAGAAACCACACAAGCTCGCCCCAGCTTGGGAAGGTCCCTTCATTGTCACCAGAGTGCTCCACAATGGAGCATATCACCTTTAAAGTGTCGAGCATAAGAAGGACGAGCCACGGGCTTGGGACACGGAGCTGCTCTGCCCCTTTTATACTTAAGTACTCATTCGAATAAAATGTAATAAGAAATACCTTTGTAATTTGTTTACCAAAGACAAGAACTTTACAGTCCTCTGGCACGATTATTGTTGCTTTTGTTTACATCTGAAATCCCCCAGTGGGTGACTTAGCTACAAATCCGTTTCGCCTAAGTTCGAAAGAAAATCCTACCGAGTGGTGAGCAAGCCTCTCACTCGGGGGCTTAGCTGCAAATCCGTTTTGCCTAAATTTGTAAAATCCTACCGAGTGGTGAGCCAGCCTCCCACTCGGGGGCTTAGCTGCAGTCCAGTACTCACCTAAGTTTGTAAAATCCTACCGAGTGGTGAGCAACCCTCCCACTCGGAGGCTTAGCTGCAGTCCAGTACTCGCCTAAGTTTGTAAAATCCTACCGAGTGGTGAGCCAGCCTCCCACTCGGGGGCTTAGCTGCAGTCCAGTACTCGCCCAAGTTTGTAAAATCCTACCGAGTGGTGAGCCAGCCTCCCACTCGGGGGCTTAGCTGCAGTCCAGTACTCG
>NC_041390.1:527010468-527010770 GCF_002162155.2 Triticum dicoccoides | reverse complement strand
GAATCTGTTTCGCCTAAGATTTCAAAATCCTACCGAGCGGTGAGCCAGCCTCCCACTCGGGGGCTTAGCTGCAGTCCAGTACTCGCCTAAGTTTGTAAAATCCTACCGAGTGGTGAGCCAGCCTCCCACTCGGGGGCTTAGCTGCAGTCCAGTACTCGCCTAAGTTTGTAAAATCCTACCGAGTGGTGAGCCAGCCTCCCACTCGGGGGCTTAGCTGCAGTCCAGTACTCGCCTAAGTTTGTAAAATCCTACCGAGTGGTGAGCAACCCTCCCACTCGTAGGCTTAGCTGCAGTACAGTACT
>NC_041390.1:526987892-527010350 GCF_002162155.2 Triticum dicoccoides | reverse complement strand
AATCCTCCCACTTGGGGGCTTAGCTGCAGTCCAGTACTCACCTAAGTTTGTAAAATCCTACCGAGTGGTGAGGAATCCTCCCACTCGGGGGCTTAGCTGCAGTCCAGTACTTGCCTAAGTTCGTAAAATCCTACCAAGTGGTGAGCCAGCCTCCCACTCAGGGGCTTAGCTGCAGTCCAGTACTCGCCTAAGTTTGTAAAATCCTACCGAGTGGTGAGCCAGCCTCCCACTCAGGGGCTTAGCTGCAGTCCAGTACTCGCCTAAGTTTGTAAAATCCTACCGAGTGGTGAGCAATCCTCCCACTCGGAGGCTTAGCTGCGGTCCAGTACTCGCCTAAGTTTGTAAAACCTACCGAGTGGTGAGCCGTCCATCTCCTTTGGAGCTGCGCCACAAATACAACGTACGCTCCATCTCCATCCGCAAGGACGACGAGGCGCAGGTCGATTGCAACCTCCTCCTTCGAGCTACGCCACAAATACAACGTGTGCTCCATCCTTGTCCACAAGGACGACGAGGCGCAGGTCGACTGCAACCTCCTCCTTCGAGCTACGCCACAAATACAACACGCGCTCCATCCTTGTCCGCAAGGACGACGAGGCGCAGGTCGACTGCAATCTCAAACACAAAGGTCACTCCAAATAGGGAACAGATTCCAAAAACCATCACAAGCATATTCAAAAGCAGTTCGAATAAATCCTAAAGTTCCAAGTGACAAATCAAAAGTATTTGAGCATCAAGCCCGAAGGAGTTTAATGGTTACAGCAACCACTCGGCATTCCGAGGCAAATTTAAGACATGTTTAAATCTCATAGTTTGTTCACTCGGCAGGAGGAGGGCTGGCGGGTTCGACGAATTCGTCCAAGTCGATTCCATCTGCGATCCGAGTGGCAGCAGTGATGAAAGTCTCCATAAAGGACTGGAAGTCGTTCCTTTTGGTGTTGGCGACTGTCGGTGTCAAAACCGGCGGATCTTGGGTAGGGGGTTCCGAACTATGCGTCTAGGCGGATGGTAACAGGAGGCAGGGGACACGAAGTTTTACCTAGGTTCGGGCCCTCTTGATGGAGGTAAAACCCTACGTCCTGCTTGATTAATATTGATGATATGGGTAGTACAAGAGTAGATCTACCACGAGATCAGAGAGGCTAAACCCTAGAAGCTAGCCTATGGTATGATTGTTTGTAGTCCTACGGACTAAAACCCTCCGGTTTATATAGACACCGGAGGGGGCTAGGGTTACACAAGGTCAGTTACAAAGGAGGAAATATACATATCCGTATTGCCTAGCTTGCCTTCCACGCCAAGTAGAGTCCCATCCGGACACGAGACGAAGTCTTCAATCTTGTATCTTCATAGTCCAACAATCCGGCCAAAGGATATAATCCGGCTGTCCGGAGACCCCCTAATCCAGGACTCCCTCAGTAGCCCCCGAACCAGGCTTCAATGACGATGAGTCCGGTGTGCAGTGTTGTCTTCGGCATTGCAAGGCGGGTTCTTCTCCAGCTTTCAAGTGTTCGTAAGCAGTGTCCGGCTCCATAAATGCTGATCCTCTTGGCTTCTGTGCCCAATAAGGGCTATCTCCCACGCGTCAAATGAATACGAGGTGCCAGGGCATTTTTACATTCGCCCCCTAGCCAGATAAATAAATTGTCTATTAAAGGGATGGGGATTCTTAGATCCGATCCATACCATCCTGCCCCAGCGATAATTCATCAGAGCGTGTTTCGGAAAGATCCATTCCAGCATGGCCGACCTTCGCAGCTCCTCCTCTCGCCCCCGTAGCCCTAAGCCCGGTGATTGGGAGAGGTGTTCAGTCCCGCACAGTCGATTAGTTGAGCTGCAGACTAAGGGATTTCTCCCGCCGGCGTATATGGTGCCCGTTCGAGCTGGGCTTGCCACCTACAATGGCGGGGCGCAAGCGGAGAGCCTTCCTTGTCCCTCCATGGGGGAATGGGTCTGCCTTGTTCCTTATTTACTAAGGGGAATCGGATTTCCAATTCATCCGTTCCTCCGCGGGCACCTGGAGTTCTACAGCCTCCAATTACACAATCTCACCCCTGCCTCCATTCTACATATCACCGACTATGTTGCTCTTTGCGAGTTGTTCCTGGGCTGCGAGGCTCACTTCGAGCTGTGGAAAAGGCTATTTTGCCTTGTCCCTCGCACACAGAGGGAATCACTTTATCAAGTGGGCGGAGCCGAAATATGGTGCATCGCCGATACTGGATACCTGTCCGGTACCCCGAAGAAGCCGTCCGAAGACTGGCCTTCAGAATGGTTTTATATGGAGGACGTCCCCCTTCCGGACCCTGTTCGGCAGGGTCTTCCTGAGTTCAACAATGCTCCTTTGAAGAAGCGCCGAAGTTGGCGCCCACGGAGCCCCCAGGCGGAAGACAACGGAGAAGTCCTCTATTTGATCAACCGGATCAAAGCACTGGCTCAATCAAGATTGACAATAATCGAAGTTATGTCGATTTGCATAATGCGGGGAGTGCAGCCACTTCAATATCGTGGGCACCCCTTGTGGTGTTATAACGGGGCGGATGACGCCACCCACTGCGGGCGTAAGGGTCCGGACAATGCAGCCGCTCTAGCGAAAATTCTGTCCAAAGTGTTCAAGGGTGAGGAAGAGGAGTTCACCCGCATCAAGCCACGGGATGGATTCTCCATGTACAATCCTCCAAGCTGGGTAAGTTATATCTCCCTGCTCCCATTTTTCCCGCATTCTTAGTCATAAGTATTCACCTTGCCACTTTGCGGCAGGAACTGCGAAAAAGCCATAAAGGAGGTCAGCAGCCCTTCTCCACAACCAGAGGACCCTGACCGGGCCCTCGATTCCGGACTTGAAGAAGATCCGGTTATCTCCATGGAACTGATAGACCGACAGTTCTATCAGTTAAGCTGCGACGATGCCCCGGTGGCCATTACGGCCGACTATCCCGGACTGCTCCCTGCATCGCAGGTAAGAAAAATCAAAAAGTCCCAACTCCAAAACTAGGATCCCCTTTTAGGCACTTCACCCACCATATACACATGGCATCTTTTATAGGGAAAGCATTCAGGACGCCCTGCCGAACCCGCAGCAACTCGCCAACAAGAGGCACCGAGGCCGGGTAGGCCAAAAAGGAAGGCGGTCAGGACGGAGACGCCGGCGCAAAGGTATAGGAAAAACCCCGCTCCGTGGTTGTCGTCTTTCTCAAAATGTAATGACCCCCGCGTTCCTTTAACAGAAAAAATGCTCGCCGGAATATGTCCGGCGATGCTGCCAATCAAGCTTCCACCAGTCGGGCGCTAGGACCGGACATGGAGGCGGAAGCCGATATGGGGCAGGCGCCGGATAATCCCCCTACAGAGGATGCAGATAGATTATCCGCTACAAACTCAGAAGTGGAAAGCGCCATGAATCATAGGCGCCGCCGGGACGTACTCCGCGACGCTTGTTTCTCACCAGAGGCGTTTGACGCCTTCAATTCTGGAGAGGTGTACCTCCGTGCTGCTCAAGATGGTCTAGCCAGAGCCACGGATCAGTATGTAAAGGATGTACGGGTGAGTAAATCTGGCGATTTATATGTATCAGTAGCCCCTGAGACTTGAAACAGTTAGCAGAACTGATTTAAGGATCATCTTTAATGTGCAGGTTCTTACAGAGAAGAATACTAGGCTGTCCCAGGAGCTGGAGGAATGCAATACCTAACTGCGGGCCGCTCTTGCCGCATTGCAGGAACAGAAAAAGGCTCCCACTGGTAACATTTACTTTAAAGAATGATGGTTACCATATAGTGTGCGGCGTGTCTGCAGATCTAACAATTGATTTTGCAGATGAATCCAGAGAAAATCCGGGGGACCAACATGTTATGCGACAGCTAGAGGCTAGCAAACACGTGCTGACTAAGGTTATGCGGGAGAAAAACAATCTCCAAGACGCCAATATTAAGCTAAACGTGGAACTAAAAGACGTTCGGGGCCAGCTTGCGGACTCTGAGAAGGAGAATAAGCGGCTTCGGCGCGGCATTTTCAGTAAGTGTTTGAATGATTCCTTTTAAAGGAGTTCGGCAAAGAAGCTTATTAACAGCGTTATGTCTGTAGGTATGCTGACGGGTCGTCCCGCGGAGGAAATGCCCGGGTCTGCGGGTGATCTTCTGTCTGAGCTGTCACATCTGCACAAACAAGTTTAGCAGGTGATGCAGGGTGTTGCCCAGGCCTTGTGGCCGTCCGTCTCCCTGTCAGAAGGCGTTGCAGAGCTTGCGGAGAAGCTGAAGGGAGCACGGCGGCGCTTCCTATTATGGAAGATATTAGCCTGCCGACAGGGTGCCAGAGAAGCCTGGGCCATGGTGAAGACGCGGTATACCAAGGCAGACCCAAATCACATGGCCGAGGTCGGACCTGTGGGGCCTGACGGAAAAGAGATCCCCGTTAGCTTAGTTTATGGGCAAGTAGAATTAGTCGCAAAGTATTCCCAACAGGATTGTAAGCTAGACCGCCTGTTGGATGGTATAGAGGAGGAATTTAGTCAGTCTGCATGACTATGTAATTAAAGTGACATGTATAATGCCTTCTAGCCGGATTGTAGATCATTTATCGTTGCGGACCTTTTTGCTTCAACCTCCGGGCCCAATAGTCCGGAGTGAATCCGAATACCCGCTCAGTTATATAAAACCGGGGTATGCGCCGAGACCAGGCGTAGGGGTCATTTGTGCTTTATCAGACAAGTGCTCAACTAGTTATGTTATATTACATGGGTAGTAAGAAACATCTTCCAGGGAGAATAGCTCCGTTAAGGGTTCCTTTCCTTGGATAAGCATGCCCTAAAGTGCATGTCTGGACTGCGATAGGAAACACAAAAAAAACATTTGGGGGCAGATATGGACAATAAATAAAAATCATCTTTTGTTCACTGACCGAATATTCCCTTAAGAACGGTAGCTTTCGGCTTCACCCAGTCTGAGGTACACATCCGGCTGACCCGACAGTAACAATCGCAGAGGTGCTCCCCTTATGCCCTAGCCGAATTAACGGGAACATAGGGCATAAATACAAGAGCCAGGCAACCAAGCTTGGCCAAAACTTAAGTCATGTCGATGCATATAATGGTGAAAAAAGGTACATGCGGAAGTATAACACATGTGTTGGGCATGAGGCCCAGATAAATAATTTAAGCTTCTGTGAAAGAAGCCCCCAGGTAGGAAGAGTGCGGCTAGCGAATCTGTAATGTACAAGCGAGGCAAAAGGTGACCCTTGAAGGCCTAGAGAAATAATAAAAGAAAGAAAGAAAGAAAGAGAAACAAGACAGATGATGTGTATGCAGAAAATGGACAAAGGGAGGGGACTAACATAGAGTCCGGTGCTAGGCGTAGAATCTTCGGAGCCTGGCCGTGTTCCATGGGTTCGGCTCGAGTCAACTAGTCGATGCATCCCGCAGTCGGTACGCTCCACCGGTCAGAACTTGGTCAATGATGAAAGGACCTTCCCATTTGGGCTCGAGCTTGTTCTTTTTCTTATCCGGCAGGCGTAGAACTAGTTCGCCAATGTTATAAGTTTTGGCCCGTACTTCTCTGCTTTGGTATCTGCGAGCCTGTTGCTGATAAAATGCGGAACGGGCTTTGGCTATGTCGCGCTCCTCTTCTAGGGTGTCCAAACTGTCCTGCCGATCGAGCTCGGCTTCTCTTTCTTCGTACATGCGCACTCGAGGTGACTCATGAATTATGTCACAAGGCAAGACTGCCTCTGCGCTGTACACCATAAAGAAGGGTGCATATCCGGTACTACGATTCGACGTGGTCCACAACCCCTAGAGTACGGAGTCGAGCTCCTCTACCTAGTGCGTATTAGACTCCGTTAAGGAGCACACTAATCTGGGTTTAATGCCGCTCATTATAAGACCGTTTGCTCGCTCGACTTGACCGTTGGTTTGTGGGTGATAGACTGAAGCATAATCAAGCTTGATGCCCATTTTGCTGCACCAGAGTTTTACCTCGTCGGCCGTGAAGTTCGTGCCATTATCAGTGATGATGCTGTTGGGGACGCCATAACGGTGTACAACCCTGGATATGAAGTCTATCACCGGTCCGGATTCGGCTGTTTTAACAGGTTTGGCCTCTATCCATTTGGTGAATTTATCCACCATGACTAATAAGTTTTTTTCTTGTGGGTTCCCCCTTTAAGGGGTCCAACCATGTCAAGCCCCTAGACCGCAAAGGGCCATGTAATGGGGATTGTTTGGAGGGCGGTGGGCGGCATGTGGCTTTGATTTGCAAAGAGCTGGCAACCGGCGCAACGTTGGACCAAGTCCTGTGCATCTGCCCGGGCCGTTGGCCAATAGAATCCTGTACGGAAGGCCTTGTTTACAAGAGCCCGGGCTGCGGCATGATGACCGCCGAGTCCGGCGTGAATTTCTGCCAAAAGATTCCGCCCTTCCACTTTGGAGATGCACCTTTGAAGGACTCCGATAGTACTTTTTTTGTACAATTCTCCCTCATGGACCCTGTAGGCCTTGGATCGCCGCACTATGCAGCGTGCCTCATTTTGGTCCTCTAGAAGTTCTTGTCTAGTTAGGTAGGCCAGGAATGGTTCAGTCCACGGGGCAATAATGGCCATTATTTCGTGGGCTGAAGGTGTTATTTCGGTGGCGGGGCCTCCGATTGTGTCAGAGAGTTCGGTATCGGGTATTTTGGCCGGGCCCGGACTATTGTTACTGGTGTCCCCTTCCCATACTACGGATGGTTTAAATAGCCTTTCCAAAAATATGTTGGGGGGACTGCATCACGTTTTGCGCCGATGTGGGTGAGGATATCCGCCGCCTGATTGTTTTCCCTAGCCACATGGTGAAATTCGAGCCCCTCGAACCGAGCTGACATTTTTAGGACGACGTTTCGATAGGCCGCCATTTTGGGATCCTTGGCGTTAAAATCTCCATTTATTTGGGATATTGCGAGGTTTGAATCCCCACGCACCTCCAAGCGTTGAATGCCCATGGAGACTGCCATCCGAAGACCATGCAACAGAGCTTCGTATTCGGCTGCATTGTTGGAGTCTGTATACAATATTTGCAGTAAGTACTGAATGGTATATCCGATTGGGGACGTCAGGACGACGCCAGCCCCTAGACCAGCCAGCAATTTAGAACCGTTGAAGTGCATGATCCAATGGGAGTATGCGCCGTACTCTTTAGGGAGTTCGGCCTCCGTCCATTCAGCGACGAAGTCGGCCAATACTTGTGACTTGATGGCTCGTCGAGGTTTGTATGTTATGTCGAACGGGAGGAGCTCAATGGCCCATTTGGCAATCCGGCCCGTAGCATCGCGGTTTTTTATAATATCATTAAGTGGCACTTCCAAGGCCACTGTAATTGAACACTCTTGAAAGTAGTGTCGCAGCTTCCGGGATGCCATGAATACCGCATAGGCTATCTTTTGATAATGTGGGTACCGTGATTTGCATGGAGTGAGGACAGTGGATACATAGTATACCGGCTTTTGAAGAGGGAATTTGTGTCCGTCTGCTTCTCCTTCGACAACGAGCACTGTGCTGATAACTTGGTGAGTTGCGGCAATGTACAACAGCATTGGTTCGCCGATGTTTGGCGCGGCCAGGATTGGGTTGGTTGCCAAGATGGCCTTTATTTCTTCTAGTCCGGCTGTGGCCGCGTCCGTCCACTCGAAGTGTTCGGTGCGCTGAAGGAGGCGATAAAGGGGTAAAGCCTTTTCTCCTAAGCGGGAGATAAAGCGGCTTAGAGCCGCCACGCATCCAGTTAACTTCTAGATTTGTTTGAGGTCTGTTGGGGTAGCCAACTGTGACAAAGCTCAAATTTTGGCTGGATTAGCTTCAATACCTCTACTGGAGACAATGAAACCCAGGAGCTTTCCAGCTGGTATGCCAAAAATGCATTTTTCCGGATTGAGCTTGATGTTGTATGTTCGGAGGTTGTCGAATGTGAGCCTCAAGTCGTCTATCAAAGAGTCGACATGTTTGGTTTTGACGACCACATTATCTACGTATGCCTCTACTGTTTTGCCGATTTGTTTCTCTAGACATGTCTGAATCATGCACTGATATGTTGCGCCAGCGTTTTTGAGCCGAAAAGGCATTGTGCTAAAACAAAAGGGGTCGTATGGTGTGATGAATGCCGTTGCGGCTTGGTCGGACTCCGCCATCTTGATTTGGTGGTAACCGGAGTATGCGCCGAGGAAACACAATGACTCGTGTCCTGCGGTAGCATCAATGATTTGATCAATGCGTGGGAGGGGGAAGGGATCCTTTGGGCAAGCTTTATTGAGGTTTTTGAAATCGACACAAAGGCGCCAGGATTTGTCCTTCTTTGGTACCATCACCAGGTTTGCTAGCCAGTCCGGGTGTTTTATTTCTCTGATGAATCCGGCCTCCAATAACTTGGCTAGTTCCTCTCCCATGGCCTGTCTCTTAGGTTCGGAGAAACGCCGAAGAGCTTGCTTGACCGGCTTGAATCCCTTTAGGATATTGAGGCTATGCTCGGCCAGCCTGCGTGGGATTCCTGGCATATCTAAGGGATGCCAGGTGAATATGTGCCAGTTCTCACGCAGGAACTCTCGTAGTGCGGCGTGCACAGCGGGGTTTAACTGTGCCCCAATGGAGGCTGTTTTTTAGGGTCTATTGGGTGGACTTGGAATTTGACCATTTCATCCGCTGGTTTAAAAGAGTTGGACTTGGATCTCTTGTCGAGTATCACGTTGTTCCTGTCCACTGTGGAGCCTAGCGTGGTTAATTCCTCGACCAAGAGGGCTTTGGATAATGCCTCAAGGGCCAGTGCGGCTGTTTTGTTTTCGGCACGGAGTGCTGTGTCCGGATCACTGGCTAGAGTGATGATTCCATTGGGCCCAGGCATTTTGAGCTTCATGTACCCGTAATGGGGTACGGCTTGGAAGATTGTGAATGCCTCCCGTCCTAACATAGCGTGATAACCACTGCTGAACGGGGCCACTTGGAATGTAATTTCTTTGGACCTGTAATTATCCGGCGTGCCGAATACCACATCTAGTGTGATTTTCCCAGCGCATCATGCTTCCCGACTGGGGATGATTCCTCTAAAGGTTGTGCTACTTTGCTCAATGCGGTTCCAGTCTATTTCCATCTTTTGAAGAGTTTCCTCATAGATGAGGTTTAATCCGCTGCCGCCGTCCATGAGTACTTTGGTGAGTCGAAAGCCGTCCACGATTGGACTGAGGACCAGTGCGGCTGGTGCTCGGGTTGTTCGGAATTTAGGTTCATCACTGGCATTGAAGGTAATAGCCGTGTCACTCCATGGATTTATTGCTGCTACGTGGCAGATTTTGGCCATGCTGCGGAGTGTTTGCTTGCGCCTATTATTTGACGCGAAGGTCTCGAAGACCGTTAACACCGTATTGTTATCCACGGGATGGTGCTCTGTGGTATTTGGGAGAAGAAGATCCTCACCACTTTTGGCCACCTGCCGGAGTATCCAGCATGCTCTAAGGTTGTGCGTTGGTATTGTATCCGCTGTACTATGAATTTTGCAGGGTCCGTTGAGCCATCCCTCCAGTACGGTTCCATACCCTGTAGAGGGTTTTTGCTTTTTGGTAGTTGACCCGGGTGTATTGTGATAATGCACCCTTTTGTTTTGGACTGGGTTTGTATTCAGGGCCGGATTATCCCAAAAGTTTATTTCGGTTTTCTTGGCGCTTTCCATCGCATAGTACTTTCGTACTATGGACGCCAAGTCAGCGAAGCGTGTTATCTCACGGCGATTTATGGCGTTAAGGATTCCCTTGTCCGTGCAATTATTGCAGAAGAATAGGATTGCGTCTTCCTCGCGACAGTCCTTAACCTTGTTCATCGCAAGGAGGAATCTGGCCCAATAGTGATGTAATGTTTCCTAGGGATCTTGCTTGATGTGGGAAAGATCGCTTATGTTTGGGTGGGTGGGTGGAATTGAATCCGAACCCTCACCTGATCTAGGATCCAGGGGCCGAGGAATTTCCAATTTTGGAAGTTCCGGTTCCGGGGTGTGACCCGATAATCCTGGCCCGCTACCTGACTCTAAGTTCAGGGATTGGATGTTGTCCTCCCGCGAACGGGTGTCCGGCTTAGAGAGATCGAGAATCCGGACATAGTTGGTCCTCAAGATGGAGGAAAGGTCGCCGCATTGTTCCTCCACCACTGCAATATGATGGGTGACCGGTGGAGAGTTAATCTCCCTTTGATCGGGTTTAAGCCCAATCCGATCATAGTCCATAGTGACTCCCAAGGCGGCGATGCGATCCAAGAGCTCGTTTAAGGAGGCGAGCTCCATTGTATCCATCTGTTCGGCGAGTGCCGATTTAACGTGGAGGCTGTTTTCGATGACCCAAGAAGTCATCGTCGGCGCGGCGGCCGAACAGGCGGTCATGATGAAACCGCCTAGCCGGAGAGTTTGGCAGATAGCCAAAGCTCCCCCGACAGTAATACCATCTTTAAAGACGAGACGAGACATCCTTCCTTCTGGCGACGGCACAGAGGAACTCTCAATGAAAGCACCAATGTCAGTGTCAAAACCGACGGATCTCGGGCAAGGGGTCCCGAACTGTGCATCTAGGCGGATGGTAACAGGAGGCAAGGGACACGAAGTTTTACCCAGGTTCGGGCCCTCTTGATGGAGGTAAAACCCTACGTCCTGCTTGATTAATATTGATGATATGGGTAGTACAAGAGTAGATCTACCACGAGATCAGAGAGGCTAAACCCTAGAAGCTACCCTATGGTATGATTGTTTGTAGTCCTACGGACTAAAACCCTCCAGTTTATATAGACACCAGAGGGGGCTAGGGTTACACAAGGTCGGTTACAAAGGAGGAAATATACATATCCGTATTGCCTAGCTTGCTTTCCACGCCGAGTAGAGTCCCATCCGGACACGAGACGAAGTCTTCAATCTTGTATCTTCATAGTCCAACAGTCCGGCCAAAGGATATAATCCGGCTGTCCGCAGACCCCCTAATCCAGGACTCCCTCAGCGACCTTGATCGCCACCAGCTTGTCTTCACGAGCTTCCTTGCAGTGGACCCTTACCAAGGACAACGCCACATCAGCACCATACTGGGCAGATGACTTCTTCCACTCTTGCACTCGACCGGGAATCTCATTGAGCCGAGCCATCAGAGATTCGTCGAGGTCATTTTGAAGTGTCGCCCTTGGCCAGAGCGATGAGTCGATCCGTGAAACTGCCACCTTCAGACGAGTGAGGTAACTTGTGACGCTGGCGACACGGGATTCCAGTCGAAGCACGTTCATGGCAGCTACGTCGCCGACCAGTGAAACGATAGGTCTAAACCCGTCTCGATCCTTCCGGTTTCCTCGTTAAAGTTTTGGCAGAATTCTGCAGTCAAAGAGTTAGTGAGTCGACTGGACAGGATTAACTTGCAAGCAGTAAAGCAGACCGATTAAAAGGAGTACCTTCCAGCATAAGATAGAGCTTCTTAGCAAGAGTTCCCAAATATGCTTCCGTGTCATTTCTCTTACGGACCGCAGACTCCATCTTCTCATTCAGAGAAATCTTATCCTTCTTCAGAAGAGTTACCTCTCGGTTGGACTCATTGAGACAGGACTTCAGCTTGTTCACCTCTCCTTCCAACGCTCCGACCGAAGCCAGCTTCTGGTCTGCAAGGGCAGTCTTATCTTGAGCTTCCTTCTGCGCAGCTGCAAGGTCCGAGTCCTTCTTCTCCAGAGCCAACCTCATTTTTCTACAAAAGAAGCAATTAGATCAAACAAGAGATCAAAGAAATATCTTAAAAGATGATCGACGTGAACAGTCGACAGACAGTTACCTTCCATACCAGCAGCTTCATCTTGAGCTTTCTTCAACTTTTGTTGGGCCAGCTCCAAGTCGAGGTTGAGTTGCCTCTGCTTCTCCTCAAATTCGACAAACTTAGAAATGAGAGTACAAGATTTCTGCAGAAGGTAAAAGACGTGTCAATCGACAAGATCAAAGATTATTTACTTCCGAGTGAATAAAACTTAAAGGTTTGCTCAGACCCCAGTCGACTGCCCGCAGTCGACCGCGGTCTCGGGGACTACACCCAACGGGTGCACTTGGCGTGCCCCCATTGATTCAGACCCCACTCGACCGGTCCGCCCGGGTCGAGTTTAAAAAAAAGATGAACTATTCAGACCCCGGCCGACTGCCAGCAGTCGACCGCGGTCTCGGGGACTACACCCAGTGGGTGCACTTGACGTGCCCCCACTGGTTCTGATCCCATTCGACCAGTCCGCCCGGGTCGAGTGGAAGAAAAGAAGGTAAAAAGTACTCAGACCCCAGTCGACTGCCCGCAGTCGACTGCGGTCTCGGGGACTACACCCAGTGGGTGCACTTAGCGTGCCCCCACCTGTTCATATCCCACTCGCCCAGGCCAAGTGGAAGAGTGCAAATACCAAAGACAACAAAACACCCAGTGGGTGTACAGATTCGACGCAAACAATAAGAGATTGTATGAAAGAAAATATTTCAGGTAGCATATCCTAATAGAACAAGGTCAGTCAAAAATCTACTTACCTGGACATTGGCCCGGAGAGCCACGCTGGAATCGTAAGCAGCCTGGCTGTTCTCGTGCACCGTATTCATCCGCTCCATCATCACATTAGCCTGACGGATGGCTTCCGCAGCCGCGTCCGACTGGCTTTCCAGAACATGGTAGTTGGTGAAGAAGGGGGCAGACGACCCAGGTGCGACAGCTTGGAGCTCCGAAGCATGAGGTTGGTGTTGGAAATATGCCCTAGAGGCAATAAAATGGTTATTATTATATTTCCTTGTTCATGATAATTGTCTATTATTCATGCTATAGTTGTGTTATCCGGAAATCGTAATACATGTGTGAATACATAGACCACAACACGTCCCTAGTGAGCCTCTAGTTGACTAGCTCGTTGATCAAAAGATAGTCATGGTTTCCTGACTATGGACATTGGATGTCATTGATAACGGGATCACATCATTAGGAGAATGATGTGATGGACAAGACCCAATCCTAAGCATAGCTCAAAGATCGTGTAGTTCGTTTGCTATAGCTTTTCCGAATGTCAAGTATCAGTTCCTTAGACCATGAGATTGTGCAACTCCCAGATACCGTAGGAGTGCTTTGGGTGTGCCAAACGTCACAACGTAACTGGGTGACTATAAAGGTACACTACGGGTATCTCCGAAAGGTCTGTTGGGTTGGCACGAATCGAGACTGGGATTTGTCACTCCGTATGACGGAGAGGTATCTCTGGGCCCACTCGGTAATGCATCATCATAATGAGCTCAATGTGACCAAGTGGTCGATCATGGGATCATGCATTACGGTACGAGTAAAGTGACTTGCCGGTAACGAGATTTAACGAGGTATTGGGATACCGACGATCGAGTCTCGGGCAAGTAACATACCGATTGACAAAGGGAAGTGTATACGGGATTGATTGAATCCTCGACATCGTGGTTCATCTGATGAGATCATCGAGGAGCATGTGGGAGCCAACATGGGTATCCAGATCCCACTGTTGGTTATTGACCGGAGAATCGTCTCGGTCATGTCTGCGTGTCTCCCGAACCCGTAGGGTCTACACACTTAAGGTTCGGTGACGCTAGGGTTGTTGAGATATTAGTATATGGTAACCTGAAAGTTTCTCGGAGTCCCGGATGAGATCTCAGACATCACGAGGAGTTCCGGAATGGTCCGGAGGTGAAGATTTATATATAAGAAGTCAAGTTTCGGCCATCGGGAAAGTTTCGGGGATAATCGGTATTGTACCGGGACCACCGGAAGGGTCCTGGGGGTCCACCGGGTGGGGCCACCTATCCCGGAGGGCCCCATGGGCTGAATTGGGAGGGGATCCAGCCCCTAGTGGGCTGGTGCGCCCCCCTTGGGCCTCCCCCTGCGCCTAGGGTTGGAACAGTCAGCGTAATGGTGTGTCCGAACGTCGTAATCACACTCTATTGGATATGTTGTGATCTATGATGTCTCTTATCGATCTACGACTGTCATTTTGGGGCTATGCTTTAGAGACTGCCGCATTCACTTTAAATAGGGCTCCGTCAAAATCCGTTGAGACGACACCGTATGAATTATGGTTTGGGAAGAAACCTAAGCTATCGTTTCTAAAAGTTTGGGGATGCGATGCTTATGTCAAGAAACTTCATCCTAAAAAGCTCGAACCCAAATCGGAAAAATGCGTCTTCATAGGATACCCTAAAGAAACTATTGGGTATAGCTTCTACCTCAGATCCGAAGGCAAGATCTTTGTTGCCAAGAATGGATCCTTTCTAGAGAAAGAGTTTCTCTCGAAGGAAGTAAGTGGGAGGAAAGTAGAACTTGATGAAGCATTGCCTCTTGAACCGGAGAGTGGCGCAGCTCAAGAAAATGTTCCCGAGGTGCCTGCACCAACTAGAGAGGAAGTTAATGATGATGATCATGAAACTTCAAATCAAGTTGCTACTGAACTTCGTAGGTCCACAAGGACACGTTCCGCACCAGAGTGGTACAACAACCCTGTCCTGGAAATCATGTTGTTAGACAACGGTGAACCTTCAAACTATGAAGAAGCGATGGCGGGTCCAGATTTCGACAAATGGCTCGAAGCCATGAAATCCGAGATAGGATCCATGTATGAAAACGAAGTATGGACTTTGACTGACTTGCCCGATGACCGGCAAGCCATAGAAAATAAATGGATCTTTAAGAAGAAGACAGACGCTGATGGTAATGTGACCATCTATAAAGCTCGGCTTGTCGCTAAGGGTTATCGACAAGTTCAAGGGGTTGACTACGATGAGACTTTCTCAACCATAGCGAAGCTGAAGTCCGTCCGAATCATGTTAGCAATTGCCGCATTCTATGATTATGAGATGTGGCAAATGGACATCAAAACAACATTCCTTAATGGTTTCCTTAAGGAAGAATTGTATATGATGCAGCCGGAAGGTTTTGCCGATCCTAAGAATGCTGACAAGGTGTGCAAGCTCCAATGCTCGATCTATGGGCTGGTGCAAGCATCTCGGAGTTGGAACATTCATTTTGATGAGATGATTAAAGCGTTTGGGTTTACGCAGACTTATGGAGAAGCCTGCATTTACAAGAAAGTGAGTGGGAGCTCTGTAGCATTTCTCATATTGTATGTGGATGACATACTATTGATGGGAAATGATATAGAATTCTTGGAAAGCATAAATGCCTACTTGAACAAGTGTTTCCCAATGAAGGATCTTGGAGAAGCTGCTTATATATTAGGCATCAAGATCTATAGAGATAGATCGAGACGCCTCATTGGTCTTTCACAGAGTACGTACCTTGACAAGATATTGAAGAAGTTCAATATGGATCAGTCAAAGAAGGGGTTCTCGCCTGTATTGCAAGGTACGAGATTGAGCACGGCTCAATGCCCGACCACAGCAGAAGATAGAGAAAAGATGAGTGTCGTCCCCTATGCCTCGGCCATAGGGTCTATCATGTATGCTATGTTGTGTACCAGACCTGATGTAAACCTTGCCGTAAGTTTGGTAGGAAGTTACCAAAGTAATCTCGGCATGGAACACTGGACAACGGTCAAGAATATCCTGAAGTACCTGAAGAGGACTAAGGATATGTTTCTCGTTTATGGAGGTGACGAAGAGCTCATCGTAAAGGGTTACATCGATGCTAGCTTCGACACAGATCTGGATGACTCTAAGTCACAAACCGAATACATATATATTTTGAATGGTGGGGCAGTAAGCTGGTGTAGTTGCAAGAAAAGCGTTGTGGCGGGATCTACATGTGAAGCGGAGTACATGGCAGCCTCGGAGGTAGCACAAGAAGCAATCTGGGTGAAGGAGTTCATTACCGACCTAGGAGTCATACCCAATGCGTCGGGCCCGATGACTCTCTTCTGTGACAACACTGGAGCTATTTCCCTTGCCAAGGAGCCCAGGTTTCACAAGAAGACCAGGCATATCAAGCGTCGCTTCAACTCCATTCGTGAAAGTGTTCAAAATGGAGACATAGATATTTGTAAAGTACATATGGACCTGAATGTGGCAGATACGTTGACTAAACCTCTCCCTAGAGCAAAACATGATCAACACTAGAACTGCATGGGTGTTCGATTCATCACAATGTAACTAGGTTATTGACTCTAGTGCAAGTGGGAGACTGTTGGAAATATGCCCTAGAGGCAATAATAAAATGGTTATTATTATATTTCCTTGTTCAAGATAATTGTCTATTATTCATGCTATAATTGTGTTATCCGGAAATCGTAATACATGTGTGAATACTGAAGGAAATATGCCCTAGAGGCAATAATAAAGTTATTATTTATTTCCTTATAATCATGATAAATGTTTATTATTCATGCTAGAATTGTATTAACCGGAAACATAATACATGTGTGAATACATAGACAAACAAAGTGTCACTAGTATGCCTCTACTTGACTAGCTCGTTAATCAAAGATGGTTATGTTTCCTAACCATGAACAATGAGTTGTTATTTGATTAACGGGATCACATCATTAAGAGAATGATCTGATTGACATGACCCATTCCATTAGCTTAGCACCCGATCGTTTAGTATGTTGCTATTGCTTTCTTCATGACATATACATGTTCCTATGACTATGAGATTATGCAACTCCCGTTTGCCGGAGGAACACTTTGGGTGCTACCAAACGTCACAGCGTAACTGGGTGATTATAAAGGAGCATTACAGGTGTCTCCAAAGGTAGATGTTGGGTTGGCGTATTTCGAGATTAGGATTTGTCACTCCGATTGTCGGAGAGGTATCTCTGGGCCCTCTCGGTAATGCACATCACATAAGCCTTGCAAGCATTGCAACTCATGAGGTAGTTGCGAGATGATGTATTACGGAACGAGTAAAGAGACTTGTCGGTAACGATATTGAACTAGGTATTGGATACCGATGATTGAATCTCGGGCAAGTAACATACTGATGACAAAGGGAACAACGTATGTTGTTATGCGGTCTGACCGATAAAGATCTTCGTAGAATATGTAGGAGCCAATATGGGCATCCAGGTCTCGCTATTGGTTATTGACCGGAGACGTATCTCGGTCATGTCTACATTGTTCTCGAACCCGTAGGGTCCGCACGCTTAAGGTTACGATGACAGTTATATTATGAGTTTATGCATTTTGATGTATCGAAGGTTGTTCGGAGTCCCGGATGTGATCACGGACATGACGAGGAGTCTCGAAATGGTCGATACATAAAGATTGATATATTGGAAGCCTATGTTTGGATATCGGAAGTGTTCCGGGTGAAATCGGGATTTTACCGGAGTACCGGGAGGTTACCGGAACCCCCCGGGGAGCTATATGGGCCTTAGTGGAAAAGAGAAGGGGCTGCCCTAGATGGGCTGCGCGCCACCCTCCCTCCCCTAGTCCTATTAGGACTAGGAGAGGTGGCCGGCCTCCTCCCTCTCTTTTCCCCCTCCGCGAATCCTATTCCAACTAGGATTTGGGGGGGGGGATCCTACTCCCAGAGGGAGTAGGACTCTCCTGGCGCGCCACACCTTGGCCGGCCAGCCTCCACCCTCCAGTCCTTTATATACTAAGGTAGAGGCACCCTAGAACACGCAAGTTAATCCACGTGATCTTTTCCTTAGCCGTGTGCGGTGCCCCAGCCACCATATTCCTCGATAATACTGTAGCGGAGTTTAGGCGAAGCCCTGCTGCTGTAGTACATCAAGATCGTCACCACGCCGTCTTGCTGACGGAACTCTTCCCCGACACTTTGCTGGATCGGAGTCCGGGGATCGTCATGGAGCTGAACGTGTGCTCGAACTCGGAGGTGCCGTAGTTTCGGTGCTTGATCGGTCGGATCGGGAAGACGTACGACTACTTCCTCTATGTTGCGTCAACGCTTCCGCAGTCGGTCTGCGTGGGTACGTAGACAACACTCTCCCCTCTCGTTGCTATGCATCACATGATCTTGCGTGTGCGTAGGAATTTTTTTGAAATTACTACGAAACCCAACAGTGGCATCCGAGCCTAGGTTATTTATGTTGATGTTATATGCACGAGTAGAACACAAGTGAGTTGTGGGCGATATAAGTCATACTGCCTACCAGCATGTCATACTTTGGTTCGGCGGCATTGTTGGACGAGACGACCCGGACCAACATTACGCGTACACTTACGCGAGACCGGTTCCCCCGACGTGCTTTGCACATAGGTGGCTTGCGGGCGATAGTCTCTCCAACTTTAGTTGAACCAAGTGTGGCTACGCCCGGTCCTTGCGAAGGTTAAAACGGAGTCTATTTGACAAACTATTGTTGTGGTTTTGATGCGTAGGTGAGATTGGTTATTGCTTAAGCCCGTAGCAGCCACGTAAAACTTGCAACGACAAAGTAGAGGACGTCTAACTTGTTTTTGCAGGGCATGTTGTGATGTGATATGGTCAAGACATGATGCTGAATTTTATTGTATGAGATGATCATGTTTTGTAACCGAGTTATCGGCAACTGGCAGGAGCCATATGGTTGGCGTTTTATTGTATGCAATGCTATCGCGATGTAATGCTTTACTTTTATCACTAAGCGGTAGCGATAGTCGTAGAAGCATAAACTTGGCGAGACGACAACGATGCTACGATGGATATCAAGGTGTCACGCCGGTGACGATGGTGATCACGACGGTGCTTCGGAGATGGAGATCACAAGCACAAGATGATGATGGCCATATCATATCACTTATATTGATTGCATATGATGTTTATCCTTTTTATGCATCTTATCTTGCTTTGATTGACGGTAGCATTATAAGATGATCTCTCACTAAATTATCAAGAAGTGTTCTCCCTGAGTATGCACCGTTGCGAAAGTTCTTCGTGCTGAGACACCACGTGATGATCGGGTGTGATAGGTTCAACGTTCAAATACAACGGGTGCAAAACAGTAACGTACCGATTGACAAAGGGAAGTGTATACGGGATTGATTGAATCCTCGACATCGTGGTTCATCCGATGAGATCATTGAGGAGCATGTGGGAGCCAACATGGGTATCCAGATCCCGCTGTTGGTTATTGACCGGAGAGTCGTCTCAGTCATGTCTGCGTGTCTCCCGAACCCGTAGGGTCTACACACTTAAGGTTCGGTGACGCTAGGGTTGTTGAGATATTAGTATACGGTAACCCGAAAGTTGTTCGGAGTCCCGTATGAGATCCCGGACGTCACGAGGAGTTCCAGAATGGTCCGGAGGTGAAGATTTATATATAGGAAGTCAAGTTTCGGCCATCGGGAAAGTTTCGGGGGTAATCGGTATTGTACCGGGACCACCGGAACGGTCCCGGGGGTCCACCGGGTGGGGCCACCTATCCCGGAGGGCCCCATGGGCCGAAGTGGGAGGGGAACCAGCCCCTAGTGGGCTGGTGCGCCCCCCCTTGGGCCTCCCCCTGCGCCTAGGGTTGCAAATCCTAGGGGTGGGGGCGCCCCACTTGGCTTGGGGGGCACTCCACCCCCCTTGGCCGCCGCCCCCTTGGAGATTGCATCTCCTAGGGCCAGCGCCCCCTTAGGGGGTCCTATATATAGTGGGGGTGAGGGAGGGAAGCCGCACTCTAGCCCCTGGCGCCTCCCTCTCCCTCCCGTGACACTTCTCCCTCTCCCTGAGCTTGGCGAAGCCCTGCCGAGATCACCGTTGCTTCCACCACCACGCCGTCGTGCTGCTGGATCTCCCTCAAACTCTCCTTCCCCCTTGCTGGATCAAGTTGGAGGAGACGTATTCCCAACCATACGTGTGTTGAACGCGGAGGTGCCGTCTGTTCGGCGCTAGGTCATCGGTGATTTGGATCACGACGAGTACGACTCCATCAACCCCGTTCTCTTGAACGCTTCCGCTCGTGATCTACAAGGGTATGTAGATGCACTCTCCTCTCCCTCGTTGCTAGATGACTCCATAGATTGATCTTGGTGATGCGTAGAAAATTTTAAAATTCTGCTACGTTCGCCAACAGTTAGACGACTGAAGGAAACACCGGTACAATCGATGATGCAGGGCGCTCACTTGACAATGGGATAGCGAAAGTTACAAAGGCCCCACGTGCGTCTTTAGATTGCCGGACGGTTGGTGTTGTCATCGGTCCCTGCTGAGATGTCTTGCCAGCTTCTACTTTTTTGTTCTTTTTGGGCCTAGGGGCCACATCTTCATCATCATCCAGAAGATCGATGACGTTGGGTGGGGCTGCAGAGAAATCAGTCGACCCCAAGTGAATCGCTAGAATTTAATCGACCAAGTAATCAAGAACAAGATCATGAGAGTTTTACCTGGGTTGGAGGTAACCGCGTCTTCCATTTCCTCGTCTCGATATTGGTAGGAAGAAGTTCCAGATGTAGCAGCACTGCAAATGTCAACATTCAGTCGGTTATGTTCTGTTGCTTGAGTCGACCAAAAGAACATGTCAGATGATTACCCGGAGATGGTGGGGACGCTCACTTTGATTCTGGGCAAAGCCTTCGGTGGTTTGGAGGAGGTGGCTTTCAATGCTTTCGGCGCGGGACGTGGCGCAATCTTGAGCTGTTTTGATACCTTCTTAGTCGGCGCTGGGGAAGACGTCCGAGGGCGCTTCGAAGATTGCCCAGTCGGTGCGGCCGCTAGGTCAGGGGTGCTCGCCGGGTCTTGAGCGTGCTTGGACCTCCTCTCTCTGCGAGGAGGCTAGTCGACCTCTTCGTCATCACTCGAGTCGTCGCTCTCCTCGTCCTCCTCTGCATCCGAGTGCCACTCGCCACTCTCGCCCCCGCTCGCCCCTTCCTCGACATCTTGCTCCTGCACTCCATTGGGCATCGAGTACATATCAATAAGAGCCTGAAAAGACAAATGAAAGAAATATAGTCGACCGTCAACAAGATGTTACACAGTGAATCGAGAAGATACTTGACAATGCAGAATCATACCTATTCCGGCTGGCGCAAATGGTCGAATGGAATCACCCTCCTAGTCCCCCGGGGATTATCTTTGTTGCTGGTGATTCCTCTCAGCCACTTCTCCATCGTGTCTTCACTAACGTCCTCCGGGTGGATCCGAGTGGAGTCCTCGAGTCCCGAGTACATCCATATCGGATGGTCACGGGCTTGGAGTGGTTGGATGCGTCGACTGAGAAAGACCTCCAGCGGGTCCATACCAGTCACTCCGTCGCAGACAAGTTGGACGACCCGCTCGACCAACACCTTCACCTGCGCCTTCTCTTCCGGGATCACCCTCAAGGAGGAGGGCTTCTCCACTCGAGCCAAAGAAAAGGGGGGAAGTCCAGTCGACTGACCCGGGGTCGGCTGGTCCTTGTAGTAAAACCAGGTCGACTGCCAGCCCCGAACCGAGTCGGGAAGGATCATAGCTGGGAAGGTTCTCTTGTTCCTCATTTGGATTCCAAGGCCCCTACACATCTGTATCACGTGCGTCCTCTCGTCACTCGGGTTGGCCTTCTTGACCGACTGGGAGCGACATGTGAATATGTGCTTGAAGAGACCCCAGTGCGGTCGGCAACCCAAGAAATTTTCACACATTGACACGAAGGCAGCAAGGTACACGATGGTGTTTGGAGTAAAGTGGTGGAGTTGAGCCCCGAAGAAGTTCAAAAAACCACAAAATAAAGGGTGGGGAGGCAAAGAAAACCCGCGGTCGACATGAGTGGCGAGGAGAACACACTCACCCTCCTGCGGCCGCGGCTCGGTCTCGTTCCCCGGGAGCCACACAGATTCGTGGGGGATCACTCCCCCCTCAACCAGATCATCGAGGTCATCTTGGCTGATCATCGAGCGGATCCAGTCGCCCTGGATCCAGCCCGGCGGCAGGCCAGACCTTGACGAGGATCCACCCCGGCTGGTCCTCTTTCCTTTCGCCTTTTCCGTCGCCTTCTTTGGACGCTCCAACGCCACCGTCTTCTACTTCCCCATGGCAGCGAATCGAGTCCGAGCGGGGCTATGCCGCCGAGAGTGGAAGCAGGCGCAGCGGAGAAATCTAAGGAAGAAGAAGGAGAATGAGGGCGCACTATTCAAAAGCCCGGTCCAGTGCCTTTTATAAGGACACTTCCGAGTGACTGACTTGTAGGCCCGGACGATCTCATCAAATCCCGCAACAGTCGTGCACGTGATACGTGGCAAAAAAGGTGGCACGGGGATCGAGGCGACCTGCCTAATCCGTCCTAATTACCGCAGCCTCCCCCGCCCGGCGCGCTTCCCAAAATTCAAATCCCACAAAATCCATGGACAGCAGAACAACTTGTCAGAAGGAAGACATCCTCCACATCATCACTTGAAGCTTTTCAGTAAAAGTTCACTCGACAAAAACTAAGAATGTATCAAGGCGACTAAAAAAGAAGTTGGTGTCATCACCTCAGTTCACTGATCCAGAACAAGACATACTCATAGCACGAAAAATGAGTCGGAAGCGTTCTCAACTCCTTCCTCACTCAAACCCTGATCCATTCGGGGGCTAATGATGAAGCTATGTACCTAGGGTAGGGTCATGGATCTGT
>NC_041390.1:526837959-526987540 GCF_002162155.2 Triticum dicoccoides | reverse complement strand
TAAAGGAGCCGGAAGCACTCGAAGAAAAATCATCATCCACTCGACCATGAAGCTATGTTCCACTCGACAGTCTCGAAGACACTCGGCCGTATGGACAATCATCTCGAGTACCAGAAGATCTAGAGCCACTCCACTCTGCAACGGTCGGGACTTAAGTCATAGCTTTAATGGTCATTATGTATCTTTATTGCAGGCATTACCAGTAACGTCCCCCTCTTTATGTACCTTAAACCCTTTGTAACTGAGGGCAAGAGGAGTCTGGTGAACTCTATATAAGCCACCCCCTCCTCAGGGACAAGGGTTCAACCCCCTGTAACATACACGCATATAATCCAGTCGACCGCCTCTGGGCTCCGAGACGTAGGGCTGTTACTTCCTCCGAGAAGGGCCTGAACTCGTAAAACTCGCGTGTACAACTCCTCCATAGCTAAGATCTTGCCTCTACATTCCTGCCCCCCATTCTACTGTCATACTTAGAACCACGACATCGGCCCAACTCCCCCTCACCCAGGCCGGCCCAACTACCTCTCCCCTGTTCCCCCTCCCCCTGTTCGTCCGACCGGGCGCACCCGCGCGTCGCCGCCGGACCACCTTGTCGGCTCTGGCGAGGGGATAAGGCCGCCCTGACGCCTCGGCCTCCACCCATCTCTCCCACTTGCCCCCCCTCTCTCTCGCCTTTGCGCCTCCCCTCCCCCAGATCCACCTCTCCCCTCTCCTCTCGCTCGATCCCGAGCACGCCCGTCGCCGTCCTCCGTCGTCGTCGCGGCAACCGGCGGCCCCGAGGCCACCAGCCCTGTCCGTCCGCTCTGCCGTCCTCATCCACGTCGCCTGGGGACCTCCGTTGGAGCCGAGGGCCCCTGCAGCTGCTGATTGTCGTCGTCACCTTTCGCCTCTGTCTCCGACGCTCGCTGGCGACCTCGAGCACCCCTGCTACTCCTAATCCGTCAAGAGGTTTTCTTAGCCGCACGTTGAGCTCCGCCTCTCCGCCCTCCTCTTCCTGCTCGCCCTCGGGCCCTTGCGCGAATGCCACCGCGGCTGAGGGAGTCCTGGATTAGGGGGTCTCCGGACAGTCGGACTATATCCTTTGGCTGGACTGTTGGACTATGAAGATACAAGATTAAAGAGTTCGTCCTATGTCCGGATGGGACTTTCCTTTGCATGGAAGGCAAGCTTGGCAATACAGACATGTAGATCTCCTCCCTTGTAACCGACTTTGTGTAACCCTAGCCCCCTCCGTTGTCTATATAAACCGGAGGGTTTTAGTCCGTAGGACAACATACAATCATACCATAGGCTAGCTTCTAGGGTTTAGCCTCTACGATCTCGTGGTAGATCTACTCTTGTAATACTCATATCATCAAGATCAATCAAGCAGGACGTAGGGTATTACCTCCATGAAGAGGGCCCGAACCTGGGTAAACATCATGCCCCCTGCCTCTTGTTACCATCCGCCTTAGATGCACAGTTTGGGACCCCCTACCCAAGATCCGCCAATTTTGACACCAACATTGGTGCTTCCATTGAGAGTTGAACTCAAGACCTCCCACTTACCAAATAGGTGCTCTAACCAACTGGGAAGGTCCCTTCATTATTGACCAGGTTCTGACCGGTGGAGCGTACCGTCTGCGGGATGCATCGGACAATCGACTTGAGCCAAACCCATGAACGCAGCCAGACTCTGAAGATTCTACGCCTAGTGCCACACTCTATGTTCGTCTCCTTACCCCCGCCAATTTTTTGCATATCCGTTATCTGTCTTTTCTCTCTTTCTCCCTTCCTTTTTCTTCTCCTCAATGCCTTAAAAGGCTAACTTGTGTCTTCACTACACAATCTTGACACGCTAAACCGCGCTCATAATACCCGGGGGCTTCTTATACAGAAGCTTAATATAACTATTTTTCTGGGCTTTTATGCCCCACACATGTGTTATTCTTCCGCATGTACCTTTTTTTGCCATTATATGCATCGATATGACTTAAGTTTTGGCCAAGCTGGGTTGCCTGGCTCTTGTATTTATGCCTTACGTTCCCGTTAATTCGGCTAGGGCATAAGGGGAGCACCTCTGCGATTGTTACTGCCGAGTAAGCCGGATGTGTACCTCAGACTGGGTGAAGCCGAAAGCTAGCGTTCTTAAGGGAATATTCGGTCGGTGAACAAAAGATGACTTTTATTTATTTTGATACATGCCCCTAGATGTTTATAGCCTACGTCTCTTTTCGCAGTTCGGACATGCACATTAGGGCATGCGTACCCAGGGAAAGGAACCCTTAACGGAACTATTCTCCCTGGAAGATGTTTCTTACTATCCATGTAATATAACATAGCTAGTTGGGTACTTGTCTGTTCAAGCACTTATGACCCCTACGCCTGGTTTCCATGCATACCCCGGTTTTTACATAACCGAGCGGGTATTCGGATACACTCCGGACTATCAGTTCTAGAGGTCGAAGCGAAAAGGTCCGCCATGACAAATGATTTACAATCCGGCTAGGGACATTATATATGTCACTTGAAGTACACAATCACTAAGACTGATTAAATTCTTCTTCTATACCATCCAACAGGCTGTCTAGCCTACAATCCTGTTGGGAATACTTTGCGGCTAATTCTACTTGGTCATACAGCAAACTGACAGGGATCTCTTTCCCATCGGGCCCCACAGGTCCGACCTCGGCCATGTGGTTTGGGTCAGCTTTGGTATATCGCGTCTTCACCATAGCCCAGGCTTCCCTTGCACCTTGTCGGCAGGCCGATAGCTTCCATAATTGGAAGCGCTGCCGCGCTCCCTTGAGCTTCTCTATAAGCTCCCCCATGCCTCCTGGCAGGGACGCGGATGGCCACAAGGCTTGGGCAATACCCTACATCACCTGCCGAACTTGTTCGTGCAGTTGTGAGAGCTCTGGCAGAAGATCACCTGCAGACCCGGGCATCTCCTCCCCGGGACGACCCGTCAGCATACGTGCAGACATAACTCTGTTAGCCGGTTTCTTCGCCGAACTCCTTCCAAAGTTCGTTCAAGCACTTCCTGAAAATGCCGCGTCGAAGCCGCTTATTCTCCTTCACGGAGTTGGCAAGTTGGGCTCAGACATCTTTCAGTTCCACGCCCAGCTGGATATTGGCATCCTGGAGATTATTTTTCTCCTGCCTGACTCACGTAAGCACGCACTCGCCGGCATTTAGCTGTCGATCAACATGTTCCGCATTCACCGGCACGGCCTCCGGATTCACTCCGGGGTCATCTACAACATCTATTGTTAGATTTTCATGCATGCCGCATACTATCTGGTACCTGTCATTCTTTGCAATGGAAACAAGTATTACCAGAGGGGCCCTTCTCGGACTCCTTCAATGCGGCAACAGCGGCCCGTAGCTGGGTTTTGCACTCTTCGAGCTCTTGAGACAATTGGGAATTCTTCTCTATAAACCTGCACAAATAATGATCCTTAAATCAGTTGTGTCAACTGTTTCAAGTCTCAGGGGCTACTGATATATATAATCGTCAGATTTTCTTACCCGTATATCCCTTACATACTGGTCCGTGGCTCTGGCTAGACCATTTTGGGCAGCACAGATGTACGCGTCTCCTGAGTTGAAGGCATCGAATGCCTCTTGGGAGAAACAAGCGTCACGGAGTACAGCCCGGCGACACCTGTGATTCATGGCGCTCTCCACTTCGGAATTTGTAGCGGATAGTCTGTCTGCATCCTTTGTAGGAGGAGCATCCGGCGTTCGCCCTGTGTTAGCTTCCACCTCTATGTCCGCCCCTAGAGCCCGACTGGTGGAGGCGTGATCGGCAACCTCTCCGGATATAGTCCGGCGAGCGTTTTTTCTACTAGGAAACATGGACGTCATTATATTTTAAGAAAGACAACAACCATGGAGCAAGGTTTTGTATTATACCTCTGCGTCGGCGTCTCAGTCCTGACCGCCTTCCTTTTTGGCCTACCCGGCTTCGGTGCCCCTTGTTGGCGAGTCACTGCGGGTTCGGCATGGCGTCCCGAAGGCCTTAACTATAAAACACCATATGTGTACGGTAGGTGAAGTGTATAAAAGGGGATCCTTCTCGGAAGTTGGGACTCCGGTTTTTTCTTACATGCGATGCAGGGAGTAGCCCAGGATAGTCGGCCGTGATGGCCACGATGGTGTCAACGCGGCTCAATTGATAGAACGTCTTATCTATCAGCTCCACAAATATGTCTGGATCCTCTTCGAGTCCGGGATCGAGGGCCCGGTCAGGGTCCTCCGATTATGGAGGTGGGTTGTTGACCTCCCTTACAGCTTTTCGCAGTTCCAGCTTGGAGGGTTGTACATGGAGAATCCATCTCGTGGCTTAATACGGATGAACTCCTCTTCCTCTCCCTTGAACAACTCGGACAAATTTTTTGCTAGAGCAGCAGCGGAGTCCGGTCCCTTACGCCCGCAGCGGGTGGCATCATCTTCCCCGTTAAAGCACCACAGGGGGTGCCCTCGATATTGAAGTGGATGCACCCCCCACATTATGCATATTGACATAACCTCAATTATTGTCAATCCTGATTGAGCCAGCACTTTAATCCGGTCCATCTGGTAAAGGACTTCTCCATTGTCTTCTTCCTGGGGGCTCCGTGGGTGCTGGCTTCGGCATTTCTTCAGAGGAGCATTGTTGAACTCGGGAAGACCCCTCCGAATAGGATCTGGAAGGGGGACGTCCTCCATGTAAAACCACTCCGAAGGCCAGTCTTCGGACGTCTTCTTCGGGGTACCGGACATGTATCCGGTCCCGGCGATGCGCCATATTTCGGCTCCGCCCACTTGATATAGTGACCCCTCCTGTGTACGGGGCACAAGGCAGAGTAGCCTCTTCCACAGCTCGAAATGAGCCTCACAGCCCAGAAACAGCTCACAAAGGGCAACATAACTAGCAATGTGTAATATGGAAGCGGGGGCGAAATTATGCAGCTGGAGGCCGTAAAACTCCAGGAGTCCGCGGAGGAACGGATGGATTGGAAATCCAAGTCCCCTTAGTAAATAAGGGACGAGGCATACCCACTCCCCCTTGGAGGGATTGGGGAAGCTCTCCGCTTGCTCCCCGCCATTATAGGTGGCGGGCCCATCTCGAACGGGGACCATATATGCTGGAGGGAGAAATCCCTCGGTCTGTAACTCTACTAATTGGCTGTGCGGGACGGAACACTTCTCCCAGTCATCGGGCTTAGGGCTATGGGAGCGGGAGGAGGAGTTGCGGCAGCCGGCCATGTTGGAATGGATTTTTCTGAGCACGCTCCGATGGATACTCGCCGTGGGAGGATGGTGTGGTTTGGATCTAAGAATCCCCGTCCCTTTAATAGACAGTTTGTTTACATGGCTAGGGTGGCGAATGTAAAAATTCCCTGGCTCCTCGAATTCGCTCGACACATGGAAGATAGCCCTTATTGGGCGCAGAAGCCGAGAAGTGCAACATTTATGGGGAGCCGGACACTACTCAGCAGATATTCAGAATTTGGAGAAGAACCCGCCTTGCAATGCCGAAGACAATCTGCGCGCCGGACTCATCGTCATTGAAGCCTGGTTCGGGGGCTACTGAGGGAGTCCTGGATTAGGGGGTCTCCGGACAGCCGGACTATATCCTTTGGCCGGACTATTGGACTATGAAGATATAAGATTAAAGACTTCGTCCCGTGTCCGGATGGGACTTTCCTTGGCGTGGAAGGCAAGCTTGGCAATACGGATATGTAGATCTCCTCCCTTGTAACCGACTTTGTGTAACCCTAGCCCCCACCGGTGACTATATAAACCAGAGGGTTTGGTATGTAGGACGACATAAAATCATACCATAGGCTAGCTTCTAGGGTTTAGCCTCTATGATCTCGTGGTATACCAACCCTTGTAATACTCATATCATCAAGATCAATCAAGCAGGACGTAGGGTATTACCTCCATCAAGAGGGCCCGAACCTGGGTAAACATCGTGTTCCCTGCCTCCTGTTACCATCCGCCTTAGACGCACAGTTCGGGACCCCCTACCCGAGATCCGCCGGTTTTGACACCGACAGCGGTCGTGCTCCCCCATCCGCCATTGCTGCCGCGCACAAGCTCCCGAGCTCCTCCTGCTTCGTCTGGTACCCGTAGCACGCTCCTGGAGGTATCTTGCTGCCGCCTAGCTGCTTAGCCTCTCAGAATCGAGCCATAGCCGCACGCTTGCACATTTCCGAAATTCTTGCCGCCGCGGTACCTCGTCGTCCGGCCCTCTCCGGTCGTTCCCAAGGCTCCGCGCTACATCGTTTGGATGCGGCGTTCGACGCTCGTTCGATTGAGCCCCAGAACGCGCGAAACCGAGCCCCATAGCGCGATTCTGACGCTCTCCGTCGAACTCGCCGCCGCGGGAGGCTCGCCGGAGCTCCTCCGGCGCCGGCCCTGAACTGGCATGGCATGGGGCCCGCCTAGTGCCGCTGACAGTGGGCCCCGCGCCTCCGTTTGACCGCGTTGACCACAGTCAACGCGGGGTACTATTCCCTAGCCACTCACTAATGGGGCCCACACCCCTAATTAGGTTAGTCAAACATTTTTTAAGATAAAATAATTAGTTAACCTAATCAGTCACTAACATGTGGGGCCCTACTACTAATTAAATCTGTCTAATTAAAAATAACACAGTGTTAGCCCTCTGTGTATGACATGTGGGACCCACTGGTCAGTTTGACCTGGTCAGCCGTCCTGTTGACTGCTGACGTCACAGTGATGTCATGCTGACGTCATATTTCTTTTCTGTTAATTTAATTAATTCCATAAAATGTTTAAAACATTGAAAATTCGTAGAAATTAAACCGTAACTCCGATGAAAATGTTTTCTATATGAAAGTTCCTCAGAAAAATCCCACGAATCCGAATGTGTAGTCCATTCATCTGTCACATGCCCCTAGCATGCCGAACATGGAACTTTCCCCCTCCGGTCATCTGTCTAACACAGGTTCGGAACCGGGAAAGCATTCCCGGTTGAATTCCCCCTTCACCTATATCGTGTAGCCCTACGTTAGGTCGACCCTAGTTCTGCTTTTCGTCTTGTCATGCTTTGTGATGCTATGTTTCTTTTATAATTATTGTTTCTTCCCCTCTCCCCTCTAGTAGACCCCGAGACTGATGTTGCCCCTGTGATCGACTACGTCCCCGACGACCCCTCCTTGCCAGAGCAACCAGGCAAGCAAACCCTCCTTGAGCATTCCGATTTTGCCCATTTCTTTCCCTCTCATGCTTGCATTAGAACTGCTACTGCTTTCTGTATGATCCTACTCTGATGCATAGCCAGTTTTTGTTACCTGCTTTCATACCTTACCTGCTTATCCTAAACTGCTTAGTATAGGTTGGTTAGAGAGCCATCACTGACCCCACCTTGTCCTAGTTGCCTCGCTTTATGTTCGATGACTCGATCAACGTGATCGACGTCCAGGCCCCGACACCACACATCACCCCCCTAGTTGTACGACTCTGTAGAGTTACCATCGAGTGCCGAGGGTGGAACCTCTTACATCACTCCTGATGAGATCTCTGTAGTGTAGCTGTTCGTTCGTGGTCATCGAGGGTGATTTCCTCCTTAACCACTTCCGGTACGACTATGTCGTGCAACCCCTCAAGAGTGAACCTCGAGGGTGGTTCCTCTTACTTTCAGCTTGATGAGTACATCGAGTGGAATCCATCGAGGGTGATTCCTCGGGTTTTCTCCTTGGTGTTAGACACACAGTTGCTATGGTTACTATGACTTTACACTGAACCATGTTACTAAAGACGGGTCAGCCCTGAGGGGTACCCGCGTGAGCTTAATAGCGAGTGATGTGGAGTCGGGTTGACCTGGAAGGTGCCCGTGAGATACTTACGAGGCGTGGCCGGGCATTCTTACCCCTTGCCGCAAGTAGTCGAGACAGGGCGACGGGGTCACATCTTTCATGAGTCTCTGCTTGTTACCGTGCATTCCTAATCCACTATGATTTGGATATGTGATCTGAGGAGCCTCTGGCCTGATAGCACTAACCATCACGTGGGAATTGTATGGGCGTTCTATGTCGTATGCATCAGCCGAAGCTTAATTGACGTCAGCGATTGAGCGGCGCGCGCCGGGTTGGACTGCGTAAGCTCCTGCCTAGTTGAAGGAGGTAGCTAGGTCTGCTCACCGGCCGCGTACGCAACATGTAGGAGTTCCCGGGGAGATGGCCCATGACCCCTGGGGGCATAGGTTTAGTCCGGCGTGCTTGACCTCTCGATTAAGCCTAGGTCAGGTTGCGACTATTGTTTGGCCGAGGCCGGGCATGACCTAGGAAAGTGTGTCCGGCCGGAGTTAATCGAGCATGGTGGGTAAGTTGGTGCACCCTTGCAGGGAAGAAAACATCTATCGATAGCCTGTCCTACAGTAACGGACACTTGGAGTTGTATCCCGATCGATACAACTAGAACTGGATACTTGTGATGAGAAATGGATATGAGACATGGTTATGATGAATGGATAGTATGGCTCTGGGATTGCTTTCTCGCAGGGAGTCGAGAAAGGATCTCTTGCCGAGGTTGATAACACTGCTGCTACTTTACTTTATGCTATTCTACTCCCTCCTGTTGCTGCAAGATGGTGGTTTCCGGAAGATGCTAGTCATCGATTGGACTAAGCCTTTCCTCTATTCTGGTATTCTGCAGTTTAGTCCATAGATACAGCCTATTTCCTTTGATACAGATGCATACTTAGTTTAGATCTGATGTAAGTCTTGCGAGTACTTTGGATGAGTACTCACGGTTGCTTTGCTACCTCTTTTTCCCATATACCCGATTGTTGCGACCAGATGATGGATCTCAGGAGCCAGATGACAACACTGATGACTACTATTACCCCGAGGGTGCCTACTACGTGATGGCCGCTGACGGCCTGGAGTAGTTAGGAGGCTCCCAGGCAGGAGGCCTTGCCTTTTCGATCGATGTTGCTTTTGTGCTAGCCTTCTTAAGGCAGAACTTATTTAACTCATGTCTGTACTCAGATATTGTTGCTTCCGCTGACTCTTGTGTATTCAAGCTTATGTATTCGAGCCCTCGAGGCCCCTGGCTTGTAATATAAAGCTTGTATTATTTTAATTTGTGTCTAGAGTTGTGTTGTGATATCTTCTTGTGAGTCCTTGATCTTGATCGTACACATTTGCGTGTATGATTAGTGTACGATTGAATCGAGGGCGTCACAAGTTGGTATCAGAGCCGACTGCCTGTAGGTAGCCCCCTTTCCAACTCCTTGGCCGAAGTTGAGTCTAGTCACTGGAAAGTTTTTACTAACATTGGTTGTGTGGCTTACGGGCCCATGTTGCCATATGGGTGGTATTAGGATCTTTTACTCCTCGATATTTACTATGGGATTTTGATCTCTCTTCCATTCGGATTAAAAGAATTTACTAACTCTAACATTAGGATCCCGTGACCACATTCACCCTAAAGTTGGATAAGCCATAGTTCTTAGAATAGTATTCTGAATAGTACACACACTGTCGGGTTGACTACGCAGTGGTATCAATCGTACCTATTTCATTATGCATGTTTCATCATGAATGATCCTTGTCTTTGCAAATGCTCAATGCTGAACTACCCCTATTACATGTTAGCAGGATGGTTAGACCCGCTGGCCGTGGCCGTGGAGCCAACGGTCCACCACCGCCCGAATTCTTTGCCGGAATGATGCAACAATTTGAGCTGAATCGCTAGTTTATGGAAGGAATGATGGCTCAGTTTCCTCGTATGAATATGAAACAACAGCCAGCCCCAGTAACTCTGCAGGACTTCATGCGTCTCAACCCAACTATTTACCGCAGCTCAACTCAACCCCTTGATGCTGATGACTGGCTTCGCGACATCACGTATGAAATGGAGTCTGCTAGTGTGGCCCCTGCTAGCTATGTCACCTTTACATCTTTCTTTCTAAAGGGTCCCGCTGCTCAATGGTGGGATAGCCACAGGCGTACCCTGCCTACTGGAATGGTCATCACTTGGCCGGATTTCCAAGCTGCCTTTCGTGCCCGCTTCATTCCTCAGGGAATCATGGACAGGAAGAAGCGAGATTTCCGCAACCTCACCCAAGGCAACAAGACTGTAGATGCTTATCAGCAGGAATTTCTGGACTTGGCACGTTATGCTGAAGAAGACATTTCAACTGATGCTCGTAAGCAAGAGAAGTTTCGTGATGGACTTCACCCTGATATCAAGCTAGCACTGCTCATTCATGACTTTGCCGACTTTGCCACCTTGGTGAACAAGGATATTCAGGTTGAGACTGGTCTTCAGGAACACCAGGGATCCCTTAGGCGCAGCTGTGACGCTGGCTCATCTTCGGGCCCGTCAGCACAAAAGCGTCGGATATGGATCCCCACCAGCATGTACCGCCCAACTGCACCGGCACCAAGAAAGTCTTATGCTGCACCTCGTCTTCCCCCTCCACCGCAGAGGCAGCCCCTTCGGGCTGTACCACCCCAAGCTTCTGCTCATAATCCCAATGATGGTCTGTGCTTGAAGTGTGGCCTTCCGGGTCACCACTGCAGGAACTGTCCCCAGAATCAGAATCAACTGGCTCTTCCTACTGCCGGTCGTGGTAACAATCAACCCCACAACAACAATGCCCGACCTTATGGTTGTGGGCAGGCTAACAACATTGATCTGAATGAAGCTCAAGACCAGCCTGCCACTGTGATGGGTGTTCTTCTTGTTAATTCAGTACCGGCTTCTGTTTTATTTGATTCGGGAGCATCGCATTCATTTATGCCAGAAAAGTTTGCATACGCACACGACATTCGATGCGAGCCCATGAACACTTCGATAGTGGTACGCACCGCTGCGGGCCGATGTCAAACTACCATGATTGGTCGCAACGTTCCCGTTGCGATTGAAGGGCTGGAATTCCTTGTTTCTCCCATTATTCTAGAGTCTTCCAATATTGACCTCATTTTGATGGTTGAAAGCGCATACTGCTTCTATCGTTTGCGCCACCAAGGTCGTTCACCTCCTACATCCTTCCGATGAGATAGTAAGCTACCATGCTCAACTTGTTCAAAACGCTGAAGCATGACTTTATGTGTTGAATGCGTTGAACACAACACCTCTTGAGGGAATTGAAACGATTCCAGTTGTTCACGACTTCCTAGATGTCTTTCCAGAAGAACTTCCAGGAATACCTCCTGCTCGGGCTGTCGAGTTCGTCATCGACTTGAAACCAGGCACTGTTCCTATTGCCAAATGACCCTAAAAGATGCCGCCTCATGAGCTCCTTGAACTTAAGGAGGAAATCAATAAATCTCTTCGTAGTGAATTCATTCGTCCAAGTTCCTCAGCTTGGGGAGCACCTTCTCTCTTTGTAAAGAAGAAGGATGGAACGAATCGTTTGGTCCAAGACTACCGTCCTATCAACCAAGCTACAATTCAGAACAAATATCCCCTTCCTCGGATCAATGATCTGTATGATCAACTGGCTGGTTCATCAATATTCTCTAAACTCGACTTGAGGTTGGGTTACCCCAAGATCCGTATTCGTGAAGAGGATATTCCAAAGACTGCATTCATGACTCGTTATGGTTCTTACGAGTACACCGTCATGTCTTTTGGCTTGACCAATGCTCCAGCCACATTCTCCCGTCTGATGAACTACATATTCATGGATTACCTCGACAAGTTTGTCGTGGTCTATCTAGATGATATTCTGGTATATTCGAAGAACAAAGAAGAACATGCTGAACATCTTCGACTTGTTCTGGAAAAGCTTCGAGAGCATCAACTTTATGCCAAGTATTCCAAGTGCGAATTCTGGTCACCCGAAGTCACCTACCTTGGTCATGTCATCTCCAAGGACGGTATTGCCGTCAACCCAGAGCGCGTTCAGGCTATTCTTGACTGGACCCCTCCGAAGACTGTCAGGCAAGTCAGAAGCTTTCTCGGACTAGCCAGCTATTGTCGCAGCTTTGTCGAGAACTTCTCCAAGATCGCCAAGCCTCTGACCAATCTACTTCACAAAGGCATTAAGTTCGATTGGACAGACAAATGTCAAGAAAGTTTCCAGGCACTCAAGGACAAGCTGACTTTTGCCCCAGTGCTTGCTCCCCCTGATTCTCGCAAGGACTTCGTCATCTATTACGACGCTTCACGTCAAGGATTAGGCTGTGTCCTAATGCAAGAGCGTAGAGTGATTGCTTATGCCTCTTGTCAAGTGCGTCCTCATGAAGAGAACTACCCAGTTCATGACCTTGAGCTTGTTGCGGTTATCTATGCATTGAAGCTATGGCGATAATACCTTCTCGGTAATCGTTGCGAGATCTTCACTGATCATCAGAGTCTGAAGTATTTGTTTACTCAGCTAGATCTGAACCTCCGTCAGTAGCGATGGATGGAAGCTATTACTGACTACAACTATGGTATATCCTATACCCCTGGTAAGGCTAATGTAATGGCCGGTGCCCTGAGCCGTAAGTCTTATTGCAATAATCACATGGTCTACAAAGCTCAACCCCGCCTTTATGAAGAGCTATGCAAGCTGAACATTCAACTAGTTCCACAGGGTTCTCTGAATAACCTTGTCCTGGAACCAACTCTTCTCAAAGCAATCAAGTCTGCTCAAGCCAAAGATGCTCATGTTGATCTAATGAAAAATGATCTTGCCTTAGAGAAATCAAGAGATTTTTAACTTGGTGAAGATGGAACCTTATACTTCAGAGATCGCATTGTGGTACCCCGATTTGAGCTTATGACAGAGAAGGTGATGAAAGAAGAACATGACACCCCTCTCTCTATTCATCCGGGAAGTACCAAGATGTATTTAGACATTCGTTAGAAATACTGGTGGTCCAAGATGAAGCAAGATATTGCTCGATATATCGAAGAATGTGACGTTTGTCGTCGCGTCAAAGCAGAACATCAGAAACCGGCTGGACTTCTGCAACCTCTCTCTATTCCTGAATGGAAATGGGATAAGATTCAGATGGACTTTATCATTGGCCTTCCCAAGTCTCAGAAGGGTAATGATGCTATCTTTGTCGTCATCGACCAATTCTCGAAGGTCGCTCACTTTCTGCCAGTCAAGGAGACTATCACTGCTAGTCAATTAGCAAACTTGTATATCTCCTGAATTGTGTCACTCCACGGCATTCCGAAGGAGATCAGTTCAGACCGCGGCAGTATATTCACTTCAAAGTTCTAGGATAGTTTCCAAGAGGCAATGGGAACTCATATTACCTGGAGCACTGCTTATCATCCCCAATCCCAAGGCCAAGTAGAGCGAGTCAATCAAATTCTTGAAGACATGCTTCGGGCTTGTGATATTTCTTTCAGTAAGAAGTGGGAAGAATCTCTCCCTTATGTGGAGTTCTCTTATAACAATAGCTATCAAGCCAGCTTGAAGATGGCACCCTTTGAAGTGCTATATGGACATAAGTGCCGAACCCCTCTGAATTGGTCAGAAACTGGGGAACAGACGCTCATTGGTCCAGACATTATTCAACAAGCTGAAGAGCAGGTTCGCATTGTCCAAGATAATCTCAAGGTGGCCCACTCCCGCCAGAAGAGCAACTATGACCGAAAACACTGGGGTTCAACTTATCAACCTGGTGAACAAGCTTATCTGCGTGTCACTCCTTTGAGAGGCACTCATCGGTTCGGAGTCAAGGGCAAGCTAGCTCCGCACTACATTGGTCCCTTCCGCATCCTCGCCCGTCGTGGACTGATGGCTTATCAATTGGAGTTGCCACCTCTGTTCTCTCACGTCCATGATGTCTTCCACGTGTCGCAACTTCGTCGATGCTTCAAGGATCCGGAACGTGAAGTGGATCCGGAACCGATTGAAGTACAAGATGATCTCACATACAAGGAGCATCTGATCTGCATTCTTGAAGAAGATGAATGTCGAACACGCCAGAAGGTTACAAAGTTCCTCAAAGTGCGATGGTCAAATCATTCTAAAGATGAAGCCACTTGGGAACGCGAGGATAACCTCCGTGCTGAATACCCCGATTTGTTCCCTTCTACCTCTTAATTCTCGGGACGAGAATTTCTTTTAGAGAAGGAGAATTGTAACACCCCGATGTAATGATGCTACAGTAACCCCTGGGGTTAAGTTAATATTTTTGCTAAACATGTGCCTAATCATTATTATCTCATGTTTCTTTCAACTTACCCTTTGAATGCAAATTCAAATGCTAAGTGAAATGCAAAATTTCTCAAACATGAAAACAAAAATGTTCATCATGTGCCAAATATTCCAGAACTAATATTGGTGGTGAACCAACATTTTTGCAAAGGGTTTAAGTGGCCTAAACTACTTATAATAGAGACCTAAGCAATAAATTATGCCCTTTTTAATTTATAAAATTGGCAACTTTCCAAAAGCCTCCCAACCTTTTTGTGGAAGTGCACTTTAATTCTTTGAAATTGTTTTGGCCAGTGGCATAATTTTGCAAAGTCATTTTTGGCTAAAAAGAAAATGCAAAAGCTGCTGAAAATAAAAAAAAGAAAAAGGAAAGGCAGGGGGAGAGAGAGAAGTGCCCCTGCCCCCTGGGGCCAAGCCCACCTGGGCCGGCCCAACTCCCCCTCACCCAGGTCAGCCCACCTACCTCTCCCCTGTTCCCCCTCCCCCTATTCGTCCGACTGGGCGCACCCACACGTTGCCGCCGGACCACCTCGCCGGCTCCAGCGAGGGGATAAGGCCGCCCTGACGCCTCGGCCTCCACCCATCTCTCCCACTTGCCCCCCCTCTCGCTCGCCTTTGCGCCTCCCCTCCCCCAGATCCACCTCTCCCCTCTCCTCTCGGTCGATCCCGAGGGCGCCCGCCGCCGTCCTCCATCGTCGCCGCAGCCATCGGCGGCCCCGAGGCCACCGACCCTGTCTGTTCGCTCCGCCGTCCTCATCCACATCACCTGGGGTCCTTCGTTGGAGCCGAGGGTCCCTGCAGCTGCCGATCGCTTCCGTCCCCTTTCTCCTTTATCTCCGATGCTCGCCAGTGACCTCGCGCACCACTACTGCTCCTAAGCCGTCAAGGGCTTTTCTTAGCCGCACGGTGAGCTCCGCCTCTCCGCCCTCCCCTTCCTGCTCGCCCTCGAGCCCGTGCGCGAACGCCACCGCGGCCGTGCTCCGCCGTCCGCCATTGCTGCCGCGCACGAGCTCTCGAGCTCCACCTGCTCCGTCTGGTACCCGTAGCGCGCTCCTGGAGGTTTGTTGCTGCCGCCTAGCCGCTTAACCTCTCAGAATCGAGCCGTAGCCGCACGCCTGCACGTTTCCAAAATTCTAGCCGCCGCGGTACCTCATCGTGCGGCCATCTTCGGTCGTTTCCAAGGCCCCGCGCTACCCTGTTTGGATGCAGCGTTCGATGCTCGTTCGATAGAGCCCCAGAACGCGCGAAACCGAGCCCCGTAGCGCGATTCTGACGCTCTCCGGCGAACTCGCTGCCGCGGGAGGCTCGCCGGAGCTCCTCTGGCGCCGGCCCTGACCTGGCATGGCATGAGGCCCGCCCAGTGCCACTGACAGTGGGCCCCTGCGCCTCTGTTTGACCGCATTGACCATAGTCAACGCGGGTACTATTCCCCAGCCACTGACTAATGGGGCCCACACCCCTAATTAGGTTAGTCAAACGTTTTTTGAAATAAAATAATTAGTTAACCTAATCAGTCACTAACATGTGGGGCCCTACTGCTAATTAACTCTGTCTAATTAAAAATAACCCACTGTTAGCCCTCTATGTATGACATGTGGGACCCACTGGTCAGTTTGACCTGTTCAGCCGTCCTGTTGACTGCTGACATCACAGTGATGTCATGCTAATGTCATATTTCTTTTCTGTTAATTTAATTAATTCCAGAAAATGTTTAAAATTTTGAAAATTCATAGAAATTAAACCGTAACTCTGATGAAAATGTTTTCTATATGAAAGTTGCTCAGAAAAATCCCACGAATCCGAATGCGCGGTCCATTCATTGTCACATGCCCCTAAAAATGAAACTTTCCCCCTCCGGTCATCTGTCTAACATAGGTCCGGAACCGGGAAAACTTTCCCGGTTGAATTCCCCCATCACCTATATCGTGTAGCCCTACGTTAGGTCGACCCTAGTTCTGCTTTTCGTCTTGTCATGCTTTGTGATGCTATGTTTGTTCTATAATTACTGTTTCTTCCCCTCCCCTCCGTCAGACCCCGAGACCGATGTTGCCCCTGTGATTGACTACGTCACCGACGACCCCTCCTTGCCAGAGCAACCAGGCAAGCAAACCCTCCTTGAGCATTTCGATATCGCCCATTTCTTTCCCTCTCATGCTTGCATTAGAACTGCTACTGCTTTCTGTACGATCCGACTCTGATGCATAGCCTGTTTTTGTTACCTGCTTTCATACCTTGCCTGCTTATCCTAAACTGCTTAGTATAGGTTGGTTAGAGAGCCATCAGTGACCCCACCTTGTCCTAGTTGCCTCGCTTTATGTTTGATGACTCGATCAACATGATCGACGTCCAGGTCCCTATTGGGAATCGTAGCAGAAATTTAAATTTTTCTACGCATCACCAAGATCAATCTATGGAGTCATCTAGCAACAAGAGGGAGCGGAGTGCATCTACATACCCTTGTAGATCGCGAGCGGAAGCGTTCAAGAGAATGGGGTTGATGGAGTCGTACTCCTCGTGATCCAAATCACCGATGACCTAGCGCCAAACGGACGTCACCTCCGCGTTCAACACACGTTCAAACTCTTAACGAAGGAGGAGAGGTGTTGGGGAGGGGAGGGGCTGCACCTTGGATGTGGTATGCAGCCCTCCCCTTGCCCCTCTATTTATAGGGGAAGGAGGAAGGGGGCCAACCCCCTCTAGATGAGATCTAGAGGGGGGGCGGCGGCCAAGGGGGTGGCTTGCCCCCCAAGCAAGGGGAGGCGCCCCCTCTAGGGTTTCCCCCCAACCCTAGGCGCATGGGACCAAAGGGGGGTGCACCCAGCCCACTTGGGGCTGGTTCCCTTTCCTATACGGCCCATGAGGCCCTCCAAGAGAGGTGGCCCCTCCCGATGGACCCCCGGAACCCCTCCGGTGGCCCCGGTACAATACCGATATGCCCCCGAACCTTTTCGGTGACCGTATGACAACTTCCTATATATAAATCTTCACCTCTGAACCATTCCGGAACACCTCGTGACATCCGGGATCTCATCCGGGAGTCCGAACAACATTCGGTAATCACATACAATACTTCCTAATAACCCTAGCGTCATCGAACCTTAAGTGTGTAGACCCTACGGGTTCGGGAACCATGCAGACATGACCGAGACAACTCTCCGGTCAATAACCAACAGCGAGATCTGGATACCCATGTTGGCTCCCACATGTTCCACGATGATCTCATTGGATGAACCATGATGTCGAGGATTCAAGCAATCCCGTATACAATTCCCTTTGTCAATCGGTACGTTACTTGCCCGAGATTCGATCACCGGTATCCCAATACCTCGTTCAATCTTGTTACCGGCAAGTCACTTTACTCGTTACGTAACACATCATCCCGTGACCAACCCTTAGTCACATTGAGCTCATTACGATGATGTTTTACTGAGTGGGCCCAGACATACCTATCCGTCATACGGAGTGACAAATCCCAGTCTCGGTTCGTGCCAACCCAACAGACACTTTCGGAGATACCCATAGTGCACCTTTATAGTCACCCAGTTACGTTGTGACGTTTGGAACACCCAAAGTATTCGTACAGTATTCGGGAGTTGCACAATCTCATGGTCTAAGGAAAAGATACTTGACATTAGAAAAGCTTTAGCAGACGAACTACACGATCTTGCGCTATGCTTAGGATTGGTCTTGTCCATCACATCATTCTCCTAATGATGTGATCCCGTTATCAATGACATCCAATGTCCATGGTCAGGAAAACGTAACCATCTATTGATCAACGAGCTAGTCAACTAGAGGCTCACTAGGGACATGTTGTGGTCTATGTATTCACACATGTATTACGATTTCCGGATAACACAATTATAGCATGAACAATAGACAATTATCATGAACAAGGAAATATAATAATAACCATTTTATTATTGCCTCTAGGGCATATTTCCAACAGTCTCCCACTTGCACTAGAGTCAATAATCTAGTTACATTGTGATGAATCGAACACCCATAGAGTTCTGGTGTTGATCATGTTTTGCTCGAGGAAGAGGTTTAGTCAACGGATCTGCGACATTTAGGTCCGTATGCATTTTACAAATATCTATGTCTCCATTTTGAACATTTTCACGAATGGAGTTGAAGCAACACTTGATCTGCCTGGTCTTCCTGTGAAACCTGGGCTCCTTGGCAAGGGCAATAGCTCCAGTGTTGTCACAGAAGAGAGTCATCGGGCCCGACGCATTGGGAATAACTCCTAGGTCGGTAATGAACTCCTTCACCCAGATTGTGCTGCTTCCGAGGCTGCCATGTATTCCGCTTCACATGTAGATCCCGCCACGACGCTTTTCTTGCAACTGCACCAGCTGACTGCCCCACCATTCAAAATATACACGTATCCAGTTTGTGACTTAGAGTCGTCCAGATCTGTGTTGAAGCTAGCATCGACGTAACCCTTTACGACGAGCTCTTCGTCACCTCCATAGACGAGAAACATATCCTTAGTCCTTTTCAGGTACTTCAAGATATTCTTGACCGATGTCCAGTGTTCCATGCCGGGATTACTTTGGTACCTTCCTACCAAACTTACGGCAAGGTTTACATCAGGTCTGGTACACAGCATGGCATACATAATAGACCCTATGGCCGAGGCATAGGGGACGACACTCATTATTTCTCTATCTTCTGCCGTGGTCGGGCATTGAGCCGTGCTCAATCTCATACCTTGCAACAGAGGCAAGAACCCCTTCTTGGACTGATCCATATTGAACTTCTTCAATATCTTGTCAAGGTACGTACTTTATGAAAGACCAATGAGGCATCTCGATCTATCTCTATAGATCTTGATGCCTAATATATAAGCAGCTTCTCCAAGGTCCTTCATTGAAAAATACTTGTTCAAGTAGGCCTTTATGCTTTCCAAGAATTCTATATCATTTCCCATCAATAGTATGTCATCCACATATAATATGAGAAATGCTACAGAGCTCCCACTCACTTTCTTGTAAACATAGACTTCTCCATAAGTCTGCGTAAACCCAAACGCTTTGATCATCTCATCAAATCGAATGTTCCAACTCTGAGAGGCTTGCACCAGCCCATAGATTGAGCGTTGGAGCTTGCACACCTTGTCAGCATTCTTAGGATCGACAAAACCTTTTGGCTGCATCATATACAATTCTTCCTTAAGGAAACCATTAAGGAATGCCGTTTTGACGTCCATTTGCCATATCTCATAATCATAGAATGCGGCAATTGCTAACATGATTCGGATAGACTTCAACTTCGCTACGGGTGAGAAAGTCTCATCGTAGTCAACCCCTTGAACTTGTCGATAACCCTTAGCGACAAGCCGAGCCTTATAGATGGTCACATTACCATTCGCGTCTGTCTTCTTCTTAAAGATCCATTTATTTTCTATGGCTCGCCGATCATCGGGCAAGTCAGTCAAAGTCCATACTTCATTTTCATACATGGATCCTATCTCGGATTTCATGGCTTCGAGCCATTTGTCGAAATCTGGGCCCGCCATCGATTCTTCATAGTTCGAAGGTTCACCATTGTCTAACAACATGATTTCCAGGACAGGGTTGCCGTACCACTCTGGTGCGGAACGTGTCCTTGTGGACCTACGAAGTTCAGTAGCAACTTGATCTGAAGTTTCATGATCATCATCATTAACTTCCTCTCTAGTCGGTGTAGGCACCTCAGAAACATTTTCTTGAGCTGCGCCACTCTCTGGTTCAAGAGGCCATACTTCATCAAGTTCTACTTTCCTCCCACTTACTTCTTTTGAGAGAAACTCTTTCTCTAGAAAGGATCCATTCTTGGCAACAAAGATCTTGCCTTCGGATCTGAGGTAGAAGGCATACCCAATAGTTTCCTTAGGGTATCCTATGAAGACGCATTTTTCCGATTTGGCTTCGAGCTTTTCAGGTTGAAGTTTCTTGACATAAGCATCGCATCCCCAAACTTTCAGAAACGACAGCTTAGGTTTCTTGCCAAACCACAATTCATATGGTATCGTCTCAACGGATTTCAACGGAGCCCTATTTAAAGTGAATGTGGCAATCTCTATAGTATAACCCCAAAATGATAGCGGTAGATCGGTAAGAGACATCATAGATCGCGCCATATCTAACAGAGTGCGATTACGATGTTCGGACACACCATTACGCTGAGGTGTTCCAGGCGGCATGAGTTGCGAAACTATTCCACATTTCCTTAAGTGCGTGCCAAATTCGTGACTCAAATATTCTCCCCCACGATCTGATCGTAAGAACTTGATTTTCCTGTCATGTTGATTCTCAACCTCACTCTGGAATTCCTTGAACTTTTCAAAGGTCTCAGACTTGTGTTAATGAAAGTAGACATACCCATATCTACTCAAGTCATCAGTGAGGGTGAGAACATAATGATAGCCACCGTGAGCCTCAACACTCATTGGACCACACACATCAGTATGTATGATTTCTAATAAGTTCGTTGCTCGCTCCATTGTTCCGGAGAACGGAGTCTTGGTCATTTTTCCCATGAGGCATGGTTCGCACGTGTCAAATGATTCATAATCAAGAGACTCCAAAATTCCATCTGAATGGAGTTTCTTCATGCATTTGACACCAATGTTACCAAGGCGGCAGTGCCACAAGTATGTGGGACTATCATTATCAACCTTACACCTTTTGGCATTCACACTATGAATATGTGTAACAACATGTTCGAGATTAAATAAGAATAAACCATTGACCAGCGGGGCATGACCATAAAACATGTCTCTCATATAAATAGAACAACCATTATTCTCAGATTTAAATGAGTAGCCATCTCGCATTAAATGAGATCCAGATACAATGTTCATGCTCAAAGCTGGTACTAAATAATAATTATTGAGGTTTAAAACTAATCCCGTAGGTAAATGCAGAGGTAGCGTGCCGACAGCGATCACATCGACCTTGGAACCATTCCCGACGCGCATCGTCACCTCGTCCTTCGCCAGTCTCCGTTTATTCCGCAGTTCCTGTTTTGAGTTACAAATATGAGCAACTGCACCGGTATCAAATACCCAGGAGCTACTACGAGCGCTAGTTAGGTACACATCAATAACATGTATATCACATATACCTTTGGCATTGCCGGCCTTCTTATCCGCTAAGTACTTGGGGCAGTTCCACTTCTAGTGACCGTTTCCCTTGCAATAAAAGCACTCAGTCTCAGGCTTGGGTCCATTCTTTGGCTTCTTCCCGGCAGCTTGCTTACCGGGCGCGGCAACTCCCTTGCCTTCCTTCTTGAAGTTCTTTTTACCCTTGCCTTTCTTGAACTTAGTCGTTTTATTCACCATCAACACTTGATGTTCCTTTTTGATTTCCACCTCCGCTGATTTCAGCATTGAATATACCTCAGGAATGGTCTTTTCCATCCCCTGCATATTGAAGTTCATCACAAAGCTCTTGTAGCTAGGTGGGAGCGACTGAAGGATTCTGTCAATGATCGCATCATCCGGGAGATTAACTCCTAGCCGAGACAAGCGGTTGTGCAACCCAGACATTTTGAGTATGTGCTCGTTGACGGAACTATTCTCCTCCATCTTACAACTGAAGAATTTGTCAGAGACTTCATATCTCTCGACCCGGGCATGAGCTTGGAAAACCATTTTCAGATCTTGGAACATCTCATATGCTCCGTGTTGCTCAAAATGCTTTTGGAGCCCCGGTTCTAAACTGTAAAGCATGTCGCACTGAACCAGTGAGTAATCATCACTACGCGTCTGCCAAGTGTTCATAACGTCTTGTTCTGCAGGGAAAACAGGTGCTTCACCTAGCGGTGCATCAAGGACATGTGCTTTCCTGGCAGCTATGAGGATAATCCTCAGGTTACGGACCCAGTCCGTGTAGTTGTTGCCATCGTCTTTCATCTTGGTTTTCTCTAGGAACGCGTTGAAGTTGAGGGAACAATAGCGTGGGCCATTTTGATCTACATGACATATTGCAAAGATTTTTTAGACTATGTTCATGATAATTAAGTTCATCTAATCAAATTATTTAATGAACTCCCACTCAGATAGACATCCCTCTAGTCATCTAAGTGATACATGATCCGAGTCAACTAGGCCGTGTCCGATCATCACGTGAGACGGACTAGTCATCACCGGTGAATATTTTCATGTTGATCGTATCTTCTATACGACTCATGTTCGACCTTTCGGTCTTCCGTCTTCCAAGGCCATGTCTGTACATGCTAGGCTCGTCAAGTCAACCTAAGTGAATTGCATGTGTAAATCTGGCTTACACCCGTTGTATGCGAACGTTAGAACCTATCACACCCGATCATCACGTGGTGCTTCGGAACAACGGACCTTAGCAACGGTGCACAGTTAGGGGGAACACTTTCTTGAAATTATTGCGAGGGATCATCTTATTTATGCTACCGTCGTTCTAAGCAAATAAGATGTAAAACATGATAAACATCACATGCAATCAAATAGTGACATGATATGGCCAATATCATTTTGCTCCTTTTGATCTCCATCTTTGGGGCGCTATAATCATCATTATCACCGGCATGACACCATGACCTCCATCATCATGATCTCCATCATCGTGTCTTCATGAAGTTGTCTCGCCAACTATTACTTCTACTACTATGGCTAACGGTTAGCAATAAAGTAAAGTAATTACATGACGTTTATGTTGACACGCAGGTCATAAATAAATTAAGACAACTCCTATGGCTCCTGCCGGTTGTCATACTCATCGACATGCAAGTCGTGATTCCTATTACAAGAACATGATCAATCTCATACATCACATATATCATTCATCACATCCTTTTGGCCATATCACATCACACGACATATGCTGCAAAAACAAGTTAGACGTCCTCTAATTGTTGTTGCAAGTTTTTTTTACGTGGCTGCTATAGGTTTCTAGCAAGAACGTTTCTTACCTACGCCAAAACCACAACATGATATGCCAATTTCTATTTACCCTTCATAAGGACCCTTTTGATCGAATCCGATCCGACTAAAGTGGGAGAGACAGACACCCGCTAGCCACCTTATGCAACTAGTGCATGTCAGTCGGTGGAACCAGTCTCACGTAAGCATACGTGTAAGGCCGGTCCGGGCCGCTTCATCCCACGATGCCGCCGAATCAAGATAAGACTAGTAACGGCAAGCAAATTGACAATATCCACGCCCACAACTGCTTTGTGTTCTACTCGTGCATAGAAACTATGCATCGACCTAGCTCTGATACCACTGTTGGGGAACGTAGTAGAATTTTAAAATTTTCTATGCATCACCAAGATCAATCTATGGAGTCATCTAGCAACGAGGGAGAGGAGAGTGCATCTACATACCCTTGTAGATCGTGAGCGGAAGCGTTCAAGAGAATGGGGTTGATGGAGTCGTACTCGTCGTGATCCAAATCACCGATGACCTAGCGCCGAACGGACGGCACCTCCGTGTTCAACACACGTACGGAGCGGAGATGTCTCCCACGCCTTGATCTAGCAAGGAGGAGGGAAAGGTTGAGGAAGAGAGATCCAACAGCAGCACGACGACGTGGTGGTGGTGGAGCAGCAGTACTCCGGCAGGGCTTCGCCAAACTCTTAATGGAGGAGGAGAGGTGTTGGGGAGGGGAGGGGCTGCGCCTTGGATGTGGTATGCAGCCCTCCCCTTGCCCCTCTATTTATAGGGGAAGGAGGAAGGGGGCCGGCCCCCTCTAGATGAGATCTAGAGGGGGGGCGGCGGCCAGGGGGGTGGCTTGCCCCCCAAGAAAGGGGGGCGCCCCCTCTAGGGTTTCCCCCCAACCCTAGGCGCATGGGCCCAAAGGGGGGGTGCACCCAACCCACTTGGGGATGGTTCCCTTTCCTCTACAGCCCATGAGGCCCTCTGAGAGAGGTGGCCCCTCCCGGTGGACCCCCGGAACCCCTCCGGTGGCCCTGGTACAATACCGATATGCCCCCGAACCTTTCCGGTGACCGTATGACAACTTCCTATATATAAATCTTCACCTCCGAACCATTCCGGAACTCCTCGTGACGTCCGGGATCTCATCCGGGACTCCGAAAAACATTTGGTAATCACATACAAGTCTTCCTAATAACCCTAGCGTCATCGAACCTTAAGTGTGTAGACCCTATGGGTTCGGGAACCATGCAGACATGACCGAGACAACTCTCCTGTCAATAACCAACAGTGGGATCTGGATACCCATGTTGGCTCCCACATGTTCCACGATGATCTCATCAGATGAACCACGATGTCGAGGATTCAAGCAATCCCATATACAATTCCCTTTGTCAATTGGTACGTTACTTGCCCGAGATTCGTTTGTTGGTATCCCAATACCTTGTTCAATCTTGTTACTGGCAAGTCACTTTACTCGTTATGTAACACATCATCCCGTGACCAACCCTTAGTCACATTGAGCTCATTACGATGATGTCTTACCGAGTGGGCCCAGAGATACCTCTCCGTCATACGGAGTGACAAATCCCAGTCTCGATTCGTGCCAACCCAACAGACACTTTCGGAGATACCCGTAGTGCACCTTTATAGTCACCCAGTTACTTTGTGACGTTTGGCACACCCAAAGTACTCCTACAGTATCCGGGAGTTGCACAATCTCATGGTCTAAGGAAAAGATACTTGACATTAGAAAAGCTTTAGCAGACGAACTACACGATCTTGCGCTATGCTTAGGATTGGGTCTTGTCCATCACATCATTCTCCTAATGATGTGATCCTGTTATCAATGACATCCAATGTCCATGGTCAGGAAAATGTAACCACCTATTGATCAACGAGCTAGTCAACTAGAGGCTCACTAGGGACATGTTGTGGTCTATGTATTCACACATGTATTACGATTTCCGGATAACACAATTATAGCATGAACAATATACAATTATCATGAACAAGGAAATATAATAATAACCATTTTATTATTGCCTCTAGGGCATATTTCCAACAGCCCCGACACCACACATCAACCCCCTAGTTGGATGACTCTGCAGAGTTACCATCGAGTGCCGAGGGTGGAACCTCTTACATCACTCCTGATGAGATCTCTGTAGTGTAGCTGTTCGGTCGTGGTCATCGAGGGTGATTTCCTCCTTAACCACTTCCGATACGACTATGTCGTGCAACCCCTCAAGAGTGAACCTCGAGGGTGGTTCCTCTTACGTTCAGCTTGATGCGTACATCAAGTGGAATCCATCGAGGGTGATTCCTCGAGTTTTCCCCTTGGTGTTAGACACACAGTTGCTATGGTTACTATGACTTTACACTGAACCATGTTACTAAAGATGGGTCGGCCCTAAGGGGTACCCGCGCGAGCTTAATAGCGAGTGATGTGGAGTCGGGTTGACCTGGAAGGTGCCCGCGAGATACTTACGAGGTGTGGCCGGGCATTCTTAGCCCTTGCTGCAAGTACTCGAGACGGGGCGACGGGGTCACATCTTTTGTGAGTCTCTGCTTGTTATCGCGCATTCCTAATCCACTACGATTTGGATATTTGATCTGAAGGGCCTTTGGCCTGATAGCTCTAACCATCACGTGGGCATTGTATGGGCGTTCTACGTCGTATACATCAGTCGAAGCTTAATAGACGTCAGCGATTGAGCGGCGCGCATCGGGTTGGACTGCATAAGCTCCTGCCTTGTTGAAGGAGGTAGCTAGGTCTGCTCACCGGCCGCGTACGCAACGTGCAGGAGTTCCCGGGGAGATGGCCCATGACCTCTGGGGGCATAGGTTTAGTTCGGCGTGCTTGACCTCTCTATTAAGCCTAGGTCAGGTTGCGGCGTATTGTTTGGCCGAGGTCAGGCATGACCCAGGAAAGTGTGTCCGGCCGGAGTTAATTGAGCGTGGTGGGTAAGTTGGTGCACCCCTGCAGGGAAGAAAACATCTATCGATAGCCTGTCCTACAGTAACGGACACTTGGAGTTGTATCCCGATCGATACAACTAGAACTGGATACTTGTGATGAGAAATGGATATGAGACATGGTTATGATGAATGGATAGTATGGCTCTGGGATTGCTTTCTTGCAGGGAGTCGAGAAAGGATCTCTGGCCGAGGTTGATAGCACTACTGCTACTTTACTTTATGCTACTCTACTCCCTCCTGTTGCTGCAAGATGGTGGTTTCTAGAAGATGCTAGTCACCGATAGGACTAAGCCTTTCCTCTATTATGGCATTCTGCAGTTTAGTCCACAGATACAGCCCATTTCCTTTCATACAGATGCATACTTAGTTTAGATCTGATGTAAGTCTTGCGAGTACTTTGGATGAGTACTCATGGTTGCTTTGCTACCTCTTTTTCCCATATACCTGATTGTTGCGACCAGATGACGGATCTCAGGAGCCAGACGACAACACTGATGACTACTATTACCCCGAGGGTGCCTACTACGTGATGGCTACTGACGGCCTGGAGTAGTTAGGAGGCTCCCAGGCAGGAGGCCTTGCCTTTTCAATCAATTTTGCTTTTGTGCTAGCCTTCTTAAGGCAAAACTTGTTTAACTCATGTCTGTACTCAGATATTGTTGCTTCCGCTGACTCTTGTGTATTCGAGCTTATGTATTCGAGCCCTCGAGGCCCCTGGCTTGTAATATAAAGCTTGTATTATTTTAATTTGTGTCTAGAGTTGTGTTGTGATATATTCCCGTGAGTCCTTGATCTTGATCGTACACATTTGCGTGTATGATTAGTGTACGATTGAATCGAGGGCGTCACAGAGTCATGGAGCTAACATCATTGGCAGTGTCTACACACAAACAAATAATTTGCTTGCACCCAACAAAGGCAAGAAGGTTGTCAATCCCCTTGCTCTTGCTAGCTACATGATTAAAAGAAAATAGTGATAGGGCAATGCGGCAAGAAAACAAAAGAAAGTAAAAAAGCAATTGTTGTAAGAGTTTTTTTGTTGATGGAATATAGACACAGGGCCATAGGTTCACTAGTGGCATCCCTCTCGAAAGCATGTACTCCCTTCGTTCGGTAAAGAGTGTATGTTTGGCTTCAACATCTGTCCACAAAAAAGTGTACTTTTATCTTCCCAATGTACTTGAAAGTAGAAAAAATTCCTTCTCTCTCATCACACGGTAATCAAGACCAATAACAATCTACACATGGTCTTCTTAATTTCTACATGCACTTAGCTCATTGGGGATTGGTTAATTAAAGAGAGGAGAGATGGTGGCTTGCACTTTTCCAATGGATTTTTTATTTTACTCTATAATTTGTCCTAAAATCTCTAGATGTACACTCTTCACCGGACGGAGGGAGTAGTGGCATGGTAGACAGATTACTATTGGGCAATTGACAGAATAGCGCAAACTATAACTATAATCATTCATGTGTTGGGGAACGTAGCATGCAATTTCAAAAAAAAAATCCTATGATCACACAAGATTTATCTAGGAGATGCATAGCAAGGAGAGGGGAAGAGTGTGTCCACGTACCCTTGTAGACAGAAAGCAAAAGCGTTAGGTTAACGCGGTTGATGTAGTCAAACGTCTTCATGATCCAACCGATCCAAGTACCGAACGTACGGCACCTCCGTGTTTAGCACATGTTCAGCTCGATGATGTCCCTCGAACTCTTTATCCAGTAGAGGGCCGAGGGTGAGTTCCGTCAGCATGACGACATGGTGACAGTGATGATGATGTGATCCGCACAGGGCTTCGCGTAAGCACTACGACAATATGACTGGAGGAGTAAACTGTGGAGGGGGGCACAACACACGGCTAAGAAACAACTATTGTGTCTTTGGGGTGCCCTCCACCCCTATATATAAAGGAGAGGAGGAGGCCGGCCAGGGGGCGCGCGTCATGGGGGAGAATCCTACTAGGAGTAGGATTCGCCCCCCCCCCTTTTCCTTTCTTACTTCGGAGGGAATAGGAAGGAGAGGGAGAGGGAAAGGGAAGGGGGCGCCCCCTCCTCCTTGTCCTATTCGGACTCCCCAGGAGAGGGGCGCCCCCCGCAGGCTTCCCTCTCTCTTAGGCCCATGTGGGCCCAACAATTCCCCGGGGGGTTCCGGTAACCCCTCGGTACTCCGGAAAATACCCGAATCACTCAAAACCATTCCGATGTCCGAATACTACCTTCCAATATATAAATCTTTACCTCTCAACCATTTCGAGACTCCTCGTCATGTCCGTGATCTCATCCGGGTCTCCGAACAAACTTTGGTCACCAAAACACATAACTCATAATACAAATCGTCATCGAATGTTAAGCATGCGGACCCTACGGGTTCGAGAACTATGTAGACATGACCGAGACACATCTCCTGTCAATAACCAACAGTTTTCGAGGGTGGAGTATTCAACCCAAATTTATTGATTCGACACAAGGGGAGCCAAAGAATATTCTCAAGTGTTAACCGTTGAGTTGTCAATTCAACCACACCTGAAAGATTTAATATCCGCAGCAAAGTATTTAGTAGGAAAGTGGTATGGAAGTCACAATAACGGTGGCAAAAGTAACAGTAGTAGTTTTTGTAGCAATCGTATCAGTGGCAACGGAAAAGTAACTAAGCAAAGATCAATATGTGAAAATCTCGTAGGCAATGGATCAATGATGGATAATTATGTCAGATATGATTCCTCATGCAATAGTTATAACATAGGGTGACACAGAACTAGCTCCAGTTCATCAATGTAATGTAGGCATGTATTCCGAATATAGTCATACATGCTTATGGAAAAGAACTTGCATGACATCTTTTGTCCTACCCTCCCGTGTCAGCGGGGTCCTATTGGAAACTAAGGGATATTAAGGCCTCCTTTTAATAGAGTACCGGACCAAAGCATTAACACTTAGTGAATACATGAACTCCTCAAACTACGGTCATCACCGGGAGTGGTCCCGATTATTGTCACTTCGGGGTTGCCGGATCATAACACTTAGTAGGTGACTATTGACTTGCAAGATAGGATCAAGAACTCACATATATTCATGAAAACATAAATAGGTTCAGATCTGAAATCATGGCACTCGGGCCCTAGTGATAAGCATTAAACATAACAAAGTCATAGCAACATCAATCTTAGAACATAATGGATACTAGGAACCAAACCCTAACAAAACTAACTCGATTACATGGTAAATCTCATCCAACCCATCACCGTCCAGCAAGCCTAGGATGAGATTACTCACGCGCGACAGTGAGCATCATGAAATTGGTGATGGAGGATGGTTGATGATGACGATGGCGACAGATTCCCCTCTCCGGAGCCTCGAACAGACTCTAGATCAGCCCTCCCGAGGAAGATTAGGGCTTGGCGGCGGCTTTGTATTGTAAAACGCGATGAATCCTTCTCTCCGATTTTTTCTCCCCGGAAGTGAATATATGTAGTTGGGGTTGAGGTCGGTGGAGTCCCAGGGGGGCCACGAGGCAGGAGGACGCGCCCTGCACCCTCGTGGACAGGGTGTGGGCCCTTTGATGCTGATTTTTTCGCCTGTATTTTTCATTTAATTCCAAAACGTGTCTCCGTGGATTTTTAGGTCATTCCGAGAACTTTTATTTCCGCACAAAAATAACACCATGGCAGTTCTGCTGAAAACAGCGTCAGTCCAGGTTAGTTCCATTCAAATCATGCAAGTTAGAGTCCAAAACAAGGGCAAACGTGTTTGGAAAAGGAGATACGTTGGAGACGTATCAACTCCCCCAATCTTAAACCTTTGCTTGTCCTCAAGCAATTTCAGTTGACAAACTGAAAGTATAAAGAAAAACTTTTACAAACTCTGTTTGATCTTGTTGTTGCAAATATGTAAAGCCATCATTCATGTTTTCATCAAAGATTATGAAATAACCATATTCACAATAACATTTAGGTCTCATGTTTACTCATATCAATGGCATAATCAACTAGCGAGCAATATTAATAAATCTCGGATGACAACACTTTCTCGAAATAATCATAACATGATATAACAAGATGGTATCTCGCTAGCCCTTTCCGGGACTGCAAAACATAAATGCAGAGCACCCCTAAAGATCAAGGACTGGCTAGACATTGTAATTCATGGTAAAATAGATCCAGTCACAATCATACTCCATGTAAAGTAATAGCAATGCATGCGAATGACAGCGGTGCTCTCCAAATGGTGCTTTTTAATAAGAGGATGATGACTCAACATAAAAGTAATTAGATAGGCCCTTCGCATAGGGAAGCAGGTATTTGCAGAGGTCCCAGAGCTCGAGTTTTGAAACAGAGATAAATAATATTTTGAGTGGCACACTTTCATTGTCAACATAACAACCAAGAGATCTCGATATCTTCCATGCTACACACATTATAGGTGGTTCCCAAACAAAATGGTAAAGTTTATACTCCCCCACCACCAACAAACATCAATCCATGGCTTGTCCGAAACAACGGGTGCCGTCCAACTAACAACAATCCTGGGGGAGTTTTGTTTGCAATTATTTTGATTTGATTTGAGCATGGGACTGGGCATCCCGATTACCGGCCATTTTCTCGTGAATGATGAGCGGAGTCCACTCATCGTGAGAATAACCCACCTAGCATGGAAGATATAGATAACACTAGTTGATACATGAGGTATTCGAGCATGCAAAACGGAATTTCATTTGAAGGTTTAGAGTTTGGCACATACAAATTTACTTGGAACGGTAGGTAAATACTGCATATAGGAAGGTATGGTGGACTCATATGGAATAACTTTGGGGTTTATGGAAGCGGATACACAAGCAGTATTCCCGCTTTGTACAAGTGAAGGCTAGAAAGAGACTGGGAAGCGACCAACTAGAGAGCGACAACAGTCATGAACATGCATTAAGATTAATCAACAATGAGTGCAAGCATGAGTAGGATATAAATCACCGTGATCATAAATATCATGGAGGCTACGTTGATTTTGTTTCAACTTCATGTGTGAATATGTGCCAAGTCAAGCCACTCGAATCGTTCAAAGGAGGACACCACCCTATCATACCACATCACAACCATTTTAATAGCATTTTGGCACGCAAGGTAAACCATTATAAACTCCTAGCTAATTAAGCATGGCATGGGCAACTATGATCTCTAATTGTCATAGCAAACATGTTTCATTCATAATAGGCTGAATCAGGAATGATGAACTAATCATATTTACAAAAACAAGATAGGTCGAGTTCATACGAGCTTCTCTCATCTCATTCAGTCCATCATATATCGTCATTATTGCCTTTCACTCGCACTACCGAACGGTGTGGATAATAATAATAGTGCACGTGCATTGGACTACGTTGGAATCTGCAAGCATTTTATACAAGGGAGCAGACAAGGTAATACGGGCTCTTGGTTAAATCAACAATAATGCATATGAGAGCCACTCAACATTTTCATCATGGTCTTCTCCTCATTCTGCTTATCAGGGGCACTAAGATTTCCACTGTTCCTGTGACCAATTAAGCATCTACTAGCAAATAAGTAACCTAGAAAAGGAAAATGTATACTAGTAATTCTTGCATCAAAAACTTTCCTCATTTCACCTACAACAATCCTATCAATAAATCCATCCACATCACTACGATGTGGTTCCTCGAAGCTGCCCACAAAGGTATCTTGTAGACCCGACAGAAATCATGGAGTGACATCTCCTTAACCTCATCATATAAGTGAAACTCCACTGAAGGTGGTGATTTCTTAGCATGGAAATAAAAAAATTGCACGAAAATATTAGTGAGTAGGAGATACTGTTCGCGCTGGTCGTGGAGGAAGTCGGTGAGGCCTGCATTCTCAGCCAAGTAATAGAAGTCATCGTAAATTCCGGCGGCTCTCAAGAATGCATCACAAGGCCATTCGCACGGCCGAACCTCCGCAGTGCAAGGAAGATTGTATTTGGGCTTTTTATTCTCCTCATTCTGCTTATCCTTCGAGTTTCGACTCGAAGTGCCCCTCAACAATCTCTTCATCATTTTCTTTCTCTGAAAAATTTCTGAATTTTTTTAGTGACTCAAAATAAAAGTGAATCAAACTCAACGAGATTGATAGCAACTACTCCCACAGGTGCCTAGAGGCTATATCATGCATTAAAACTACTTTGGACCATATAAATTTAACATGCAAGCTCAAGAATAGGGTCACCTTAGCAGCAAAAAATTGCAATAAATAAATCACTAGAACAAAAACTAATTAGACCATTGGAGGAGTCACATACCGAAGAACAATCCCCCAAACCAGTTTTGTGAATGAAGCTTTGAGCAAAGAGATCGAAAATGGCAGCAAGATGAGCTAGAACACGGGTTTGAGCTATGGGAGGATTTTTTTTCTGGAGGAAGATAATACGTCTCCAACGTATCTATAATTTATGAAGTATTCATGCTATTATATTATCTGTTTTGGATGTTTATGGGCTTTACTAAACACTTTTATATTATTTTTGGGACTAACCTATTAACCGGAGGCCCGACCCAAATTGTTGTTTTCTTGCCTATTTCAGTGTTTCGAAGAAAAGGAATATCAAACGGAGTCCAAACGAAATGAAACCTTCGGGAGAGTTTTTTTGGAACGGAAGCAATCCAGGAGACTTGGAGTAGACTAGGGCACGCCTCCCTGCCTCGTGACTCCCCGGACCGACTTCTTTCGCCTATATATGTCCATATACCCTAAAAACATCGGGGAGCAGAATAGATCAGGAGTTCCGCCACCGCAAGCCTCTGTAGCCACCAAAAACCAATTGAGACCCTGTTTTGGCACCCTGTCGGAGGGGGGAATCCCTCACAGATGGCCATCTTCATCATCCTAGCGCTCTCCATGACGAGGAGGGAGTAGTTCACCCTCGGGGCTGAGGGTATGTACCAGTAGCTATGTGTTTAATCTCTCTCTCTCTCTCATGTTCTTTAGGTGGTACGATCTTGATGTATCGTGAGCTTTGCTATTATAGTTGGATCTTATGATGTTTCTCCCCCTCTAATCTCTTGTGATGAATTGAGTTTTCCCTTTGAAGTTATCTTATAGGATTGAGTCTTTAAGGATTTGAGAACACTCGATGTATGTCTTGCATGTGCTTATTTGTGGTGACAATGGGATATCACGTGATCCACTTGACGTATGTTTTGGTGATCAACTTGCGAGTTCCGTGAACTTATGCATAGGGGTTGGCACATGTTTTCATCTTGACTCTCCGGTAGAAACTTTGGGGCACTCTTTGAAGTTCTTTGTGTTGGTTGAATAGATGAATCTAAGATTGTGTGATGCATATCGTATAATCATACCCACGGATACTTGAGGTGACATTGGAGTATCTAGGTGACATTAGGGTTTTGGTTGATTTGTGTCTTAAGGTGTTATTCTAGAACGAACTCTATGATAGATTGAACGGAAAGAATAGCTTCGTGTTATTTTACTACGGACTCTTGAATAGATCGATCAGAAAGGATAATTTTGAGGTGGTTTTGCACCCTACCATAATCTCTTCGTTTGTTCTCCGCTATTAGTGACTTTGGAGTGACTCTTTGTTGCATGTTGAGGGATAGTTATATGATCCAATTATATTATTATTGTTGAGAGAACTTGCACTAGTGAAAGTATGAACCCTAGGCCTTGTTTCAACGCATTGGAATACCATTTACGCTCACTTTTACCACTTGCTACCTTGCTGTTTTTTATATTTTCAGATTACAAAAACCTTTATCTACTATCCATATTGCACTTGTATCACCATCTCTTCACCGAACTAGTGCACCTATACAATTTACCATGTATTGGGTGTGTTGGTGACATAAGAGACTCTTTGTTATTTGGTTGCAGAGTTGTTTGAGAGAGACCATCTTCATCCTACACCTCCCAACGGATTGATAAACCTTAGGTTATCCACTTGAGGGAAATTTGCTACTGTCCTACAAACTTATGCACTTGGAGGCCCAACAACGTCTACAAGAAGAAGGTTGTGTAGTAGACATCAAGCTATTTTCTGGCGCCGTTGCCAGTGAGGTTAGCGCTTGAAGGTATATCTTTATATCTTGCAATCAAATCTTTTTGTTTCTTGTTTTATCACTAGTTTATTTTATAAAAGAAAAAAATGGAATTGAGTTTGCCTCATATGCTTCATCTTTTTAATGTCTTTCGTGAAAATAAGGATTTCGATAATTGTGCCAAAGTGTTAGAAGAAGAATGTATTAAAATGTTTGGCACTAAATCTTTGGATGATGAGCATGATTGCAATGTTGTTAGTATGAATTCTTTGAATATCCATGATGCTAATGATATGCAAAGCCACAAGCTTGGGGATGTTATGTTTGATGAAGATGATATTTTTTGTCCCCCAAGTTTTGATGAGCAAATTTATTTCGATGACAGCACGCCTCCTATTTTTGATGATTATATTGATGAAAGTGGGTTTAGAAGAGTGTCAACTTTAGGAAGTAATGATCCCACTATTTTGGATGGTGTTGAATCTTATTGTGATAATTATGAAAGTGGGTTTGGAGAGGTTATGACTTTAGTTAATGTCAATCCCACTATTTTGGAAGAGTGACAACTTTGCATACATGTGGATCGTGTTAAGAATATGTTTTGTGATAGCTATATTGCTGAATTTGCTTATGATCCTACATGTAATTATTATGAGGTAGGAACATATTCTTGTAGGAATTGCAATAATACCAAGTTTCCTCTCTATGTGTTGAAAATCTTGAAGATTTGCTTATTTTACCTTCGTATGCAAGTTGATTATTGTTCCCACAAGTTGTTTGCTCACAAAATCCCTATGCATAGGAAGTGGGTTAGACTTAAATGTGCTAGTCATATTCTTCATGATGCTCTCTTTATGTTTCAAGTCTTATCTTTTATGTGAGCATCATTGAAATCATCATGCCTAGCTAGGGGCGTTAAACAATAGCGCTTGTTGGGAGGCAACCCAATTTTATTTTTGTTCCTTGCTTTTTTAGATGTGGCTTTATGCTTTTAATTAGTGTTTGTGCCAAGTAGAACCTTTGGGAAGACTTGGGGAAAGTCTTTGCGATCTTGCTGTAAAAAACAGAAACTTTAGCGCTCACAAGATTTGCTGCCATTTTTTAATGGAGAGTGATATTTAGTTAATTCTTTTTTAAGATGATTAATAGATACATTCCTCACGTCCAGAAATTTATTTTAGAATTTTTGGGGTTCCATAAGTATTCGAAACCTACAGATTACTACAGACTGTTCTGTTTTTGACAGATTCTGTTTTTTGTGTGTTGTTTGCTTATTTTAATGAATCTATGGATAGTAATAGAGTTTATGAACCATGTAAAAGTTGGAATACAGTAGGTTTAACACCAATATAAATAAAGAATGAGTTCATTGCAGTACCTTTAAGTGGTGGTTTGTTTTCTTTTACTAACGGAGCTCATGAGTTTTCTGTTAAGTTTTGTGTTGTGAAATTTTCAAGTTTTGGGTAAAGATTCGATGGACTATGGAATAAGGAGTGGCAAGAGCCTAATCTTGGGGATTCCCAAGGCACCCCAAGGTAATATTCAAGGACAACCAAGGGCTTAAGCTTGGGGATGCCTCGGAAGGCATCCCCTCTTTCGTCTTCGTTCATCGGTAACTTTACTTGGAGCTATATTTTTATTTAGCACATGATATGTGTTCTTCTTGGAGCGTCAATTTATTTTGTTAAGATTTGCTTGCTGTTATTTAGAACAATGTTTTTCATCTTTTTTTCAATAAAAGTGGCATTGATGGCCTTTACTATGCCTATTTTACAAGTCTACATGTTGCTGTTTGAAAACAGAAAGTTTACCACTGTTGCAAAAATTCCCTAGAAAAGTCAGAATGTGATAAAATGTTGAAACCCTTAGCATAATAAGCTCTGATAAATTTACTACAGTGGGAATTTTCTTTCATAATTTTTGGAGCTAGGGAAGTATGGATCTTGCTGCATTCTTCACAGACTGTCCTGTTTAGGCAGACTGCTCTTATGTTTGCATTGTTTGCATATGTTTGCTTGTTTAATGATTCTATTTGAGGATAGGACTATTAAATATGTGGAGGCATTTAATATGCAATGTTGATTAATAATTTTAGTGATTTTCTACAGAAGAGTATGCTAAGGTTTTTGCATTGGTTTATACTAACTTATCTCACGAGTCCTTGTTGAGTTTTGGGTAGATGAAGCTTTTAGGATTTAGGGAAACCGCGATATGAAAGGAATTAAGGAGACACAAATGCATCCTTAATATTTCAAGAAGTCTCAAGCGTCTATGCTTTGGGATTCCCCGGTTGGCATCCCACCTTTCTTCTTCGACAACTATTGGTTAGTATCGGTTGATCCTAAGTTTTCGCTTCTTCACATGATGTTTGCTATTCTTAGATGTCATTTTATTTTGTTTTGCTTGCTGTTTGAATAAAGTATCAAGATCTGAAATTATTAAATGGGAGAGTCTTCACATAGCTAAATAATTATTTAACTACTCATTGATCTTCACTTATATCTTTTGGAGTAGTTTGTTATTCATTCACGTGCTTCACATATATCCTATGAGTAAATGGTTGAATGAATTGAATATAATAAATCTGAAATTATATATGTTTCATATGCTTATCCCATGGGGAGTAATGACTTCACATATAAGAAGTAGAGGTGGTAAATTTATTGAAGGTTAGCAAACATTGTATTGGTCACTTGAACAATTCATGAAAGAATATTGAGGGAAGAGAGATTTCACATATAAATATACTATCTTGGACATCTTTTGTAATTGTGAGCACTCATTAAAATATGACATGCTAAAAGGTTGATGTTGGACAAGGAAGACAACGTAATGGGTTATGTTTTCTTATATCCCAAATAAAGTATATTGTCATGGATGCTACCTCTTGAGCACTGCGTTGGTTTTCCCTTGAAGAGGAAAGGGTGATGCAGTAGAGCATCATAAGTATTTCCCTCAGTTTTTGAGAACCAATCCAGTGGGAGACCACGCGCGAGTCACCTCGTACCTACACAAACAAATAAGAACCTTGCAACCAACGCGATAAAGGGGTTGTCAATCCCTTCATAGCCACTTGCAAGAGTGAGATCTGATAGAGATGATAATAATAAGATAAATATTTTTGGTATTTTTATGATATAGGTTGAAAGTAAAGATTGCAAAATAAAATAGATTGGAAACTTGTATGATGGATTATAGACCCGGGGCCCATAGGTTTCACTAGTGGCTTCTCTCAAGATAGCATAAGTATTACGGTGGGTGAACAAATTACTGTCGAGCAATTGATAGAAACACGAATAATTATGAGAATATCTAGGCATGATCATGTATATAGGCATCACGTCCGAGACAAGTAGACCGAAATGATTCTGCATCTACTACTATTACTCCACACATCAACCGCTATCGAGAATGCATATAGAGTATTAAGTTCATAAGAACAGAGTAACGCCTTAAGCAAGATGACATGATGTAGAGGGATAAACTCATGCAATATGGTATAAACCCCATATTTTTATCCTCGATGGCAACAATACAACACGTGTCGTTTCCCTTTCTGTCACTGGGATCGAGCACCGCAAGATTGAATCCAAAGCTAAGCACTTCTCCCATTGCAAGAAAGATCAATCTAGTAGGCCAAACCAAACTGATAATTCGAAGAGACTTGCAAAGATAAACCAATCATACATAAAAGAATTTAGAGAAGATTCAAATATTGTTCATAGATAAACTTGATCATAAACCCACAATTCATTGGATCTCGACAAACACACCGCAAAAGAAGATTACATCAAATAGATCTCCAAGAGAATCGAGGAGAACTTTGTAATGAGATCCAAAGAGAGAGAATAAGCCATCTAGCTACTAGGTATGGATCCGAAGGTCTGAAGTAAACTGCTCACACATCATCGGAGGGGCCATGGAGTTGATGTAGAGGCCCTCCATGATCAATGCCCCTCCGACGGAGCTCCGGAAAAGGCCCCAAGATGCGATCTCTTGGGCACAGAAGGTTGCGGTAGTGGAAATAGGGTTTCATGGTGCTCCTGGATGTTCTCGGGGTATATGGATATATATAGGAGGAAGAAGTAGGTTGGTGGAGCAACGAGGGGCCCACGAGGGTGGAGGGCGCGCCTAGGGGGGTGGGCGCGCCCCCCTGCCTCATGGCCTCCTCGATTGTTTCTTGACGTCCACTCCAAGTCTCCTGGATCACGTTTGTTCCAAAAATAACGCTCCCGAAGGTTTCAATCCGTTTGGACTCCGTTTGATATACCTTTTCTACGAAACACTAAAATAGGCAAAAAAACAACAATTTGGGCTGGGCCTCCGGTTAATAGGTTAGTCCCAAAAATAATATAAAAGTGTAAAATAAAGCCCATTAACATCCAAAACAGATAATATAATAGCATGGAAGAATAAAAAATCATAGATACGTTGGAGACGTATCAAGCATCCCCAACTTAATTCCTGCTCGTCCTCGAGTAGGTAAATGATAAAAATAGAATTTTTGATGTGGAATGCTTCCTAACATATTTCTCAATGTAATTTTTCTCTATTGTGGCATGAATGATCAGATCCGAAAGATTCAAGATAAAAGTTTAATATTGACATAGAAATAATAATATGTTAAGCATACTAACTAAGCAATTATGTCTTCTCAAAATAACATGGCCAAAGAAAGTTATCCCTACAAAATCATATTGTCTGGCTATGCTCTATCTTCATCACACAAAATATTAAATCATGCACAACCCCGATGACAAGCCAAGCAATTGTTTCATACTTTTGATGTTCTCAAACTTATTCAATCTTCACGCAATATATGAGCGTGAGCCATGGACAGAGCACTATAGGTGGAATAGAATGGTGGTTGTGGAGAAGACAAAAAGGAGAAGATAGTCTCACATCAACTAGGCGTAACAATGGGCTATGGAGATGCCCATCAATAGATATCAATGTGAGTGAGTAGGGATTGCCATGCAACGGATGCACTAGAGCTATAAGTGTATGCACTACAAAAAAATACACTTCCGTAATGATACATGTTTGTCACAGTAGGTCACTTTTTTGTCATTCATGTACATCCATGACAAATTTATGACAGAATCAAGATAGTCATACCTGTGCTGTCGTAGAAGTGTTCCATGACATTACCAAAATTATCATCACGGAAGTGTCCACTTCCATGACAATAAAGCGCGCGTCACAGAAGTGCTTTTGTCAAGGGTGACCGACACGTGGCATCCACCGTAACAGAACGCCGTTAAGCTATCGGGTCGGGTTTTGGATCCGATAACCCATTAACAGCCCCGACCAATGGGGATTTCCACGTGTAAAATCATCATTGGCTAGAGGAAACACATGTCGGCTCATCGTTGGGACAGATGTCATCCACTCACTGGACAGAAGGCGCCTATGATATGTCGACACATGGCACGGTCCAACAGTGGCCCATTCCTGTGAAAAGACCGGCCCATTTGACTCGGTCAAAAGCTGGCGGGCCGGCCCATGGAAAGCTTGTTAACGGCCTGTTCGCATATAGCCCATTTACAACCCGCTAATCCAAGGCCCGTTACGCCCTATCCGAATTAGGCCTAGTAGCGTCATTAGGCCGTCCAATATGATTCCAGCCCGTTTTCACTTCTGGCCCATGTATAGCCCATGACGTCTTTCGGTCCATATGAGGCCCTTTGTAACTCTTGGCCCATTAGCGGCCCGTGCTGAAACTGGCCCATAATGAAGAGTGTATTACTTTACACCCATTAACGGCCCGTGGTGAAACTGGCCCGTAATGAACAGTGTATCACTTTATACCCATTAATGGCCTGTTATTCCGTTGGGCCGTTTCCAGCCCAAGTTAACTTTCGGCCTTCTGAGGGCCCATTTATTCTTGGGCTCATTTGCAGCATTCGGTTACTTACGGCCCGTTACTGTCATTTTCTGTTTGTGGGCCAAATTCAGCCCGTCGTTATGTTGGAAATATGCCCTAGAGGCAATAATAAAAGTATTATTATATTTCAATGTTCATGATAATTGTCTTTTATTCATGCTATAACTGTATTATCCGGAAATCGTAATACACGTGTGAATACAAAGACCACAATATGTCCCTAGTGAGCCTCTAGTTGACTAGCTCGTTGTGATCAACAGATAGTCATGGTTTCCTAGCTATGGACATTGGATGTCGTTGATAACGGGATCACATCATTAGGAGAATGATGTGATGGACAAGACCCAATCCTAAGCATAGCACAAAGATCGTGTAGTTCGTTTGCTAGAGCTTTGCCAATGTCAAGTATCTCTTCCTTTGACCATGAGAGCGTGTAACTCCTGGATACCGTAGGAGTGCTTTGGGTGTATCAAACGTCACAACGTAACTGGGTGACTATAAAGGTGCACTACAGGTATCTCCGAAAGTATCTATTGTTTTATGCGGATCGAGACTGGGATTTGTCACTCGGTATGACGGAGAGGTATCTCTGGGCCCACTCGGTAATGCATCATCATAATGAGCTCAAGGTGACCAAGGTGTTGGCCACGGGATCATGCATTACGGTACGAGTAAAGTGACTTGCCGGTAACGAGACTGAACAAGGTATTGGGATACCGACGATCGAGTCTCGGGCAAGTAACGTACCGATTGACAAAGGGAATTGTATACAGGGTTTGATCGAATCCTCGACATCCTGGTTCAACCGATGAAATCATCGAGGAGCATGTGGGAGCCAACATGGGTATCCAGACCCCGCTGTTGGTTATTGCCCGAGAGTGGTCTCGGTCATGTCTGCATGTCTCCCGAACCCGTAGGGTCTACACACTTAAGGTTCGGTGACGCTAGGGTTGTTAGGAAGACTAGTATGTGACTACCGAATGTTGTTCGGAGTCCCGGATGAGATCCCGGACGTCACGAGGAGTTCCAGAATAGTCCGGAGGTGAAGTTTTATATAAGGGAAGTTGTTATACAGATACCGGAAAGTTTCGGGGGCTTATCGGTATTGTACCGGGGCCACCAGAAGGGTTCCGGGGGTCCACCGGGAGGGGCCACCCCTCCCGGGGGGCCACATGGGGCCGCATGGGATAGCAGCCAGCCCCTGGTGGGCTGGGCGCGCCCCCCACCTTGGGCCCATGCACCTAGGGTTGGGGGGGGGGAACCCTAAAGGGGGCGCCCCTTTGCTTGGGGGGCAAGTCCCCCCACCCTGGCCGCCGGCCCCCCTCTAGATCTCATCTAGAGGGGCCGGCCCCCCTTGCCCCTTCCCCTATAAATAGAGGGGTGAGGGGAGGGCTGCACCACCACAAGTCAAGGCGCAGCCCCTCCCCTCCCCAACACCTCTCCTCCTCCGTACGTGCTTGGCGAAGCCCTGTCGGAATACTGCCGCATCAACTGCACCACGCCGTCGTGCTGCCGTTGGAGCTGCCTTCCTCAACCTATCCTTCCTCCTTGCTGGATCAAGACGGAGGAGACGTCTCCCGTCCCGTACGTGTGTTGAACGCGGAGGTGCTGTCCATTCAGCACTAGGACATCGGTGATCCGAATCACGTCGAGTACGACTCCATCATCACCATCCCCTTGCAAGCTTCCGCTCGTGATCTACAAGTGGTATGTAGATGCAAACTCTCTCCCTTGACTTGTTGCTTAGATGAACTCATAGATGGATCTTGGTGAAACCGTAGGAAAAATTTTAATTTTCTGCAACGTTCCCCAACAGTGGCATCATGAGCTAGGTCTATGCGTAGTTCTCTTTGCACGAGTAGAACACAATTTTGTTGTGGGCGTGGATCTTGTCAACTTGCTTGCCTCTACTAGTCTTTTCTTGCTTCAGCGGTATTGTGGGATGAAGCGGCCCGGACCAACCTTACACGTACGCTTACATGAGACCGGTTCCACCGATTAACATGCACTAGTTGCATAAGGTGGCTGGCGGGTGTCTGTCTCTCCCACTTTAGTTGGAGCCGATTCGATGAAAAGGGCCCTTATGAAGGGTAAATAGAAGTTGACAAAATCACGTTGTTGTTATTCGTAGGTAAGAAAACGTTCTTGCTAGAACCCAATTGCAGCCACGTAAAAGATGCAACAACAATTAGAGGACGTCTAACTTGTTTTTGCAGCGATTGATCATGTGATGTGATATGGCCAGAAGTTGTGATGAATGATGACTTGTGATGTATGAGATCATGTTCTTGTAATAGGATTCACGACTTACATGTCGATGAGTATGACAACCGGCAGGAGCCATAGGAGTTGTCTTTATTTTTGTATGACCTGCGTGTCATTGAAGAACGCCATGTAACTTACTTTACTTCATTGCTAAACGCGTTAGTCATAGAAGTAGAAGTAGTCGTTGGCGTGACAACTTCATGAAGACACGATGATGGAGATCATGATGATGGAGATCATGGTGTCATGCCGGTGACAAGATGATCATGGAGCCCCGAAGATGGAGATCAAAGGAGCTATATGATATTGGCCATATCATGTCACTACTTTATATAATTGCATGTGATGTTTATTATGTTTTATGCATCTTGTTTACTTAGGACGACGGTAGTAAATAAGATGATCCCTTACAAAATTTCAAGAAGTGTTCTCCCCTAACTGTGCACCGTTGCTACAGTTCGTCGCTTCTAAGCACCACGTGATGATCGGGTGTGATGGATTCTTACGTTCACATACAACGGGTGTAAGACAGTTTTACGCAGCGAAAACACTTAGGGTTAACTTGACGAGCCTAGCATGTGCAGACATGGCCTCGGAACACGGAGACCGAAAGGTCGAACACGAGTCGTATGGAAGATACGATCAACATGAAGATGTTCACCGACGATGACTAGTCCGTCTCACGTGATGATCGGACACGGGCTAGTCGACTCGGATCGTGTAACACTTAGATGACTAGAGGGATGTCTAATCTAAGTGGGAGTTCATAATTTGATTAGAACTTAATTATCATGAACTTAGTCTAAAGCCTCTACAAATATGTCTTGTAGATCAAATGGCCAACGCTCATGTCAACATGAACTTCAACGCGTTCCTAGAGAAAACCAAGCTGAAAGATGATGGCAGCAACTATACGGACTGGGTCCGGAACCTGAGGATCATCCTCATAGCTGCCAGGAAACAATATGTCCTAGAAGGACCGCTAGGTGACGCTCCCGTCCCAGAGAACCAAGACATTATGAATGCTTGGCAGTCTCGTGCTGATGATTACTCCCTCGTTCAGTGCGGCATGCTTTACAGCTTAGAACCGGGGCTCCAAAAGCGTTTTGAGCATCACGGAGCATATGAGATGTTCGAAGAGCTGAAACTAGTTTTTCTAGCTCACGCCCGGGTCAAGAGATATGACATCTCCGACAAGTTCTATAGTTGTAAGATGGAGGAAAATAGTTCTGTCAGTGAGCACATACTCAAGATGTCTGGGTTGCACAACCGTATGACCCAGCTGAATATAAACCTCCCAGATGAGGCGGTCATTGACAGAATCCTCCAGTCGCTCCCACGAAGCTACAAGAGCTTTGTGATGAACTACAACATGCAGGGGATGGAAAAGACCATTCCTAAAGTGTTCTCGATGCTGAAGTCAGCAGAGGCTGAAATCAAGAAAGAACATCAAGTGTTGATGGTCAATAAGACCACTAAGTTCAAGAAGGGCAAGGGTAAGAAGAACTTCAAGAAGGACGGCAAGGAGGTTGCCGCGCCCGGTAAGCCAGTTGCCGGGAAGAAGTCAAAGAATGGACCCAAGCCTGAGAGTGAGTGCTTTTATTGCAAGGGGAAGGGTCACTGGAAGCGGAACTGCCCCAAATACTTAGCGGATAAGAAGGCCGGCAACACCAAAGGTATATTTGATATACATGTAATTGATGTGTACCTTACCAGTACTCGTAGTAACTCCTGGGTATTTGATACCGGTGCCGTTGCTCATATTTGTAACTCACAGCAGGAGCTGCGGAATAAATGGAGACTGGCGAAGGACGAGGTGACGATGCGCGTCGGGAATGGTTCCAGAGTCGATGTGATCGCCGTCGGCACGCTGCCTCTACATTTACCTACGGGATTAGGTTTGAACCTTAATAATTGTTATTTAGTGCCAAGTTTGAGCATGAACATTGTATCTGGATCTCGTTTAATACGAGATGGCTACCCATTTAAGTCTGAGAATAATGGTTGTTCGATTTATATGAGAGATATGTTTTATGGTCATGCTCCGATGGTCAATGGTTTATTCTTAATGAATCTCGAGCGTAAAATTACACATGTTCATAGTGTAGATGCCAAAAGATGTAAAGTTGATAACGATAGTCCCACATACTTGTGGCACTGCCGCCTTGATCACCTGTGAAGCGCATGAAGAAGCTCCATGATGATGGACTTTTGGAGTCTCTTGATTATGAATCATTTGACACATGCGAACCATGCCTCATGGGAAAAATGACCAAGACTCCGTTCTCCGGAACAATGGAGCGAGCAACCAACTTGTTGGAAATCATACATACCGATGTGTGCGGTCCAATGAGCGTTGAGGCTCACGGAGGATATCGTTATGTTCTCACTCTCACTGATGACTTAAGTAGATATGGGTATGTCTACTTAATGAAACACAAATCTGAGACCTTTGAAAAGTTCAAGGAATTTCAGAATGAGGTGGAGAATCAACGTGACCGAAAGATAAAATTCCTACGATCAGATCGTGGAGGAGAATATTTAAGTCACGAATTTGGCACACACTTAAGGAAATGTGGAATCGTTTCACAACTCACGCCGCCTGGAACACCTCAGCGAAACGGTGTGTCCGAACGTCGTAATCGCACTCTATTGGATATGGTGCGGTCTATGATGTCTCTTACCGATTTACCGCTATCATTTTGGGGATACGCTCTAGAGACAGCTACATTCACTTTAAATAGGGCACCGTCTAAATCCATTGAGACGACACCGTATGAATTATGGTTTGGGAAGAAACCTAAGCTGTCGTTTCTAAAAGTTTGGGGATGCGATGCTTATGTCAAGAAACTTCAACCTGAAAAGCTCGAACCCAAGTCGGAAAAATGCGTCTTCATAGGATACCCTAAGGAAACTATAGGGTATACCTTCTACTTAAGATCCGAGGGCAAGATCTTTGTTGCCAAGAACGGATGCTTTTTGGAAAAAGAATTTCTCTCGAAAGAAGTAAGTGGGAGGAAAGTAGAACTCGATGAAGTACTACCTCTCGAACGGGAAAGTGGTGCAGCTCAGGAAAATGTTCCTGTGATGCCCACACCAACTGAAGAGGAAACCAATGATGATGATCAAGGTACTTCGGATCAAGTTGCTACTGAACTTCGTAGGTCCACAAGGACACGTTCCGCACCAGAGTGGTACGGCAACCCTGTCCTGGAAATCATGTTGTTAGACAATGGTGAACCTTCGAACTATGAAGAAGCGATGGCGGGCCCAGATTCCATCAAATGGCTAGAAGCCATGAAATCCGAGATAGAATCCATGTATGAAAACAAAGTATGGACTTTGACTGAATTGCCCGATGATCGGCGAGCGATAGAAAACAAATGGATCTTTAAGAAGAAGACGGACATGGATGGTAATGTCACCATCTATAAAGCTCGACTTGTCGCTAAGGGTTATCGACAAGTTCAAGGGATTGACTACGACGAGATATTCTCTCCCGTAGCGAAGCTTAAGTCCGTCCGAATCATGTTAGCAATTGCCGCATACTATGATTATGAGATATGGTAGATGGACGTCAAAACAGCATTCCTTAACGGGCATCTTAAGGAAGAGCTGTATATGATGCAGCCGGAAGGTTTTGTCGATCCTAAGAACGCTAACAAAGTATGCAAGCTCCAGCGATCCATTTATGGGCTGGTGCAAGCATCTCGGAGTTGGAATATTCGCTTTGATGAGATGATCAAAGCGTTTGGTTTTATGCAGACTTATGGAGAAGCCTGCGTTTACAAGAAAGTGAGTGGGAGCTCTGTAGCATTTCTCATATTATATGTGGATGACATACTCTTGATGGGAATTAATATAGAATTTCTGGACAGCATTAAGGCCTACTTGAACAAATGTTTTTCAATGAAGGACCTTGGAGGAGCTGCTTATATATTAGGCATCAAGATCTATAGAGATAGATCGAGACGCCTCATAGGTCTTTCACAAAGCACATACCTTGATAAGATTTTGAAAAAGTTCAAAATGGATGAGTCCAAGAAAGGGTTCTTGCCTATGTTACAAGGTGTGAGATTGAGCTCAGCTCAGTCACCGACCACGGCAAAAGATAAAGAAGAGATGAGTGTCATCCCCTATGCTTCAGCCATAGGATCTATTATGTATGCCATGCTGTGTACCAGACCTGATGTAAACCTTGCCGTAAGTTTGGTAGCAAGATACCAGAGTAATCCCGGCAAGGAACACTGGACAGCGGTCAAGAATATCCTGAAGTACCTGAAAAGGACAAAGGACATGTTTCTCGTTTATGGAGCTGACGAAGAGCTCGTCGTAAAGGGTTACGTCGACGCTAGCTTTGACTCAGATCCGGATGACTCTAAGTCGCAAACCGGATACGTGTATATGTTGAATGGTGGAGCAGTAAGCTGGTGCAGCTGCAAGCAGAGCGTGGTGGCGGGATCTACGTGTGAAGCGGAATACATGGCAGCCTCGGAGGCAGCGCATGAAGCGATTTGGGTGAAGGAGTTCATCACCGACCTAGGAGTCATACCCAATGCGTCGGGGCCAATCAAACTCTCCTGTGACAACACTGGAGCCATTGCCCTTGCCAAGGAGCCCAGGTTTCACAAGAAGACCAGGCACATCAAGCGTCGTTTCAACTCCATCCGTGAAAATGTTCAAGATGGAGACATAGAAATTTGCAAAGTACATACGGATCTGAATGTCGCAGATCCGTTGACTAAACCTCTCTCGCGAGCAAAACATGATCAACACCAGAACTCTATGGGTGTTCGATTCATCACAATGTAACTAGATTGGTGACTCTAGTGCAAGTGGGAGACTGTTGGAAATATGCCCTAGAGGCAATAATAAAAGTATTATTATATTTCAATGTTCATGATAATTGTCTTTTATTCATGCTATAACTGTATTATCCGGAAATCGTAATACACGTGTGAATACAAAGACCACAATATGTCCCTAGTGAGCCTCTAGTTGACTAGCTCATTGTGATCAACAGATAGTCATGGTTTCCTGGCTATGGACATTGGATGTCGTTGATAACGGGATCACATCATTAGGAGAATGATGTGATGGACAAGACCCAATCCTAAGCATAGCACAAAGATCGTGTAGTTCGTTTGCTAGAGCTTTGCCAATGTCAAGTATCTCTTCCTTTGACCATGAGAGCGTGTAACTCCTGGATACCGTAGGAGTGCTTTGGGTGTATCAAACGTCACAACATAACTGGGTGACTATAAAGGTGCACTACAGGTATCTCCGAAAGTATCTATTGTTTTATGCGGATCGAGACTGGGATTTGTCACTCCGTATGACGGAGAGGTATCTCTGGGCCCACTCGGTAATGCATCATCATAATGAGCTCAAGGTGACCAAGGTGTTGGCCACGGGATCATGCATTACGGTACGAGTAAAGTGACTTGCCGGTAACGAGACTGAACAAGGTATTGGGATACCGATGATCGAGTCTCGGGCAAGTAACGTACCGATTGACAAAGGGAATTGTATACAGGGTTTGATCGAATCCTCGACATCGTGGTTCAACCGATGAAATCATCGAGGAGCATGTGGGAGCCAACATGGGTATCCAGACCCCGCTGTTGGTTATTGCCCGAGAGTGATCTCGGTCATGTCTGCATGTCTCCCGAACCCGTATGGTCTACACACTTAAGGTTCGGTGACGCTAGGGTTGTTAGGAAGACTAGTATGTGACTACCGAATGTTGTTCGGAGTCCCGGATGAGATCCCGGACGTCACGAGGAGTTCCGGAATAGTCCGGAGGTGAAGTTTTATATAAGGGAAGTTGTTATACAGACACCAGAAAGTTTCGGGGGCTTATCGGTATTGTACCGGGGCCACCGAAAGGGTTCCGGGGGGCCACCCCTCCTGGGGGGCCACATGGGGCCGCATGGGATAGCAGCCATCCCCTGGTGGGCTGGGCGCGCCCCCACCTTGGGCCCATGCGCCTAGGGTTGGGGTGAAACCCTAAAGGGGGCGCCCCCTTGCTTGGGGGGCAAGTCCCCCCACCCTGGCCGCCGCCCCCCCTCTAGATCTCATCTAGAGGGGCCGGCCCCCCTTGCCCCTTCCCCTATAAATAGAGGGGTGAGGGGAGGGCTGCACCACCACAAGTCAAGGCGCAGCCCCTCCCCTCCCCAACACCTCTCCTCCTCCGTACGTGCTTGGCGAAGCCCTGTCGGAATACTGCCGCATCAACTGCACCACGCCGTCGTGCTGCCGTTGGAGCTGCCTTCCTCAACCTCTCCTTCCTCCTTGCTGGATCAAGACGGAGGAGACGTCTCCCGTCCCGTACGTGTGTTGAACGCGGAGGTGCTGTCCGTTCAGCACTAGGACATCGGTGATCCGAATCACGTCGAGTACGACTCCATCATCACCATCCCCTTGCAAGCTTCCGCTCGTGATCTACAAGTGGTATGTAGATGCAAACTCTCTCCCTTGACTCGTTGCTTAGATGAACTCATAGATGGATCTTGGTGAAACCGTAGGAAAATTTTTAATTTTCTGCAACGTTCCCCAACACGTTACAGTCGGCCCGTTTGCGGACCGTTAGTCTATTGGGCCATTTTCATAGCATCACCAAATATGGCCTATTAACGGCCCGTTATGGCCAGCCCATAAAACGTACGATTTCCATTAAAGGCCCATCTACGGCCCATTAAGGGCCCGTACAAGACCCATAAATGAGCCGGCGGCCCATGGATCCTACGAGACGTACAAGTCCCATGGATCCTACGAGACGTAGAAGGCCCATGGATCCTATGAGATGTAGAAGGCCCATGGATCCTACGAGACGTAGAAGGCCCATGGATCCGACGGCCCATGAAGGGCCATGGTCGGGTGAATTGGCCCCCGTTTGAACGATATAGCATATTCAAAGAATTATCCTACTCAATACTATCACCTCTAAAAAGCCTACACTATTACAACAAAGAGATCAAGGCATAGAAAGGTAGAATAATCCTACACTATACAATACAGAAATTACAGCCGATTATACCCAATGGGCATTATGGTTCGGCACAGGTGATAATAAAGCATACACAAACAACAAATTACATACACTAGGCAAATACAGCTCATACATCATGGACGCGCATCAACTTAACTCCATTTGAACTATAATCTCTTCAGAAAATAGGATTGGCCGGATTCAGATAGCACAAATTTCAGTCTGCAAAATCTCCAATTCCTTCATGGTTACCTCAGTGTCTTGTTTCATTTTTTTTACTCCTGCATCTAATACCTGCATGCCCAGTCTCAACTTGTTGATTATACGTTGACAATCATGTACACATTGTCTTGCCACCTCTAGTTGATGCTCGAGAACATCAGCACATTCCAATTCCAATCCATAATCATTCGGTAACGGCCATGCCGCACTGCTCACAGATCTTTGTGTTGATGTCACTTCATCCTGAAATGTTTCTGCAAGTACACATAACTAGGGCAAAAATATAGTTACAATAGTGAAGCGAACAAGACACTATTTTGTACTACATGGCAAAACAGGACTAACAATAATGTTACACGTCACTTTCAAAAAAAAGGTTACACGTCATGAAGGATAAACAGGTGATATTTTAAAAATTATAAAAAAGATAGTCTGTGCAGCCTGCATACAGAAATCCCTCTTAGCTCACCAGAGGAGCATGATGTTGGGGCCCAATCAAAAACACAGACAAGTTACAAATTTAGACAGCACGTTGCGTATAAGTAAGCAAGCAGTTGGCCATTCTGTGCCTCAATTAAAGTCTTAGGGAGCATAATGAACAGCAGAGGGTTTCATACAAACATACTACAACAGGCAAAACTATGCAATCATTAGCGTAGTATAAACTAGATTGTGAGCCTCATGCAATAATAGTTGGTTAATAGACTTCAAAGCTTCAGGCACACTTTGGTAGAGTAATTAAATGGTAAGGCCTTTAATTATGTCAACTAATAGTGATACAAGTACCGAACATCAGGCATGATTATTTGGGCATCTCATTAACTGAGGACAAATAAAGCAATTGAAAAGAGAAAATTAACTATGCCTGAAACAAACAAGGAATTGAACTGTTGAGTTGCATACAGTGACTTACCTTAGCAGGTTGAAGAGGCTCAGCGCAGCTCCTACTTCTCTTGCAAGGCTCCTTCCTAACATCTTGTATTTGGAAATCCTCAATCTTATCTTCATTGCACCCCCTCTGCACTATGTCTCCTTGGAAGATAAATATGCATACTTTCCAGTCTGTGAACACAAAAGAATGAGATTATAACAAAACAACACCACATAATGAAACATGTCGCATCTCTTGCACTTGCACACAATGAAATGAGCATTTACTATGTCTGCACTATGTAAAAACTAGGCATACCTTCGAACTGGATCTCCAGATACTCTTGGAGAGCCTACTGTAGTGTACAACCAAACCTTTATGTCACCTATGAGTTAGACAAGGCCCCACTACATCAGCCCTTAGTGTTTAAATTGTTGACAAGCTCTGTTAGAGTGTTATGTCAAGAACAACAAGTAATCAAAGCAAACAGTCCTAGTATGGATGGCTGATGCAAACAAGCAATTGAACAGATGTGTGAGCAAATCTTACATATCAAGAAAAGAAGCAAAGAAGGAGGCTTAAAGACCATCACTTGACTGACCAGATTTAAGGGGCATTTAAACATCATGTGCAACGTATGAACTAACATAAACATTGCATATTCCAAATTCTACAATGGAATGCACATGTATTAGGTTATGCCATGTATGATGATGCCTAAATGTACAGATAGCAGGTAGGAGTGATTCATCATTGCACGCATAATTGAATTGCAGGTTAAGGGCCAGTTCGATTCCGCCTTTTCAGGGCATATTGTCAAAATAAGCCATAAAAGATGTAAAGAAGTCATTTTTGAGTTGTGGGCTTGGGCTTAACTAATTTCGCTTTGGAGGGGGGTGTTTCGGGTAGAACCTCACTAAAAATTGAAGGGAAGGGGAATAGTGAAATGACTCTGTTGTCTGCCTATATTACACTCAAAATGCAACTGCTGACGCCCGTGTCACACCTGACCCTCAAGTAAAAACGAACACGCAAGCACTCATTGCCCTGCCCGCTTGCATCTCCTCTCCCCTTTCCACTATATGATGAATTGCTATGAGCTGCTTCTGCTGCTGCTATATGATGCATTACTATGAGCTGCTCCTGCTGCTGTTATATGATGAATTGCTATGAGCTGGTGCTACTGTATGATGAGTTGCTATGAGCTGCTGCTGCTATATGATGAATTGCTATGAGCTGCTGCTGCTATATGATGAGTTGCTACAAGCTGCTCCTACTGCTGCTATATGATGAGTTGCTACAAGCTGCTCCTGCTGCTACTATATGATGAATTGCTATGAACTGCTCCTGCTACTGTTATATGATGAATTGCTATGAGCTGCTCCTCCTGCTGCTATATGATGAATTGCTATGAGCTGCTGCTGGTATATGATGAATTGCAGACTGCTGCTGCTGTATGTTGAGTTGCTATGAGCTGCTGCTGCTACTATATGATGCTTTCAGGTGGTGCTGCTATACGATAATAACCAGCCACTTGGACCATCGAATTTCAATAAATAAGTGTTCTTCATTTAAATGTGGGTCATGCGTTCTTCGTTTAAATTAGGCAATGGGATCTCTATGGAAAACATTGACCAAAGTAGATTGTGCCAAGTAGATGGTATCTTTGTATTTGCATTTTGAGCAAATAGTGATCGTCTGTTTTCCTATCATATTAATTACTGCACTGGGTTCAATTTGTGATGTTTGCAAGTCAAATTAATTTCCATATGGGCAGCAAAATGAAAAAAATATAATGCAATCTAGACTTTCCACTAATCATACCAAAGATAAGCTGAAAACGCAATGAAAAGAACTGGTTGGCTTATTACATGGAGCTTATATTCACAGGTGCTTATTTTCTTAGGATAACTCGTAATAACTGTCCCTAAGAAACTTGGCTAATAGAACTGGCATACAAATAACATGTCACGATGATTGTAATGGAGGAGTGACGTACCATGGCACACTGTATAGGCTCACCACTGTCTCTCCTTTTTTTGCGATGTCCCATGAAATTGCCACATACATCTTGTACTTTTTCATTGTGTAACCCTATCTGCAAGTTGACACGGCTAATTTCAGACATCTCTACATGATACTACATTGCATATCCCTTGCGCATATTTAAACCACCAATTAATGATTGTGCGCGTACCATAAACTAGCCATGACTCTGTATGCTGGACTAGCAGGCACTCTAAGGGAGCCTAATGTAGTGCACTGGAATTCCTACATGCCACCTACGATTTTGTGTAATGTACTGCCCCTGTTCCTAAATATATGTCTTTGTAGAAATTCCAGTATGGACCACATACAGATGCATATAGATGCATTTTCGAGTGTAGATTCACTCATTTTGCTCCGTATGTAGCCTATAGTGGAATCTCTAGAAAGACTTATATTTAGGAATGGAGGTACGAGGTAGTATCATGTATGACATCTACATATCTAATTTAGCAGCCAGTAGTAGAAATCATTGTCTGCACAAAGGGATTATTGGTCGAAAATCCTAGCAAAGCACGCTGGCAGGCACAGAACAATACAAGAGAGAGAGAGACACGCTTACAAGATCATAGCAATGCCTCAGTCCAGGATCTTGGTTGGCCAAGCTGTTAGATCCAGAAGAAACATCGTCCTTGTAGTTTTTGCCAGCTGCATAACAGGTAATAGCGACCGGTTAGTATATTTGAAGTACATCGGGCAGGTGATGCTGGACGGGTTTAAAGGCGACAAGTACCTAGGCCGTGGCGGGTGCTTGGCATCTCTCCAGACTTTGGGAATCAGGTTAGAAACATCGAGGGTGATGACGCTGCGCTGGCTGTCGGGGTCCGGTAAGGAGATCTAGAACCGTTGAGTAGGGTGTTTGTGGAGCGGCTCCGGTAGGGTGGACTACGGTGTGGGCGAAGCGGATCTATGGCCGTGGACAAGGGCGTTGGTGAAGCTGCTCTGGTGGTTGGGTTAAGGATGGTGTCGACGATGCGGATCTATGGCCGTGGACGGGGTGTCAGAAGCTACTCCGGTGGTTTGGTTAAGGGTGGTGTCGACGATGCGGATCTGCGACCATGGATGGGGCGTCAGAAGCTGCTCCGGTAGGTTGGATGAGGGAGCGAGGAAGCAGATCTGAGGCCGTGGACTTGTGAGTTGGCAAAGCGGCCCCGGTAGGGTTGAGAATGATATAGGCGAAGCTACTCCGGTAGGGTTGAGGAAGGTGTTGGCGAAGCGGCTCCGGTAGGGTTGAGAAGGTGTCGGCGAAGAGGATCAGAGGCCGTTGACGAGGACGGCGGTGGGGCGGCTCCGGGGGGTGTGGACGAAGCGTCTCCGATGGGGAGTATGAATGAGCCGCTGCAGATGCGCGGCGGCTGATGAGAGTACCGGCGAAGCAGATCCGGCGCCGTGGACAAGGCCGGCACTGAATGGGCTGTGGTATAGTGGTGGATGAGCAGTCTACTTATTTCTAGGGGAGGTGGGAGGGGTAGATGCGGCCGCAGAAGCAGCTCTGGCGAGGTGGACGCCGCTGGCAGTGAATGGGCTATGGTACGCCGGTGGATGAGCAGTCTAGGGTTTCGAGAGGGGAGGGGAGAAAGGGCGATGAAGTACGGACGGCGTGATGTAAGATGCTCTGGTGCTGTGGAGTTAGTCGTTTTTGCGGGAGGGGAGAGGAAATGGGGGTGTCGTGTAGTGGGGGAACCAGAAGTTACCAAAGCAGCCCCGACCTATCATGTAGATGAGGGCGGTATTGTAACTGTTGGTCTCCGTGCACCAAGGACAAAAGGGGGATTTCGCATGCTAAAGACTAAGGTGGCGGAAATTTTAGAAGGAGGCGGGAGATTTTGCCGCCCGCGGGATCGTTCTTATCCAGTTTCAACTAATTTTGGACCGTGCTAGCGGGAAGGTCATGCTAGACTGTGTACATGGGGCATGCGTCAGCAGTTAATAACTGGTGTGAAGTCCACCCCAGAAAAAAGACAATAACTCAGGATGATGCGCCGATAACTTGGACGTTCACACAGGCGCGGCTAATCTTACGGGTGTAGTGGCGCGTTCACAAAAAAGGGATCAAACACTCAGCCTATGTATTTCTCATGTAAATAGATAATTTAGTGCCATTGGTTATTTACTTTAAACATAATGCATTGATGTGTTAGTGTAGAGGCGCACAAAAAGAAATGGATATTGTAGTCAGCTACTTAAAAGTGTTACCTCATATGATTACATAGCCTCCATTTCATAAATTGCATACCCGTTGAATTCATATATGAATATTACATATATTACTTCAAAAATAGAAACTTAAATCATCCAAGACTAATGAATTTGAATGCAAGAGTAACAATGGTGCATGTTCATGATAGCTACATTGGTTGTTTGAAGAAACATCACTATAACTTTGGCATGCACAACTAAAAAGGCTTATTTAAATAGAAAAAATGTGATATGTGAGTGTCCAATCTTTATAGCGTTGAATCGATATTGTACCTTTGGCCACGATACGAAGTAGATATTGACTTATGTTCAAGCGATGCACGTTCACGATCGCTAGATAGTGATACGTGAATGAATTGTGCAATCTCTCTTACACGCATACATATCTCATTTCCCTGTGGGCATCGGAATCACACACGCGCACTTCGTGTATTTCTCTCCCTCCGTCAGGGTTAAATTCGTCTTTCTACCCCGTCCTACAAGTCTCTCACACAGAAACACACACGCTCTCTATGTCTAACACGCCCACCCCTTTAATTCTGCCCACCCACAGCCACTAATGTCTCTCACACATATGCTATCTACCTATCCCTTAATATAGCTAGATATGTGTCACACAAACTTCTTCTCCCTACTAGCAAGATGCCCATGCGTTGCACGGAACATCAAGATGCATTTGTATGAGAAGTTTATCTTGTGGGAGAAAAGGATGAACGAGGGAATACCTTATTTGCAAATGCGGAGAGGGGTGTGGGTATCTTTTTGCAAAATTGCCATAGTTTCCTTCCTGTCCGTCGGATATAAATTGGATGGCCTATATTGCAGGATGGCAGGAACACCATCATCACCAACTCTATTTTTTATAAGAGTAGAGATATGTGAGTGTCACTGCCCCTCCCCCCACACACCCACACTTCCCAACACCAAAGGAGTAGGGTGACACCTCGATCTTGATACTAATCTATCGACTGGCTTCTCTCTCAAACATACTAATCTTGTGTCTCGGTGCCTCGCTCGGTAGCCCCCTCGATTTGTAGACTTCTCGCGCGCACACAGCTGTAGTGACGATGACGCTGAACCCAGTGTGCCTTGTTTTTACCGGCCTCATGTGATAGTTTTCACCCTGTTTTCTGTTAATTAACAAGGCAATCTTTTCTTTGTTACTACTAGTGAATCTGAAATCATTCGGGGCAGACATAAAATATATCACTTCAACCCAATTATCGCAGCAACTATTTTAAAAGAAATAAGCTAGCTGCCCGTGCGTTGCACGAAACATCAAGATGCATTTGTATGAGTAGTTTATCTTGTGAGAGAAAAGGTTGAACGAGGGAAGGCCTTATTTGCGAACATGGAGAGACGTGTGGGTATATTTTTGCAAAATTGCCATAGTTTCTTTCCTATCCGTTAGATATAAATCCGACGGCCTATATTGCAGGATGGCACGCACACCATCATCACCAACTCTGTTTTCTACTCCCTCCGTCCGAAAATACTTGTCATCAAAATGGATAAAAAGAGATGTATCTAAAACTAAAATACGTCTAGATACATTTCCTTTTATACATTTTGATGACAAGTATTTCCGGACGGAGGGAGTATTTGTCTTTTTAGAGATTTCAACAAGTGACTATGACCGGACCTTACCAACATACTCAAAAAAGTAGTCCATAATTTTGATGTTACCCTCTTTTCTTGGTGGTGCAGTGCCATCTAGATACCTCATAAACAAATAAAGTACTACATGATACTAATATATGATACATGGCGCAGGAGTACTAAGTAGTATTAATGCAGTTTTGCTAGAACTCATCTAGATGAGATATAATTTGGTCTCATTCATCTTTTATAGCCATTGGATGTGATGCTATATAAGATGCCTGTGTGCTGATGTGGGTTGTATTTGTTCGTGTGCAACGAACTGACCACTGCATGTCATGTTTGATAGTCTCAAGTCATTAAAAGCTTACAAGCCCCACATATCTTCTTGGTTGATTCCTCTATTTATGTCAAAACATAAGAAACAACGTGAGAGTTAATGCACCATGCCTATGTGTTTACTATTTGGTTTTCGTAAGATGACTTAATACTCACCTAGATGGAGGGAGTATTCGATTTGACAGCGGGCGGCGCAGTTCCCGATACGGCTTTAATGCAGACGAGGGAGGGAGTAGCGGTTCCCGATATGTTAAACGGCCAATGCATCCTTCTTCAATTAATGCATGAGGGAAGTAATGGGAGGAGGTCCGGGAAAAGAGGCTACACAATGTGAATGCAACACAGTTTGCCCTCATTGCCCTCATATAAAGGCGCCCCTCCATTCCAATGCATCTACCACATCGTACGCACCTAAGCATTTGCCTAAGCACCTACACTAAGCGCAAAATAGCTCACTCTAGACCCATGGCAGCGATGCTCGTGAGCGGCCAGCGGCTACGCCAGATGGTCCACGACGCCGGCCTATGGCATGGCGTCGAGGATCGTCTCCAGACGGTGTTGGAGACCGGATGGTGGATGGCCGCCTTCAACGCCAACTACGACTCTCAGTTGGACCAGATGATCGTTGCCACTGGCAACAAGTTCACAGTCCTCAAGAAGCTCGCGCACGACATCACCATACTCCTCCAGCCCTCGCGCTTGGGCTCCTCATTGCCTGCCACCCTAATTGGCCTCCATGGCCAGAACCTCTTTCAAGCACTGGTGGCCCTGCGACTGCCCGCCGATGCCACGAAGAGTGCCCACCTGGAGGTCGCGCTCGCCGCGAGGTGCCTCGCCCTGCAAGAATTCGTTGACCTACACATCCACATGTAAGAGGAAATCGTGTACATAGGTATCTACAAGGCCAGTGAGGACGCTACGACGTTGGCCTTCCTCAACCGGCTGGAAGCCTTGGATGCCTTTGCTGAGAAGCACCTCGACCTTGCCACAAAAGCCGCCGCTCCTTAGCCGCCGGTCGGTGGCCCGACGCACTAAGTTGAGGAGGAGGAGGTCGTACGTTCGTGGATCCATCTTTCTTCTTGCCTTCTGTAACCACCACTATGATCGCATCATCGTGGCCTTAATTCTTATTGTGCTGTTGCATTCTCGTTCCAGTCAATACCGACATGTGCAATACCTTTGCTTAATTATATGCATCACTGTAACTAGTACTCCATCCTTCAATTTATAAGTTGTGCTTACCTTTTCCATCAACTTGGTGCAACGCGTGGGCATATTGCTAGAAACACTAGAATATGTCTATATAATCCGTATGTGATAGTCCATTTGAAATCTCAAAAAGGACAAATATTTAGGTACAGAGGGAGTAATATATTAGGAGTATATCAAAACAATAGTGATTTCTTTCAAGTTTGTGAACAAATACTACTATTCTACTACTTTGGATCCGTCGCAACGCACGAGCACATTGCTGGTAAAAGGAAAAGGCCTGCCGCGTTCGCGTCGCACCCCCACACGCCCGGGAATCAGGAGTACAACACGACCCGTCTGGCACGACACATGGCTTAGGGATGGCGTGTTGCCTAGCATTTTCACTTTCATGTGGAACCGCCGTTGAGCAAAACGACACCCCGCCCGCCGCCGGGTTGGAAAAAAGAAACGAGGGGAAGATCTAGCTGTAGCACGGAAGCCAAGAAATTTGGTGTAAGACAGGGCTCGTTGATAGAGTAGGAGCATTCTGTACTAGTACTACTCCTACTAGTACCAAGTTTGTACTCCTAATACTATATTACTAGTACTACCACTATACAACTAGTAGGTACGTGCACGGCACAACATCGTAGGAACAAAAAATGGGAAGATCTTGTTTTGGGTGATTTATCTTTTTTTCAATCAACGTACTATGAATAATATGATGTGGGGGGCACCCATGAAGCTTATGTGGCTTGGTTGCATGGCTACGGAAGGTTAGAGAAAAATAAATAGATAATGTGTTTAGAGTGCACTCCACTAAATAGATATATATACTTTGGATCCATTGCAACGGACCGGCACATCTATATCTATACCCCCTATATAGTGTGTGAAAAACTTTGAAAGTTGGTCGTTGGATGAAGCCAATCCGACGGTACAAAGATGGCAAATCCTAGCACTACTGGCCGTTGGATATCATTCACCAGATTCTGCCACATGTGTAATCTAGAAGACTCCATGGTTGAACTTAATTCATGACTAAGGGCCTCTTTGATTCATAGGATTGCAGAAACACAGGAATAGGAAAAAAGTAGGATTGGAATGGCATGTTCATTGGATCCCTATAGGATTTGAGTTTGTTTGATTGTGTCACATGAAAAACAAAGGATTTCTTTCAAGAGGTTGGAGTGCATGCTAGAATTCCTGTGAAACGTAGTACAAATGAATCCTTAGGAAAATATTCTACATGATCCAATCCTACGAATCAAACGACCAACGTAGGAAAAATTCCTAAGGATTCTAATCCTTCAAAGATCCTATGAAAATCATTTGAATCAAACAGACCCTAACCTTGCCACAACTAAGCTTAGGCAAAGTTATTAGTTCTTCAAAACAAGAGAAACAAGTTGGCAAGCCTAAGGGAATCTTGCCACATTTTTTGTGTGTAAGTCAAGTGGGGCCTTAGTGTGGCTTGCCTAAGGTGTGGATTGAATCAAACACTCGCCTATGTTAATCAAACTTGCCTAACCTTACATTCCACCAGATTTTGCCACATGTTAGAATCCAGAAAGCTCCACATGTAGAAGCATAATGCACAAACCACCAGAATCTCATGCGTGCAATGCACGTGTATCTTACTAGTACTAGTTGGTAGTAGTAAGAAACAAATTCCAGTTTTGGCACGAGCTCGTACTACGGGAGCACCACAAGGCCTGCCGCAGGAGTTACATTTCCCTCTCAGGGCCCACGGGACCGACCTTCAGTGTCTTAGTGGTAGAAACAAGAAACGTGATGGTCACTGTGGTTCAACTTCCGTGGACAAGCTGTCATGTCTGCTGACACATGTATATCAAAACTAGAGTGTTTATATTTCAAGCAAGTGAACAAGTATTATTCTACTACTTTGGATCCATTGCAACACACGGGCCAGCACATTGGTAGTAGTAGTGTCCATCTCTATCTCTAGAGGCCTTCCCTCGTTCATCCTTTTCTCTCACAAGATAAACTACTCATACAAATGCATCTTGATGTTCCGTGGAATGCACGAGGATGTTTCCTTGGGGGTCTCTCCAGTGCGACGTGGCCGTAGTTGCAAGTTGACGCCCCTTGAGATGCCGACGTTGAGGGGCACTCGGATTTCCTCCGATGAGCAGGTAAGATGAGTTTGATCACGTAGTAAATGCATTATAAAGACTACTTCCATGTCCATTTCCTAATTCTCCCCCTGCCCACTGTTTCACAGGTTAGGCTCGGTGCGAGTGGAGATTGGCTTGCATATGTACGGGAGGGTACCAACATCAATTTGCAAAACATTTACAATGGTGAAACCGTTCCCGTAGAACTTTTGTCCAACATTGGGATCAGCCATGCAACGGGCCACCGGATGAATTGGTACGATGGAACCACGGTGAGATTGAATAAGATAGCACGAACCTTGCACATGGCGGTCAAAGGCGGACCATGTTGTCTGCGGCCGATTTGTTGCCGTACGAGTAGGAAGACGTTGTGCTCCTTTCTAACCGCATCTTCGCGGTGACAAACCAGGGGACTTATTTTGTATCGGACACATCCTACGATATACTCCCTCTCTCCCAGTTTATTTGTTTTGAATCTTTTCGTTTTAGAAGTTTCAAATTCAAATTTAGAGCTCCCCATCACATGTTGAGATTACAATGTCCATTAAATCATTGCGTGCATGTATGGCAAAGAAACAAATCTTGAGTTTGGCACGAGTTCGTGCTGCGGGAGCACCACAAGCCCTGGCGCAGGAGTTACATTTCCCTCTCAGGGCCGTCGGGACTGAGCTTCAGCGCCTTACTACACCTACCTTTGAATCAATAACATGTGGACCCGATAGGTGACTGGTCCACATGTAGTGCTCCCGTAGGCAGAGGGGCAGTGGGGCCAAGAGGGGTGAGCCGCAGGTCGGGGGACGTGTGATTCCATGGGTTCGAGCGGCGTCGGGGCGGTGCGGCCGAGAGGGGTGAGGCGCACGTCGGGGGGCGTGGTGCCGTGGGTTGGAGAGGCGTCGTGGGAATCGCGAGATGAAACGTGATGGTCGCCGTAGTTGAACTTCCATGGACAAGCTGTCATGTCTACGGGCACATGCACTGCATACCGATCACTAGAAGGAGTAGCAGAGAAATCTATATATGCGGATAAATAGTTCCTTATAGTCAAGCGGACCCATGCTACTACTCTGTTCCAAAGACATGCACACCATCGAAATAGTCCATCTATATCAATATACACCGAGAGGGAATAATTTTTTTACAAGAGAGGAAATAGTTCATCCATCCATAATGCCCTCCTGCTGGTGCAGCCTTTTCTTCTTCTTCTTATTCTTCTTCTTCTTGTTGTTCTCATTCTCTGTGGGAGATGGCTTCGCAACAAGCTCTTTGGACCTTGCAGCTATCTCGAAACTCACACGGGCATCGAGCGCAGCATATTTTATCCGCTCGTACGTCAAGGGATAATTCTCCCATCCAGATGACCTTAATGCCACCGTCTCGTCACCCTTCTGAAGATTTGTACCGAGCACAAAATTTTCTACATCGAATAGGGATGGTGTCTGTTTATCACAAACTTCTATAGGAATTTTGATTCTGGTTTGTAGGTCAGCGATGCTATTCAAATCAAGGTTGTACGGCTCCAGCTTCTGTTTGTCCCCTTTGATGGCTGCCCCACAGAAGTATACGTCCTCCCGAGACAAGAAATCGTGAAGCTCACCTGGTATGGAGGGCGAGTGTATGATGTGGTACACCAAAACATCATCTTCGAAGCACAGCTGAAGGACGGAGGCGCGCTGGATCTTCCCAGGGGCACGCTCCGTGTACTCTGCGCCGAGACCGATGACCCTCGTCTCTACCTTTTCGAGGGAGTTGGATACATTGTTGATCCACTGCCGAACAACCCATGGGTGGATGGTGAAGGTGGCAACTATGCGCATCGAGCCTTCGACGAGGACATGTTGGACGCTAAAAACCTGCATCTCGATCTCTATCGCCATTTGGAACCGCTGGAACGGAGGGCTATGGTTTGGAGAATTAGGATTAGATGGATAGTCTAACCGAAGTAGTAGATGATTATTTAAAGAGATTAAAACAATGTGAACGCAGTGGGGTTTGGATGCAAATGAAGACGAAGGGGAGGTGAAGAAGCCGAGGAGAATCGGTTCCCGGTGGATAAGTAAATGGGAGAAGTGGCGTGCAGGCAGTTGATTAGACGGCTAGGTAGACTAAACGAAAAGGCTATGCGGGTAGACTAATGATTCGTACCTGTTTGTGTACGTGCCCATCCTTCCTGATAGGTGGGACCTATGCAAACAGATAAAAAATGTGTCATAGTTTTTTTTGAGCACGTGAGTGGGAGACACAACATTCTCTGGTTAAGGAATACTCCCTCCGTTTAGGTGAGTATAAGTCACCTTATGAAAATCAGGTTTTCCCAAAACCTTTAGGCATGGAGCATTAACTTCCTGCTCGATCCCCTCCCAGCCTCGTTAGCCAGCGTTCTCTTCCTCTGCTGCCGCATTCTACCTTTCCATTTTTCCTCTTCTCAAGTGTGGAATGATCTGCATGCCGTCCTTGATGCACCAGAACGACCACTGCATGCATCACGGCAGAGCGTTGATTGGGCATGCACGAGAATTTGGTTCTGCTCGCAATATGGATGATACCTGAACGATGAAGTGAACATGCATGCTTGCACGGGAGACCTATTTACGCTATACAATACTGGAGTACTCATGTACCTACTGGTAGTAGTAGTAGTACAACTGTGGTACACTTGATGGTCAAAATACTATTCATCCGGTCCTCACAGTGAAGTGACAACACCCTACGCCTGACACTAGTCCAGGCGGCGTGTTCGGGTTACCAAAGTCAGCCTCACCCTATGCACAGTGCAGTCTATCACCGCCACTGTATAGCACATAGGTGCCTCGCCTCGTCTCCCTCTCCGCTCCCATAGCACCACTCCATCTCCATCTCCTTCTCCATCTCCATCTCACCGTCGCCTCACTCGCCTCCCCCAGTACCACTATTCCCTCGCTAGCCGCTCCAGCACTCACATCCTTCTCCCTCGTAAATCAAGCCCCTTCCAAACTCCACCATGGCCAAACGCGAACCGCGCAACATCCATATGAGCCGCGATTGGAGCAATCTCCCCAGTGACATCCTCGACCTCTGTTGTTCGTGTATGGATATGCTGAGCGTCCTGCGGCTGGCTGCATGCTCGAGGGACATGCACACGGCCATCATCGAAGCGAGGCCTAAGCTTTTCAAGACACCCTGCTTGCTGCTATCTGGTCTTCTGAGATTGGCTCACCATGATACGGAGGCGTGCATGATGCCCCTCGACTTCAATCCGATCTCCATTAGCCGAAACTTCTTTGCAGGTATGTAGTGGGTCGCCGTACATCATTTCCCTCGACATCGATCCGATCATCATCGCCCGAAACTTCTTGGTAGGTATGTACTACGCCGGCATGAACTCCCACTGGATGGCTGCCTTCAGAGAAGATGGTAAAAAGTTGGTGCTCGTGAACTTCTAGACCTCCCATGAGATTATCCTTCCTCCGTTGGATTATATAGAGTATTACCATCGTGGTCCAAGTCATCTAGATTACTATGTCAGTTGGATGGACCTTGTTTTGCAGAAGATTGTAATCTGCCAAGTGCCCACACGACATGCGAATTACGCAAACTTCAAGCTAATTGCCTTGTTCGACCGCGGACTCGCCTATCTTTAGGACGGTGCCTTCTTTAGCTGGAGACAACTCGGCTCGCAGTGGATCATCATCAATGATGATACACACTTCTGTGATGCTATTGAACACAATGTCATCATCTACGCGATCGACAAAGCAGATGGCACCACGTATTGCTGGGACGACGCGTGTATGTTGTTTCCTCTCATGTTAATGATGACGCCATGACACTGTTTGAACTTTTTGTGATGATTGGCATATCTCTGTTTGAGCAGAATTTGAGTAGAACTATGGCAATGTATTAGAGACGCCGTAAATCAGCTATATTTGGAATAAGTTAATTTATGCGATTGTGACCATGTCATTACAGCCAATTTGTACCCTGAATAATCAAACTGTTAGGAATATATGGATATTATCCTTATTTTACAGTAATCTATATACTACTACTAAATATGAGTGTGTATCAATGGCCATGTTAGTTTCCTCATTTTCATGATGTAGAAACATGCACCACACTGTTGGTTTCATCTAACCATACATTAGGGAAGTAAATGTGCATATGGAGAACTCTATATTTGGAAGTAGTGAAATCCTGCAATGCTTACCATGTGTACATACCTATATCCGCCCTTCAGCAATCAATGGCTAGAATAATATCCTCACAAATTTTTTCCCACAGAACACGAGTATATAACAATGCATGGTCTGTTAGTTACCTTGAAGAATTTGTTTGTGAGGATAGAACATGATTACATAACATGCATGACATGGTAGTTTCCTGTGAAGAATCAATTGCGAGATGACATGAGTATAACCATGCATAGCACTTCTATATTTTCGAACCCAGTATACATTTCCCTGTATTTTCCTCCTAGTTCCAACAGGGACATATCAATGCTGTTTCTTGCATTATCCTACTCATACTCTAAAAAATGCTGATCTTACATTAACAATGCCTATCCGTTTTGATATGATGCAGTGTCCCTATAGTTACTACCCTTTGTTATCACACCACCTTTGCCAAAAACAAGGAAGCACAACTAGTTCCTCGCTCGATCAGACGACGGCAAAAGACTGATGATCATTCGGACACATGAGCCGGAAAAGTTATATTGCAAAAACCCCACTGTATACAAGCACCGTGTAATACGTGAGTATCCGGACAGTGGATGTTACGTCTATGAGCATGATACCATCTTGTTGGGGCCTTTAGGATTTTTTAGTTGGAGGCCGGTAAACAGCCTTGGTTCACACTCTCTGTTTCTCGGACTCAATTATCTGATTAACCAGGAGATCACCATTGGCAAGGACCTTTATGGCAGAGAGGCTCTATTTTCTATGGAAAACTATGTCTACACGGCGAGCCCTAGGAGTTCGGGAGCAAACTCTCCTGATTGTCAATGATACAGCCTGCAGCCAAAAGAAGGTGAGAATGACAAAGGCATCTGGATTAACTTTGATCCTTGGATGTCTCAATTACGACAGGCATTGATGTGGTTCGAGCCTTCAGGTTGATAGGTAATTGGGCTGTTGCATCGAAAGGGTGGAGTACTGGTGTCTCCGGATCACTGATCGCTAAAGCAGGGCTGCAAATTATGATGCTGTTGGATCATCTCTTCGAATGACTTTGTTGTCTTTGCTGCTAGTTCTGGATGGGTAGCTCTTTCTTTTGTTATGCATATTCCTTGTCATTTGGTCATCCTCGTCTATGTCACACTTACTATGTAATAGTTGCTTCTGTTTAGAATGTCATTCTCGTCTGGATCACGAGAGTCTGAGCGCTGCAGATGGGTGGGTTTTGGTGGTGTAGCAAGACTTCTTATGAACTATCATGTCTTGCTGTTTATGTCAGTAGTAGTCACTAGTCAGTGTTTGAATGTTGTATATATCGTTGTTTCGAACTGTTTATTGTCTCGAACTACTGGTGGGCTAAATGAGGGCATCGCCATTCTCCAGTGTTCAGAGTATATCTCCTTTTTTCAAGTTATATAATTTGAGCTCAGTGTCTTTTCGATGATGTACACTTGTTTGGGCCAGTGAGGTGTCGTTGAATATGGGCCGAGTAGTAATGCAATGCCAAACAGGTCAATTATGACTCTCAGGCCGGGCTCTCAAAAGATCCTGAAAAAAAGGTCGGGCTCTCCAAAAAAGAATGAATAAGGACTCTTAGGCCGACATGTGGGCGCCACCGGTGTTTTCGTGCGCTTGTGCGCCGAGAGCATATTGGCGCGTGCTCGAAATTCATGCTACCTTTTCATCCATAGTCTCCCGCCCCTCCCCCACCTCTGGAATCTCGATTCCTACTCCAGTTCCCCCAAATCCCCCTCCTGTACTCCCTGTACTCAAGCGCACTATCATGTCGCCGGTCAACGCGGATCTCCGAGCTGGAGATCCTGAGGTCCGTCCTGCCTTCGGCCGCTGCGTGCTGTCGCTCAATAGTGGCATGGCGGCGCTTGACGACCAGTTTGCCAGCAAAGTGCTGATGGTAACCATCAACGGCGACCGGCCTCCCGTCTCGCCGGATGACCTTGTCAAAGCTCTTGGCTTTGCGCACGGCATCCAAATAAGTGACTTGCTCGTCGAAGTCTGTCCGCCACCGGCTGATTTCTTCGTCAGGTTCTGGACAACTTTCGACTGCAGTCGTGTGTTCGAATCTTCCCGGCGTTTGTTCTGCGATGGCGTGCTGGTGAGCTTTGATCGGTGGCACCCAGGATGGGGCTCGGTGCCCTCTGAGCTTGAGTTTTTAACAAAGCTTACCTTCCACGGCATGCCTCGATGTGCTTGGAACAGCGAGTCCATGAACGAGCTTATCAACGACCTTGGAGGTGAGCTCGTAAGTATGTTTGTTCCTCCAGACAGCTGGGCTCTGACGGTTATGGCATGGATGAAGAAGCCGTCCACCATACCGAAGGTGATTGGTGTTGAGATACCGGTGCAGGAACCGGGGTTGTACTATTCGTCGCCACAAAGGCCGCCGCGGACCACGTTAGGGATGTACCTGTATCGAGTGTTCGTGCATGTCGAAGAAGTGGTCAATCCATCAATCGAAGTCCTGCCGTCGCCGCTGGTGCCAGGGTCCGCCGACGACGTCCATTACAAGAGTCAACGTCAGAATTTCCCCTTGTTGCTCGGAACGATGGATGGCACAGGGCCTACTCCATCGCGCGGCGGAGGCCACTGCTTCTTTGGGAGAAGAGGCAGGGCTGCCTGCATGGATGTGCTCTAATTTGAGGTAACAACTGAATCTTGTCAGATACTAGTTAAATCCGAGCTATGGGTGTGAAGCACTGATATGCTAGTACATTTGATTGTGACCTGTTCTAATTTTGTACCTGAACTTTTTTTAGAAAGGGTTGTACGTCAACTTAATGTGCTAGGAGAACTTATTGTGTTGTCTATCTGTTTTCTTTGCACAACATTCAAGATATTTCCCCGTCATTGATAAAGACGATGAACCGTTATGTACGACTTTGTTGGTTTCAACATATCCCTTCCCGTAGCGATCTACTGCTTCCATCCTGATTGTGCCGCGTGCGTGAAATTTTTGTATGCAAGTTCAGTGTGCTATGATGTTCTATATGATTGTGTCAACTATATAAGTTTTTACTGAGCATCTGCAATGCATATGGCTGAAAGATGTATTTACGAGCATCGGCCGATGGGTTTCTCTCTCTATCTCTCTCTCTCTCACACACACACACGCGCGCGCACGTGCACACACGCACAAGTGGGACCCGTTGAATTATTTATTTGCTCGTGATAGCTTTTAATTAGGTTCCACTGTAATCTAACTTTTTTCTGAAGTTATTAATTAAGCTCAGTGACTTCAAAAAGTTGTACAGAAGCCTTGTTTGGGCTTTTCCACTGTGGGCCGACTGGAGCTAATTGGCTCGCTGTGGGCTAATTGTTTTTGCAAAAGTGTTAATCATGTATTTAAAAAATATGTGTATTGTGACCTCCTCCGCTCGCTGTGGGCCCACTGTTGACTAAAAAAATATGTCTTAAAAAGTGTTAATCATGTATTTAAAAATTGTTAAATGTGTGTATAAAAAATGTTCCTTATCTATACAAATTTTTTTAATGTGTGTATAAAAAATAGCTTTTTTCAACATCAGCAATGCAACTGGGCCGACAGTTGTACACAATAGCTGGGTCAACTTGTTATTCTCCGCCTCGTTGGGCTGCAAACTTTCCTAGGAGGTATGCATTAGGCTTAACAAGAAGAAGGACTTTAAGAAATAATAAATGGGATATAATTATAATAACTACAGTTACTATGCACCAAACACGTAATTAGCTTGAAAAATATATTATTTTTGGAATTTGAAAATTTTAATTTCATTACTTGTTGCGCGCGCAATATTTCGTTGGATTTTAACGTAATACAACTTTATTTTGAAATTATATTTAACCTGACTAGAAATTTCGGATACAAATATTTCGGATCCCATCAAAATGTGGGAATTTTTTTGAATTCTGTTTTGAGCGGTTGTTTGAAATTATTAATCGTTGTCCTAGCTAGAAGTTGGGCTGTACTTTTAACAAACTGTAAATGGGCTGTAGTAAATTCCATTAGAATTAAAAAAATGGGCTGTACATTCTTACAAATCGCAAATGGGCTATATGCTCTCTGCTAAATCCGAGCTGTGGGCCTACTAAGTTAACGCGTACCAAGGGCTTTCTCAACTTAGTCAATATAAATGATTCTAGATGCAGTGATCGTATGATGTCCATCCAACGTCTGTAGTGCTTCTTCAACCCCTAGTCTTATTGCTCCAGCCGCCCAAAGCAGCGCCGGTCGTGTCACGTGCTCCTGCCTCCCGTGGCCGGCTGTGATGCCGCAGAGGCCTCACCGCCCCGTACTACTCCCACCGCTGGCCAGGCCATCCCTCTACTCACCCACATCCCCTGTTATTCTGCGGTGACGTCAGCCTCACACCGCAGCCGAACCAGTGAACCCTCGTACTCCTCTCCGCGCGGGCTTCCACTGCTGCGTCTTCCCCGGCTCCGCGCCGTCCCCTTCCTAGGCCTCGCCGTCGTCCAGACCACCGCCCTGGTGCTCTCGGCGCGGCGTGGTCAACGTGGTCAACGACCGACTTCCATCGGAAGAGTACTGTACGTGGAGAGGCTGACAGCTGGGTCCACGACAGCCGCAAGGAAGTGCCTCCTTATTATGCGCAAAATAATTATCCCTCCACCTCACAGCGGGGACCCACCGGATGGGCGACCGCATTTCGCGAAAAAAATGATTCGCCCCCTGACTGCTGGGACCCACGAGCTACATCTTCGCACGGAAGGAAGTGCGTCCAAAAAAACAATTCGCCCCCCAGACTGCTGGGACCCACCAGCTACATCTTCGCACGCAAGGAAGTGTGTCCAGGCAAAAAAACAAAACAATTCGCCCCCTGACTGCTGGGACCGACCAGCTACATCTTCGCAGGCAAGGAAGTGCCTGACAGTCAGGACCCACCTGGTCGAAGCGTACGTAGCGTTCTCATTCTGGTCGCGAACGTGTACGTACATACTGGTCGATGTAGAGGCGCGCACGTGTCATAGTACAGGCGCGCACGTAGCATGTACACGTACATACATCGGCCAGGGTGCAAGAAAGAAAATACGGTCATGTATGTTTACATACGGGCGGGGTCACGAACGCCTACTCGCGCATACATACGGGCGGCCAGGGCTCATGTACATGGCTGGGTCGGAACGGAGAAACATCGTCGTCATCGTGTTCATGGGGAGGCAACGAAATGCATCATGTTCATGGGGAGGCAACGGAATGCGTCGTGTTCATCGGGAGGGCTTGGATGGAATAGGCGATGGAAACGAGGCCTGGCGTACCGCAGAACGGAGGAAACGGCCTTGTGTTCGACCGGCCACGTTTGAAATGGGATCCTGTTCATCGAGAGGGGTCTGGCGTACCGCAAAATGGAGGAAAGGGACCTCCTACGGTCGAAATGGGGGTACTGTTGATCGGGAGGGGTGTGGCGTACCGCAAAACGGAGGAAACAGACTTGTGTTGGAGCGCTACGGTCGAAACAGGGGTCCTGTTCATCGGGAGGGTGTGGCGTACCGCAAAACGGGACTCCACGGGATACTGTTCATCTCCATCGTCGACCTCCTCTAGCCTCCACGGGCTCCTGTTCATCCAGCCTCCACCGCGCGCTACTCCACCGGCTACTGTTCAACCACCCCTCCACCGTCTACTGTTCATCCAGCCCTCCACACCACGGGGTCCTGTTCAACCACCCCTCCACGGGCACCCCTTCACCGTCTACTGTTCATCCAGCCCTCCACGCCACGGTGTCATGTTCAACCACCCCTCCACCGTCTACTGTTCATCCAGCCCTCCACACCACGGGGTCCTATTCATCCACCCCTCCACGGGCACCCCTCCACCATCTACTGTTTATCCAGCCCTCCACCACACCACGGGGTCCTGTTCATCCAGAGGCAACGCCACCGCTCACTGTTCATCCAACCCCCCCCGCAACGCTCACTGTTCATCCCATCAATCGACTTCAGTTAGCAGCAGTAGCGAAGGAATCGCTCGATCGGGTTCAGTTAACAGCCATCAATCGATCGCTCGGGTTCAGTAACGCGTAGCCTGCAGTGCAATCGCTCGGGTTCAGTTAGAGCCCAACGCCTCGCTCGGGTTTAGTTAGAGTCAACACCTCGCACACATGCGCGTACGTGTACGAGAGAAACGCGCATCGCTCGGCCCCCGACCTCCCACCGTAACCGGGAACTCCCCGAAATTTTCCTCCCCCTCGCTTCTACCACGGTTTTTTCCGTCATGGACGGCCCAAAGAATGTCATGCAGCTGCGTCTCCGGCCCGCCCAGGACGAAAAGCCCATTTTCTGTCATGATTTTTGTCATAGAAGTAGGAGCCCACCACATCTATGATGATACCGGGTTTTGTCACAATTATTGTCATAGAAGTGTCATATGTATGACAGCTAAAAATTTCGTTCGGCCCAAAATGTCACGGATGTGTCTTTTTTTGTAGTGATGAAAGCTTAACAAAAAAACTAAGTGGGTGCGCATCCAACTTGCTTGCTCACGAAGACCTAGGGCAATTTGAGGAAGCCCATTATTGGAATATACAAGCCAAGTTCTATAATGTAAAATTCCCACTAGTTTATGAAAGTGACAACATAAGAGACTCTCTATCATGAAGATCATGGTGCTACTTTGAAGCACAAGTGTGGAAAAAGGATAGTAACATTGTCCCTTCTCTCTTTTTCTCTCATTTTTTATTTGGGCCTTCTTTTTTGGCTAATTTCTACTACACAACCTTCTTCTTGTAGACGTTGTTGGGCCTCCAAGTGCAGAGGTTTGTAGGACAATAGCAAATTTCCCTCAAGTGGATGACCTAAGATTTATCAATCCATGGGAGGCATAGGATGAAGATGGTCTCTCTGAAGCAACCCTGCAACCAAATAACAAAGAGTCTCTTGTGTCCCCAACACACCCAATACAATGGTAAATTGTGTAGGTGCATGCTACCTCTTGAGCACTGTGTTGGTTTTCCCTTGAAGAGGAAAGGGTGATGCAGTAAAGTAGCGTAAGTATTTCCCTCAGTTTTTGAGAACCAAGGTATCAATCCAGTAGGAGATCACGCTCGAGTCCCACGCACCTACACAAACAAATAAGAACCTCGCAACCAACGCGATAAAGGGTTGTCAATCCCTTTACGGTCACTTACGAGACTGAGATATGATAGATATGATAAGATAATATTTTTGGTATTTTTATGATAAAGAGAAATAAAGATGAAAGTAAAATAAATGTGAAAGGAAATAGCTAAGTGTTGGAAGATTAATATGATGGAAGATAGACCCGGGGGCCATAGGTTTCACTAGTGGCTTCTCTCAAGGGCATAAGTATTACGGTGGGTAAACGAATTACTGTCGAGCAATTGATAGAATTGAGCATAGTTATGAGAATATCTAGGTATGATCATGTATATAGGCATCATGTCCGCGACAAGTAGACCTAAACGATTCTGCATCTACTACTATTACTCCACGCATCGATTGCTATCCAACATGCATCTAGAGTATTAAGTTCATAAGAACAGAGTAATGCTTTAAGTAAGATGACATGATGTAAAGGGATAAACTCATGTAATATGATATAAACCCCATACTTTTATCCTTGATGGCAACAATACAATACGTGTCGGTTCCCTTTCTGTCACTGGGATCGAGCACCGCAAGATTGAACCCAAAGCTAAGCACTTCTCCCATTGCAAGAAAGATCAATCTAGTAGGCCAAACCAAACTGATAATTCGATGAGACTTGCAAAGATAAACTAATCATACATAAAAGAATTCAGAGAAGATTCAAATATTGTTCATAGATAAACTTGATCATAAACCCACAATTCATCGGATCTCGACAAACACACTGCAAAAGAAGATTACATCGAATAGATCTCCAAGAGAATCGAGGAGAACTTTGTATTGAGATCCAAAGAGAGAGAAGAAGCCATCTAGCTAATAACTATGGACTCGTAGGTCCGAAGTAAACTACTCACACATCACCGGAGAGGACATGGAGTTGATGTAGAGGCCCTCTGTGATCAATGCCCCCTCCGACGGAGCTCCGGAAATGTAACATCCCAAAATTCTAAATTTTGGAATGTTATAGTAAATAGATAGATTTGATTGATTGTTTGTTTGATTGTGTGAAGTTGAGTGAAATTCGAAACCTTTTTGAAAGTTAAATGAGAAGGAATAAAAGGACTTTCCCAAACTTTCACCCTTTTTGCATTTTGATCTCCGTGAATTCAAATTCTTTTCACCACAAAACCCTAGAGAGAAGATGACATGACTTCTTCCATTTATTTAAATGAAAAGGGGTGCTGAAAATATTTGAATCTCATTTGAAAATATTTCCAGTTCTGAAACTTTAAGCAACTCAATGATTTTCATGAGAGAAGATAAAATGACTTCTTCAAAACATATGAAATATGACTTGGGAGTTTCAAAGAAACTCAAATTTAAAATCCATTTGAAATTATTATTTTTCAATTTGGGTTATTTGAGTTTTATTCAAATTATTTTTCTCCAAAAACAAAATACATGGAAAATAGGGTAACATGATTCCCTACAATAGAAAATTGGAGAAAAATTAATTTGAAATCATTTTGTTATTTTAAAATGATTTTTAGTGGGTTTTATTGAATTAGTAGCATTGTTTGATTTATTCAAATTTTTGTAGATTTTATTTAAAGTTATAAAAAATTTCATGTTGTAGGAAATCTTTTCCTGAAAATTTTGATATATTATATGCCTATGTAAAAGTTTTTATTTATTTTGCTTTTATTTTTGTTTTGCTAGAAAAATGTATATTTTCAAATAATAATAATAATCATAATAATAATAAAAACCCCTCTAGACCGACCGGACCGGGCCAGCCCAGCTCGCCAGGCCACGGTCCAGTCGGCCCACGCTAGTGCCCCGCCGTCCCCGAGCTCCCGCAGGAGTTCGTCTCCCGCACGGGAGCGCCGCCGCCGGAGTCCGACCGGACTCCGCGACCGCCTTGCCCCCTCCCGCACGCAAGAGTTGCCGCCTCCTCCCTCCATAAATAGCTCCGCCCCGCCCCGCGCCTTTCCTCGCATCACGCCCGCCGCCGCCTCGCGAACCACCGCGCCGCCGCCGCATCCCGCTGGATCTGCGACGCTGCATCGCCGCCGCACCACTTCTGCCGCCCACCGCCGCACCATTGCGACGCCATGTCACTGCTGTCGCCCCGCGCCGACGCCCGCTGCTACGTCTTGAGCTTGCATTGGTTTTCCCCGAAGAAGAAGGGATGATGCAGCAGAGTAGCGTAAGTATTTCCCTCAGTTTTTGAGAAACAAGGTATCAATCCAGTAGGAGCCCACGCTCAAGTCCCTCGTACCTGCACAAAGCGATAGCTACTCGCAACCAACGCGATTAAGGGTTGTCAAGCCCTTCATGGTCACTTACGAGAGTGAGATCTGATAGATATAATATTTTTGGTATTTTTGATATAAAGATGCAAAGTAAAAAGTAAAGGCAAAGTAAATAGCAAAACAATATAAAAGTGATGGAGATTGATATGATGAGAATAGACCCGGGGGCCATAGGTTTCACTAGTGGCTTCTCTCAAGAGCATAAGTATTCTACGGTGGGTGAACAAATTAATGTTGAGCAATTGATAGAATTGAGCATAATTATGAGAATATCTAGGCATGATCATGTATATAGGCATCACGTCGGTGACAAGTAGATCGAAACGATTCTGCATCTACTACTATTACTCCACTCATCGACCACTATCCAGCATGCATCTAGAGTATTAAGTTAAAAACAGAGTAACGCCTTAAGCAAGATGACATGATGTAGAGAGATAAATTCATGCAATATGAAATAAACCCCATCTTGTTATCCTCGATGGCAACGATACAATACGTGCCTTGCTGCCCCTTCTTTCATTGGGTAAGGACACCGCAAGATCAAACCCAAAGCTAAGCACTTCTCCCATGGCAAGAACTACCAATCTAGTTCGCCAAACCAAATGGATAATTCGAAGAGACTTGCAAAGATAACCAATCATACATAAAAGAATTCAGAGAAGATTCAAATATTATTCATAGATAGACTTGATCATAAACCCACAATTCATCAGTCTCAACAAACACACCGCAAAAAGAAGATTACATCGAATAGATCTCCACAAGAGAGGGGGAGAACTTTGTATTGAGATTCAAAGAGAGAGAAGAAGCCATCTAGCTACTAACTATGGACCCGAAGGTCTGAGGTAAACTACTCACACTTCACCGAATGGGCTAGGATGATGTAGAAGCCCTCCGTGATGCCGGCCCTCCTCCGGCGGAGCTCCGGAACAGGTCCCAAGATGGGATCTCGTGGATACAGAAAGTTGCGGTGGTGGAATTAGGTTTTTGGCTCCTGTTACGATCATTTGGGGGTACCTGTCTATATATAGGAGGAAGGAGTACGTCGGTGGAGCACCAAGGGGCCCACGAGGCAGGGGGCGCGCCCTAGGGGGGCGCCTCCCACCCTCGTGACCACCTCTTTGATCCCTTGCAGTAGGGTCCAATTCTCCTGGATCACATTCGATGAGAAAATCACGTTTCCGAAGATTTTATTCCGTTTGGACTCCGTTTGATATTTTGTTTATCCGAAACACTGAAATAGGCAAAAAATAATTCTGGGCTTGGTTTCCCGTTAATAGGTTAGTCCCAAAAATAATATAGAAGTGGAAAATAAAGCCCAATATAGTCCAAAATAGTAGATAATATAACATGGAGCAATCAAAATTTATAGATACGTTGGAGATGTATCAGGCATCCCCAAGCTTAATTCCTCCTCGTCCTCGAGTAGGTAAATGATAAAAGGAGAATTTTTGATGCGGAGTGCTACTTGGCATAATTTCAATGCAAATCTTCTTAATTGTGGTATGAATATTCAGATTAGAAAGAGTCAAGACAAAAGTTTATATTGACATAGAAAATAATAATACTTCAACCATACTAACAAAGCAATTATGTCTTCTCAAAATAACATGGCCAAAGAAAGTTATCCCTACAAAATCATATAGTCTGGCTATGCTCCATCTTCCCCACACAAAGTATTTAAATCATGCACAACCCCGATGACAAACAAGCAATTGTTTCATACTCTAACTTTTTCAAAACTTTTTCAATCTTCACGCAATACATGAGCGTGAGCCATGGATATAGCACTATAGGTGGAATAGAATGGTGGTTGTGGAGAAGACAAAAAGGAGAAGATAGTCTCACATCAACTAGGCGTATCAACAGGCTATGGAGATGCCCGTCAATAGATATCAATGTGAGTGAGTAGGGATTGCCATGCAACGGATGCACTAGAGCTATAAATGTATGAAAGCTCAACAAAAGAAACTAGTGGGTGTGCATCGAACTTGCTTGCTCATGAAGACTTAGGGCAATTTTAGGAAGCCCATCATTGGAATATACAAGCCAAGTTCTATAACGTAAAATTCCCACTAGTATATGAAAGTGACAACATATGAGACTCTCTATATGACGAACATGGTGCTACTTTGAAGCACAATATATGAGACTTGCTATATTATGGTGCTACTTTGAAGCACAAGTGTGGAAAAAAGGATAGTAGCATTGCCCTTTTTTATTTATTTATATTTTTGGGCCTTCTTTTTTTCTTTGGCCTTTTTTGGGACAATGCTCTATTGAATGATGATCATCACACTTCTATTTATTTACAACTCGATACTAAAACAAAGTATGACTCTATATGAATGCCTCCAGCGGTGTACCAGGATATGCAATGAATCAAGAGTGACAAGTATGGAAGAATTATGAACAGTGGCTTTGCCACAAATACTATGTCAACTACATGATCATGCTAAGCAATATGACAATGATGGATGTGTCATGATGAACTAGATGGTGGAAAGTTGCATGGCAATATATCTCGGAATGGCTATGGAAATGCCATAGTAGGTAGGTATGGTGGCTGTTTTGCGGAAGGTATATGGTAGGTGTATGGTACCGGCGAAAGTTGCGCGGTATTGGAGAGGCTAGCAAAGGTGGAAGGGTGAGAATGCGTATGATCCATGGACTCAACATTAGTCATAAAGAACTCATATACTTATTGCAAAAAATTAGAAATTATCAAAGCAAAGTATTACGCGCATGCTCCTAGGGGGATAGATTGGTAGGAAAAGACCATCGCTCGTCCCCGACCGCCACTCATAAGGAAGAAAATCAATAAATAAATCATGCTCCGACTTCATCACATAACGGTTCACCATACGTGCATGCTACGGGAATCACAAACTTCAACACAAGTATTCTTTAAATTCACAACTACTCAACTAGCATGACTTTAATATTACCAGCTCCATATCTCAAAACAATTATCATGCTTCAATCTTTTCTTAGTATTCAACACACTCAAAAGAAAGTTTCACAAATCTTGAATACCAAGCATATTATTATTAGGCAAATTACCATGCTATTAAGAGACTCTCAAAATAATTTAAGTGAAGCATGAGAGATGAATAGTTTCTTTAAAACGAATCCACCACCGTGCTCTAAAATATCTAAGTGAAGCACATAGAGCAAAATTATCTAGCTCAAAAGATATAAGTGAAGCACATAGAGCAAAATTATCTAGCTCAAAAGATATAAGTGAAACACATAGAGCAAAATTATCTAGCTCAAAAGATATAAGTGAAGCACATAGAGTATTCTATCAAATTTTAATTCATGTATGGCTCTCTCAAAAGGTGTGTACAGCAAGGATCATTGTGGCGTACTAACAAACAAAGACACAAATAATACAAGATGCTCCGAGCAAAACACATATCATGTTGGTGAATAAAAATATAGCTCCAAGTAAATTACCGATGGAAGTGGACGAAAAGAGGGGATGCCTTCCGGGGCATCCCCAAGCTTTGACTTTTTGGTTTCTTTGGATTATCTTGGGGTGCCATGTGCATCCCCAAGCTTAGGATCTTGCCACTCCTTGTTCCATGATCCATCAAAAGAATTCACCCAAAACTTGAAAACTTCACAACACAAAACTCAAGATACAAAACTCGTGAGCTCCGTTAGCGAAAGAAAACAAAAGACCACTTCAATGTACTGTAATGAACTCATTCTTTATTTATATTGGTGTTAAACCTACTGTATTCCAACTTATCTATGAATTATAAACTATTTTACTAGCCATAGATTCATCAAAATAAGCAAACAACACACGAAAAACAGAATCTGTCAAAAACAGAACAGTCTGTAGTAATCTGTAGCTAGAGCAAGATCTGGAACCCCCAAAATTCTAAAATAAATTGCTAGACGTGAGGAATTTATCTATTAATCATATTCAAAAAGAATTAACTAAATAGCACTATTTAAATAAAAATTACAGCAGTTCTCATGAGCACTAAAGTTTCTGTTTTTTACAGCAAGTTCAACAAGACTTTCCCCAAGTCTTCCCAACGGTTCTACTTGGCACAAACACTAATTAAACACAAAAAACACAACGAAAACAGAGGCTAAATAATTTATTTATTACTAAACAGGAGCAAAAAGAAAGGAATAAAAATAAAATTGGGTTGCCTCCCAACAAGCGCTATCGTTTAACGCCCCTAGCTAGGCATAACGAGCAAGGATAGATCTAGGTATTGCCATAGTAATAAGATAGATTGGTGAAACTCATTTAATATTATATATGTTCAGCAACAAGTTTTCTTTGAGGCAAGCAAAAGTAATCAAAATGATTAAATTTAACGGGACAAAAGTCCCCAAGATCAACCTTGGGAGGTATAGGTTCCTCCTTTGGTCCTTCATAATGCACCACCAATTCATCATTATAAGCATTCTTTTGACAGAACTTTGTGAGCCTATATTCAAGAGAATATACTAGTTAATTATTTCGAATAGCCAAATCATCATTAAGATCAGAAATTCTATCAACTAAAACATTGGTAGGAACCTTTCTTCTAAGATTTTCATTGAAAGCAACATAATCTAGAGATTGAAAACGCATTATTTCTTCTTGATCAAAGAGGATAGCCTCTATGGGAGGACGGCAAGCATCCACCCTATAATGCGCAAAGATTTCTTTGGCTTCTCTTATTATGAATCTAAACTCATGAGCCAAAAAGATAGTAGCGGCACGCTTAACAGAAGAATGCTCAATATTAGAAAATTCCAGAAAAATCCTTTGTATGGAAGGATGCATGTGCATGAATTGTCTTTCAAGTTCAACTACAAGCATGGCAATAGCGTCCGCAAGACTACTAGTTCTGTGAAGGATAGAACTACCCATAGAAGGTAAAGCACCGGCACAAGTAAAGAAATCTTGAATAACTCCTTTTCCAATAATATTACCACTACCAACACAGAAATTTTTTGTATGAAAGATGGTAGGTTCTTTAGCAGGAGTATCAGAATTTTCCATGATATTGTTATTGCCCAAATTGGCGATAAATTCCCCGATTTCAGACATAACGACAAGTAGGCAAGCAAACTAACATACAAGCAAACAAGAGCAAACGAGCAAAAGAGGCAAACAGAGAGGGAGGATAAAGAAAGAGGGCGAATAAACGGCAAGGGTGAATTGGGGGGAGAGGAAAACGAGAGGCAAATGGCAAATAGTGTAATGCGAGAGATAGGGATTGTGATGGGTACTTGGTATATTGACTTTTTGCGTAGACTCCCCGGCAACGGCGCCAGAAATCCTTCTTGCTACGTCTTGAGCTTGCGTTGGTTTTCCCCGAAGAGGAAGGAATGATGCAGCAGAGTAGCGTAAGTATTTCCCTCAGTTTTTGAGAACCAAGGTATCAATCCAGTAGGAGCCCACGCTCAAGTCCCTCGTACATGCACAAAGCGATAGCTACTCGCAACCAACGTGATTAGGGGTTGTCAAGCCCTTCACGATCACTTACGAGAGTGAGATCTGATAGATACAATATTTTTGGTATTTTTGATATAAAGATGCAAAGTAAAAAGTAAAGGCAAAGTAAATAGCAAAACAATATAAAAGTGATGGAGATTGATATGATGAGAATAGACCCGGGGGCCATAGGTTTCACTAGTGGCTTCTCTCAAGAGCATAAGTATTCTACGGTGGGTGAACAAATTACTGTTGAGCAATTGATAGAATTGAGCAAATTATGAGAATATCTAGGCATGATCATGTATATAGGCATCACGTCGGTGACAAGTAGATCGAAACGATTCTGCATCTACTACTATTACTCCACTCATCGACCGCTATCCAGCATGCATCTAGAGTATTAAGTTAAAAACAGAGTAACGCCTTAAGCAAGATGACATGATGTAGAGAGATAAATTCATGCAATATGAAATAAACCCCATCTTGTTATCCTCGATGGCAATGATACAATACGTGCCTTGCTGCCCCTTCTTTCATTGGGTAAGGACACCGCAAGATCGAACCCAAAGCTAAGCACTTCTCCCATGGCAAGAACTACCAATCTAGTTGGCCAAACCAAACGGATAATTCGAAGAGACTTGCAAAGATAACCAATCATACATAAAAGAATTCAAAGAAGATTCAAATATTATTCATAGATAGACTTGATCATAAACCCACAATTCATCGGTCTCAACAAACACACCGCAAAAAGAAGATTACATCGAATAGATCTCCACAAGAGAGGGGGAGAACTTTGTATTGAGATTCAAAGAGAGAGAAGAAGCCATCAAGCTACTAACTGTGGACCCGAAGGTCTGAGGTAAACTACTCACACTTCATCGGAGGGGCTAGGATGATGTAGAAGCCCTCCGTGATGACGGCCCTCTTCCGGCGGAGCTCCAGAACAGGCCCCAAGATGGGATCTCGTGGATACAGAAAGTTGCGGCGGTGGAATTAGGTTTTTGGCTCCTGTTCTGATCGTTTGGGGGTACGTGTGTATATATAGGAGGAAGGAGTACGTCGGTGGAGCACCAAGGGGCCCACGAGGCAGGGGGGCGCCCCCCACCCTCGTGACCACCTCTTTGATCCCTTACAGTAGGGCCCATGTATCCTGGATCACGTTCGGTGAGAAAATCACGTTTCCGAAGATTTTATTCCGTTTGGACTCCGTTTGATATTCTGTTTATCCGAAACACTGAAATAGGCAAAAAAAAAAGCAATTCTGGGCTGGGCCTCCGGTTAATAGGTTAGTCCCAAAAATAATATAAAAGTGGAAAATAAAGCCCAATATAGTCCAAAACAGTAGATAATATAGCATGGAGCAATCAAAAATTATAGATACGTTGGAGACGTATCGCCCGCCGCTGCCATCGCCGCCCTTGCCTCACCGCGGCAAACCTCGCCACTGCCGGACTTGCTAACTGCCGCTGGCGGTTTTCGACGGAAAACCGCCCCGAACCGGTACAAACTGACCCCGTTTTCTTTTATGTTTTTCTTTAGTTCGATTTTATTTTATAGATCGGTTTTTCTTTTAGAATGGTTTTTATATATTAGGTTAGTTATTTTGCGAGTGTTCGTTAGCTAGGGTTCGTTAGCGATCGGTAACGAACGTTCACTATTTAGTCTTTTTCTTTTATTTTTAGTTTTCTGCCAGGGACCTATTAGCTAGGTTTTATTTACAGATTAGCCCCTGGTTTTCAAACGACCGCAACTTTTTACTCGTTTGTCCAAATCCAACGAAACCAACGCTCATGTCTTCATTATGATCTCCTCTATCCAGTAATCCAACCAAAACATGTTTTTGAAAGTTTAAAATTTGAATTAGACCAGATTTGTATTCAAACTTCTTTTGCTCATAACTTGAGTTTCCTAACTCCGTTTGACTTGATTCTTTTGGCAAATTGAAGCTCTTGACCTAAACTTTCTGATAAGTCCGAATTCACATAATTTTGGTACTGTTAGAAATTGTTTTATGTTGCAAGAGTTATTTGCTTGGTTTTGATGTTTTCCGAACTGTCTTCTTCGTTTTCCCGATCTTCTGAGTGATTTCTTAGGTGTGGTTACTATTGCTTGCTTACGATAGATTGACCGGAGTGTGATGAGTAGATATATCAAGAGTTATGAGTGCGAATCATCTTCATCAACATTGCAGGCAAGTTCACACTTTGATCATATCCCTTTATCACCCAGTTTTATTGAATTAGTTCCAATCCTCAAACATTGCATGATTAGGATCTAATTAAATTGTGGGTTTTGGGAAAGTAGCTGAGGTAGTACCTACTGCCTGATTTATTATCAAACCCTGGGAGTTACCTCTATGCGTTATGCTTATATTGCCATGCTATGCTCGTAGACGTGGATTGGTTGAGAGTATTCATGACAAATGTGAGATTGTTAATTAATGGTTTACTTAAGGTGGCAACTTTAACACACATCTGGGTGGATTGAGGCACCTGAGTATTCCGGCGATTGCCTGTTTAGGCACCTGGGTATTCCAGCGATTGCCTGTTTTTCTTTATGGACCGCCACCTAGGCCCAAAGGGATCATGAGATTATTCATACTAGAAACTTCCGTGTGCAGCCACAAGCTATTATGGGCTCTAGAATAGTTGAGTAAGTCGTTTGAACTCTTACAGTGGTAGACTAGCAAATGTAGGGGATGTAGGTGGTACGGTCTACCCATCGTAAGGTGCAAATGCTTCTGAAAGACTGTGTCTCGGTCATCCGTTTCTCAAACACCATGTAGTGTGAGAAATCCAATGGAGGAGATCAAGTCTTGTGGGGAAAAGTGCGCAAACCTCTGTAGAGTATACAAACTAATCATGGTTAGCTGTGTCCCCGATTATGGACGTCTTGAGTATCTAGTACTTGGATTATCATGTGAATCTCATCATGTGACTTTAATTAATTTTGTTGGGTTTTAATGATGATGCTTAATTGGGATTGAGAGGGTGTCTACACTCTCAATGTTTAACAACCACCATGATAGTTAAATAAAATTTATTCCTTTGCAGTAGGGAAAATTTGGCTCTTCGCAAAAACCTTAACCATAGAGCTTTTCCACCAGCCATATATGCATGTAGTGATAGCCATTGTTCATCATTTTTCTCTATGGTGTGAATTTGCCAGTACATTCAATGTACTGACCCTTTGTGGCTGCAACATCTCATGTTGCAGGATTATCTTACGACGAGTAAGTGATACATTAGGGTTACGATTTCTACACTCAACTTTGCCGTTGGTGTTGATGGGAATCCACAACCTTGTTACTTCTACTATTTGGATTGAGGTAATAGTATTTACGTTATTTTATACATGTGATTTACCTCTGTTATAAATCCTCGAGTATTGTGTGTGTCAGCATACCGATCCAGGGATGACACTTAAGCATAGAGACTTGACCATCTGAGGCCGGGTTGCTACAGGAAAAGGCCCCAAGATGGGATCTCTTGGGTACAGAAGGTTGTGTCGGTGGAATTAGGTTTTTGTGGTGCTCCTGGATGTTTGGGGGTACGTGGATATATATAGGAGGAAGAAGTACGTCGGTGGAGCAACGAGGGGCCCACGAGGGTGGAGGGCGCTCCCAGGGGGTAGGCGCGCCCAAGGTTGTCAGAATCATGATTTTGAATCGGATCGGAGCTCCGATGGTAGGACGCAAGTCGTAGAATCTTCGCTATCAGGATCGTAGAAACGTAGATTCTATGAACTAAAATCGTAGAATCATAGGGGTTAGTTTGGATCGTAAAGTCGTAGAATCATATAACAGAATCGCAATTCTGACAACCTTGGGTGCGCCCCCTGCCTCGTGCCCTCCTCGATCGTTTCTTGACGCCCACTCCAAGTCTCTTGGATCACGTTTGTTGAGAAAATCACGTTCCCGAAGGTTTCATTCCGTTTGGACTCCGTTTGATATTCCTTTTCGGCGAAACTCTAAAATAGGCAAAAAAACAGCAATTTGGGCTGGGCCTCCGGTTAGTAGATTATTCCCAAAAATGATATAAAAGTGTAAAATAAAGCCCATCAACATCCAAAATAGATAATATAATAGCATGGAGCAATCAAAAATTATAGATATGTCGGAGATGTATCAGTGCACAAGTTCGGCGAAGAGATGGTGATACAAGTGCAATATGGATGATAGATAAAGATTTTTGTAATCTGAAAATATAAAAACAGCAAGGTAACTAATGATAAAAGTGAGCGTAAACGGTATTGCAATGCGTTGACACAAAGCCTAGGGTTCAAACTTTCACCAGTGCAAGTCCTCTCAACAATAATAACATAATTGGATCATATAACTATCCCTCAACATGCAACAAAGAGTCACTCTAAAGTCACTAATAGCGGAGAACAAACGAAGAGATTATGGTAGGGTACAAAACCACCTCAAAGTTATTCTTTCTGATCGATCTATTCAAGAGTACGTAGTAAAATAACACGAAGCTATTCTTTCCGTTCAGTCTATCCTAGAGTTTGTACTAGAACAACACCTTAAGACACAAATCAACCAAAGCCCTAATGTCACCTAGATACTCCAATGTCACCTCAAGTATCCATGGGCATGATTATACGATATGCATCACACAATCTCAGATTCATCTATTCAACCAACACAAAGAACTTCAAAGAGTGCCCCAAAGTTTCTACCGGAGAGTCAAGACGAAAATGTGTGCCAACCCCTATGCATAAGTTCACGAGGTCACGGAACTCGCAAGTTGATCACCAAAACATACATCAAGTAGATCACGTGATATCCCATTGTCACCACAGATAAGCACATGCAAGACATACATCAAGTGTTCTCAAACCCTTAAAGACTCAATCCGATAAGATAACTTCAAAGGGAAAACCCAATTCATCAGAAGAGAGTAGAGGGGGAGAAACATCATAAGATCCACATATAATAGCAAAGCTCGCGATACATCAAGATCGTACCACCTCAAGAACACGAGAGAGAGAGAGAGATCAAACACATAGCTACTCGTACATACCCTCAGCCCCGAGGGTGAACTACTCCCTCCTCGTCATCGAGAGCGCCGGGATAATGAAGATGGCCACCGGAGAGGGATTCCCCCCTCCGGCAGGGTGCCGGAACGGGTCTAGATTGGTTTTCGGTGGCTACGGAGGCTTTTGTGGCGGAACTCCCGATCTATTCTGTTCCTCGATGTTTTTAGGGTATATGGACATATATATGCGAAAGAAGTCAGTCAGGGGAGCCACGAGGGGCCCACGAGGGTGGGGGCGCACCCAGGGGGCAGGCGCACCTCCCTGCCTCGTGGCCACCTCGAAGCTTCCTTGACTTCAACTCCAAGTCTCCTGGATCACGTTCGTTCCAAAAATCACGCTCCCGAAGGTTTCATTCCGTTTGGACACCATTTGATATTCCTTTTCTGCGAAACACTGAAACAAGGAAAAAATAGAAACTGGCACTGAGCTCTGGGTTAATAGGTTAGTCCCCAAAATAATATAAAAGTGCATAATAAAGCCCATAAATATCCAAAACAGATAATATAATAGCATGGAACAATCAAAAATTATAGATACGTTGGAGACGTATCATTGGCCTCTTTTCTTTTTTTCTTTTTTCGTCCGGAGTCTCATCCCGACTTGTGGGGGAGTCATAGTCTCCATCATCCTTTCCTCACTGGGACAATGCTCTAATAATGATGATCATCACACTTCTTTTTACTTACAACTCAAGAATTACGACTCAATACTTAGAACAAAATATGACTCTATGTGAATGCCTCCGGCAGTGTACCGGGCTATGCAATGAATCAAGAGTGACATGTATGAAAAAATTATGAATGGTGGTTTTGCCACAAATACAATGTCAACTACATGATCATGCATGGCAATATGACAATGATGAAGCGTGCCATAACAAACAGAACGGTGGAAAGTTGCATGGCAATATATCTCGGAATGGCTATGGAAATGCCATAATAGGTAGGTATGGTGGCTGTTTTGAGGAAGGTATATGGTGGATGTATGATACCGGCGAAAGTTGTGTGGTACTAGAGAGGCTAGCAAATGTGGAAGGGTGAGGGTGCGCGTATAATCCATGGGCTCAACATTAGTCATAAAGAACTCACATACTTATTGGAAAATCTATTATTTATCGAAACAAAGTACTACACGCATGCTCCTAGGGGGATTTATTGGTAGGAAAAGACCATCGCTCGTCCCTGACCGCCACTCATAAGGAAGGCAATCAATAAATAAATCATGCTCCGACTTCATCACATAACGGTTCACCATACGTGCATGCTACGGGAATCACAAACTTCAACACAAGTATTTCTCAAATTCACAACTAATCAACTAGCATGACTCTAATATCAGCATCTCCATATCTCTAAACAATTATCAAGTATCAAACTTCTCATAGTACTCAATGCACTTATATGAAAGTTTTTATTATGCCTAAAAGCAAATTGCCATGTTGTTCTATAGGACTCTCAAAATAATATAAGTGAAGCATGAGAGATCGTTTATTTCTATAAAATAAAACCACCACCGTGCTCTAAAAGATATAAGTGAAGCACTAGAGCAAAAAACTATATAGCTCAAAAGATATAAGTGAAGCACATAGAGTATTCTAATAAATTCCAATTCATGCGTGTCTCTCTCAAAAGGTGTGTACAGCAAGGATGATTGTGGTAAACTAAAAATCAAAGACTCAAATCATACAAGACGCTCCAAGCAAAACACATATCATGTGGTGAATAAAAATATAGCTCCAAGTAAAGTTACCGATGAACGAAGACAAAAGAGGGGATGCCTTCCGGGGCATCCCCAAGCATAGGCTTTTTGGTGTCCTTGGATTTATCTTGGGGTGCCTTGGGCATCCCGAAGCTTAGGCTATTGCCACTCCTTGTTCCATAATCAATCAAATCTTTACCCAAAACTTGAAAACTTCACAACACAAAACTTAACAGAAAATCTCGTGAGCTCCATTAGCGAAAAGAAAACAAAACACCACTTCAAGGTACTGTAATGAAATCATTCTTTATTTGTATTGGTGTTAAACCTACTATATTCCAAGTTCTCTATGGTTTATAAACTCTTTTACTAGACACAGATTCATCAAAATAAGCAAACAACACAAAAAAACAGAATCTGTCAAAAACAGAACAGTCTGTAGTTATCTGTAACTAACACAAACTTCTGGAACCCCAAAAATTCTAAAATAAATTTCTGGACGTGAGGAATTTATCTATTAATCATCTGCAAAAAAATTAACTAAATAGCACTCTCCAATAAAAATGGCAGCAATTCTCGTGAGAGCTAAAGTTTCTATTTTTTACAGCAAGATCAAAAAGACTTTCCCCAAGTCTTCCCAACGGTTCTACTTGGCACAAACACTAATTAAACACAAAAACACAACAAAAACATAGGCTAGATAAATTATTTATTACTAAATAGGAAAAAAATAAAGGAATAAAAATAAAATTGGGTTGCCTCCCAACAAGCGCTATCGTTTAACGCCCCAAGCTAGGCATAAAAGCGAAGATAGATCTAGGTATTGCCATCTTTGGTAGGCAATCCATAAGTGGCTCTCATAATAGATTCATATGGTAATTTAATTTTCTTTCTAGGGAAGTGATGGCCCACAAGCATAGGGGATCTATCATAGTCCTTTCGATAAGTAAGAGTGTCGAACCCAACGAGGAGCAAAAGGAAATGATAAGCGGTTTCCAGCAAGGTATTCTCTGCAAGTACTGAAATAAGTGGTAACAGATAGTTTTTGATAGGATAATTTGTAACAAGCAACAAGTAACAAAAATAAATAAAGTGCTACAAGGTGGCCCAATCCTTTTGTAGCAAAGGACAAGCCTGGACAAACTCTTATATGATGTAAAGCGCTCCCGAGGACACATGGGAATATCGTCAAGCTAGTTTTCATCACGTTCATATGATTCGCGTTCGGTACATTGATAATTTGGCATGTGGGTGGACCGGTGCTTGGGTGCTGCCCTTACTTGGACAAGCATCCCACTTATGATTAACCTCTATTGCAAGCATCCGCAACTACAACAAAAGTATTAAGGTAAACCTAACCATAGCATGAAACATATGGATCCAAATCAGCCCCTTACGAAGCAACGCATAAACTAGGGTTTAAGCTTCTGTCACTCTAGCAACCCATCATCTACTTATTACTCCCCAATGCCTTCCTCTAGGCCCAAACAATGGTGAAGTGTCCTCTAGTCAATGTTCACATAACACCACTAGAGGAGAGACAACATACATCTCATCAAAATATCGAACGAATACCAAATTCACATGACTACTAATAGCAAGACTTCTCCCATGTCCTCAGGAACAAAAGTAACTACTCACAAAGCATAAACATGTTCATAATCAGAGGGGTATTAATATGCATATAGGATCTGAACATATGATCTTCCACCAATTAAACTGACTAGCATCAACTACAAGGAGTAATTAACACTACTAGCAACCTACTAGCACCAATCCCGGACTTGGAGATAAGAATTGGATACAAGAGATGAACTAGGGTTTTGAGATGAGATGGTGCTAATTAAGATGTTGATGGAGATTGCCCTCTGCCGATGAGAGGAGCGTTGGTGATGAAGATGGCGATGATTTCCCCCTCCGTGAGGGAAGTTTCCTAGGCAGAACAGCTCCGCCAGAGCCCTAGATTGGTTCCACCAAGGTTCCGCCTCGTGGCGGCGGAGTTTCGTCCGAGAAGATGGCTTATGATTTTTTTTCCCATCGAGAGACTCCATATAGCAAAACATGGCCACCGGAGGGCCACCAGGGGGCCCACGAGGTAGGGGGGCGCGCCCTGGGGGGTAGGGCGCGCCCCCCACCCTCGCGGGCAGGGTGTGGCCCCCTTGGTGAGTTTCTTCCGCTGAGTATTTTTTATATATTTGGAAAACATCATCTGTGAAGTTTCAGGACTTTTGGAGCTGTGCAGAATAGGTCTCTAATATTTGCTCCTTTTCCAGCCCAGAATCCTAGGTGTCGGCATTCTCCCTCTTTATGTAAAGCTTGTAAAATAAGAGAGAATAGGCATAAGTATTGTGACATAATGTGTAACAACAGCCCATGATGCAATAAATATTGATATAAAAGCATGATGCAAAATGGACGTATCAACTCCCCCAAGCTTAGACCTTGCTTGTCCTCAAGCGAAAAGCCGAAATCGAAAAATATGTCCACATGTTTAGAGATAGAGGTGTCGATAAAAATAAAATACGGACATGAGGTCATCATGATCATTCTTAGAACAACAACTTATATAATTCTTGTCATATAATCTCTTATGCTAGAATAATAATTCAATCACAATATCAAGTATGAATCGTAAACTTCATTGAAAACTAACAAACTACAATCTCACTCATTGAAGCAATTGCAATTTATAAGAGATTTTCAGCAAGTCCACACCCTCAATTTACAAAAGGAAAGAATCAATGTATAAGAGCTTTTCAGCAAGTCCACATACTCAACTATCATATAATCTTTCACAATTACTGACACTCATGCAATACTTATGGATATGGAGTTTTAATCGGACACAGAGAAAGATAGGGGCTTATAGTTTTGCCTCCCAATGTTTTACCTCAAGGGTAATGTCAACAGTAATAGTTCATGAAAACTCACATCCGATTAGCCATATATACCAGGATCTTTCCAACATATTGTGCTTGCCAAAGGATAAAATGTAAAAAGGAAGGGTGAAGATCACCATGACTCTTATGCAATGTAGGAGATAAAAGTAAAAGATAGGCCCTTCGTAGAGGGAAGCAGAGGTTGTCATGCGCTTTTATGGTTGGATGCACAAAATCTTAATGCGAAAGAATGTCACTTTATATTGCCACTTGTGATATGGACCTTTATTATGCAGTCTGTCGCTTTTATTACTTCCATATCACACGATCGTATAAAGCTTATTTTCTCCCACACTAATAAGTCATACATATTTAGAAAGCAATTTTTATTGCTTGCACCAATGACAACTTACTTAGAGGATCTTACTCAATCCATAGGTAGGTATAGTGGACTCTCATGGCAAAACTGGTTTAAGGGTATTTAGAAGCACAAGTAGTATCTCTACTTAGTGCGATGAATTTGGCTAGCATGAGGGAGAAAGGCAAGCTCATCATGTTGGAAGATCCAAGACAATATAATTCATCTCAGATGTAAGAAAACATAACCCATTATGTTGTCTTCCTTGTCCAATGTCAACTCTTTAGCATGTCATATTTTTAATGAGTGCTCACAATCATAAAAGATGTCCAAGATAGTATATTTATATGTGAAGACCTCTCTTTCTTTATTACTTCCTATTAATTGCAACGATGACCAAAACTGTGTTTTTCAACCCCTCAACAACTTTTATTCATCATACTTTTTCTATGTGAGCTCATTACTCTCCATAAGACTCACATGATCTCTTTGTTTCTTTTTATTTCTTTCTCTTTTCTTTTATTCCCTTAGGATCATGGCAAAATAATTAAGCCCTTGACTCAACACTAATCTTTATTATATAGCTCACGGACTCGATTACATAGAAGGATAATAAAGCAAAACTCACAACTAGATCATACTAAGAACTTTTATTCTACTAGATCAAGATATTACCAAAATGATCGAACTAAGAAAAACGGTAAAGATAAAGTAATGGTGATACGATACCGGGGCACTCCCCCAAGCTTGGCAGTTGCCAAGTGGAGTGCCCATACAAGATACTCAATTCTTCTTTGTTGGTGGAGACGGCGGTGATTTTGTTGATGGCATAGGCTTGTCGTCCTTCTTCCAAGGCATAGGCTCACCATCATAGAAGGATGACCGGCTCTCTGGGATCCTCAAATCTGCATCCAAACTCATCCTTTTGAATCCATATTCATACTCACAGTTTTGGTTTTGTAGGTCATAGATTTGAGCTTGAAGGAGCTCAATTTTCTCGTGGAGCTTGAAGATGGTCTCCCCGATGTTGTCGGCATCAAGCTTGTGTTTGTTGGTGAATTCTGCGATCATCATGTAGTTGGAGTTGAGTCCACGCTCCACCATCCCTTGACACTTCAAAACTTGTTGCTCCATTGCTTCGAGCCTCGTCTCCACGCTTCCGGTCCCCTTCGGTCCCTCAGCATCACGGATGTGCAGCAACCCATCACACATCTCAATCGTTTGAGGGTGTCGCTGCACCTCTGCGAGGTAAGGTTTGATGACCTACTCAAAGAACTTGTCCTTGGGAGCACTTGGAGATGCCATGATAATCTAGATCTGTCAGAAAAACAGCTCGAAATAAAGACAGGAGATTTTTGCGTGATACGGGAGTCAAAACCCCCGGGAGGTTATGTAATGAATTTTTACCGACCAAAATACGTGTCATGTACGAAAACGGAGTCCGGAGAGCACACGAGGTGCCCACGAGGTAGGGGGCATGCCCAGTAGGGTAGGGCGCGCCCTCCACCCTCGTGGAGGCCTCGTGTCCTTCCCGGACAGGTACTTATTTTTCTATTTTTCTAAATATTCCAAAACGGAGAAATATTGCCTTAAAAATTGTTTTGGAGTCGGTTTACTTACCGTACCACATACCTATTCCTTTTACGAGTCTGAAACGTTCCGGAAAGTGTCCCTTATGTATTCCTCCGGGGTTACGGTTTCAATAACATTGGTTTCAACATTTATGGGATTACCTGAGATATAGTGTTTGATTCTTTGACAGTTCACCACCTTCGGATTTGTGCCTTCGAAGTTGTTGATTTTTATGGCACCGGAATGGTAGACCTCCTCGATAACGTAAGGACCTTCCCATTTACAGAGAAGTTTTCCTGCAAAAAATCTTAAACGAGAGTTGTATAGCAATAGATAATCACCTACATTAAACTCACGCTTTTGTATTCTTTTGTCATGCCATCTTTTAACTTTTTCTTTGAACAACTTGGCATTTTCGTAGGCTTGGGTTCTCCATTCATCAAGTGAGCTAATATCAAATAACCTCTTCTCACCGGCAAGTTTAAAATCATAATTAAGTTCTTTAATAGCCCAATAAGCCTTGTGTTCTAGTTCGAGAGGTAAGTGACATGCTTTTCCATAGACCATTTTATACGGAGACATACCCATAGGATTTTTATATGCATTTCTATAGTCCCATAATGCATCATCAAGTTTCTTGGACCAATTCTTTCTAGACCTATTAACAGTCTTTTGCAAAATTAATTTGAGTTCTCTATTACTCAATTCTACTTGACCACTAGACTGAGGGTGATAAGGAGATGCAATTCTATGATTAACATCATATTTAGCAAGCATTTTGCGGAAAGCACCATGAATAAAATGTGAACCACCACCAGTCATTAAATATCTAGGGACTCCAAATCTTGGAAAGATAACTTATTTAAGCATTTTAATAGAAGTGTTATGATCAGCACTACTAGTTGGAAAAGCTTCTACCCACTTAGTAACGTAATCAACAACAACTAAAATATGAGTATACCCATTAGAGGAAGGAAAGGGTCCCATATAGTCAAAGCCCCAAACATCAAATGGTTCAATAACAAGTGAATAATTCATAGGCATTTCTTGACGTCTACTAATATTACCAATTCTTTGACATTCATCACAAGATAAGACAAACTTACGGGCATCCTTGAAGAGAGTAGGCCAATAAAAACCAGATTGGAGTACCTTATGTGCAGTTCTATCTCCAGCATGGTGTCCTCCATAAGCTTCGGAGTGACACTTGCGTAGGATCTGTTCCTGTTCATGCTCAGGTACACAACGTCTAATAACACCATCCACTCCTTTATAAAGATGTGGGTCATCCCAGAAGTAATGCCTCAAATCATAGAAGAACTTTTTCTTTTGCTGGTATGTGAAACTAGGTGGTATAAACTTAGCAACAATGTAATTAGCATAATCAGCATACCATGGAGCAGTATGAGAAGCATTTATGACATTTAATTGCTCATCAGGAAAGCTATCATTAATAGGTAGTGGGTCATCAAGCACATTTTCTAACCTAGACAAGTTGTCTGCAGCGGGGTTCTTAGCTCCTTTTCTATCAACAATATGCAAATCAAATTCTTGTAGCAAGAGAACCCATCTAATAAGTCTAGGTTTAGCATCTTTCTTTTCCATAATATATTTAATAGCAGCATGATCAGTGTGAATAGTTACTTTAGAATCGACAATATAAGGTCTAAACTTATCACAAGCAAATACAACTCCTAAGAATTCTTTTTCAGTAGTAGCATAATTTCTTTGAGCATTGTCTAGAGTTTTACTAGCATATTGAATAACATTTAGTTTCTTATCAACTCTTTGTCCTAGAACAGGACCTACAACATAATCACTAGCATCACACATAATTTCAAAGGGTAAATTCCAATCAGGTGGCTGAACAATAGGTGCAGAGATCAATGCTTTCTTAAGTATTTCAAATGCTTCTACACAATCATCATAAAAAACAAATGGTATATCTTTTTGTAATAAATTAGTCAGAGGCCGAGAAATTTTTGAGAAGTCCTTAATGAACCTCTTATAAAAACTGGCATGACCAAGGAAACTTCTTATACCTTTGATGTCCTTAGGACATGGCATCTTTTCAATAGCATCAACCTTGGCTTTATCAACTTCGATACCTCTTTCAAAAACTTTATGCCCCAAGACAATACCTTCATTAACCATAAAGTGGCACTTTTCCCAATTCAAGACAAGATTAGTTTCTTCACATCTCTGCAAAACTCGATCAAGGTTGCTCAAGCAATCATCAAAAGAAGATCCATAGACGGAAAAGTCATCCATGAAAACCTCACAAATCTTTTCACAAAAGTCAGAGAATATGGCCATCATGCATCTTTGAAAGGTAGCAGGTGCATTACATAAACCAAAAGGCATACGTCTATAAGCAAAAGTACCAAAAGGGCATGTAAAAGTAGTCTTTGATTGATCTTTATTAGCTGACACGGGTATTTGAGAGAAACCAGAATAACCATCTAGAAAGCAAAATGTGTATGTTTGGACAATCTTTCTAGCATTTGATCGATAAAAGGTAAGGGGTAATGATCCTTTTTAGTTGCCTTATTTAATTTGCGGAAATCAATTACCATCCTATAACCTGTAATAATTCTTTGAGGAATCAATTCATCTTTATCATTAGGAACAACAGTAATACCTCCCTTCTTAGGGACACAATGGACAGGGCTTACCCACTGGCTATTAGCAACGGGATAAATTATACATGCCTCAAGGAGTTTTAGTATCTCCTTTCTTACCACTTCTTTCATTTTAGGATTCAGCCAACGTTGATGATCACGAACTGGTTTAGCATCTTCTTCCAAATTAATTTTATGTTGACATAGAGTGGGACTAATGCCCTTAAGATCATCAAGAGTATACCCAATGGCAGCATGATGCTTCTTCAGAGTTTTCAATAATCTCTCTTCTTCATGCTCTAAAAGGTTAGCACTAATAATAACAGGATATATCTTTTTCTCATCAAGATAAGCATATTTAAGAGTATCAGGTAACGGTTTAAGCTCAAACATGGGATCACCCTTGGGTGGAGGAGGATCCCCTAGGATTTCAACAGGTAAATTGTTTTTCAGAATAGGTTCCTATTTAAGAATACTTCATCTAATTCCCTTCTTTCATTCATAAACATATCATTTTCATGGTCTAGCAAATATTGTTCTAAAGGATCACTAGGAGGTACAACAATAGAAGCAAGACCAATAATTTCATCCTTACTAGGTAATTCTTCTTCATGGTGTTGTCTACTAAATTTAGAGAAATTAAATTCATGAGTCATATCATCTAAACCGATAGTAACAACATCTCTTTTGCAATCTATGGTAGCATTAACAATATTTAGGAAGGGTCTACCAAATATAATGGGACAAAAACTATCTTGTGGGGAACCAAGAACAAGAAAATCAGCAGGATATTTAGTTTTCCCACACAAGACTTCAACATCTCTAACAATTCCCATTGGTGAAATAGTATCTCTATTGGCAAGTTTAATTGTGACATCAATATCTTCTATTTCAGTAGGTGCAATATCATGCATAACTTCTTGGTATAAGGAATAAGGTATTGCACTAGCACTAGCACCCATATCACATAAGCCATGATAACAATGATCTCCTATTTTAATAGAAATAACAGGCATGCCTACCACCGATCTAGGTTTATCTTCATCACAGGGTTTAGCAATTCTAGGAGTTTCATTACAGAAATAAATAACATGCCCGTCTATATTATCAGACAAGAGATCTTTAACAATAGCAATATTAGGTTCAACTTTTACTTGCTCAGGAGGTGTATATGTTTTAATATTGCTTTTACGGACTACAGTTGAAGCTTTAGCACGATCCTTTATCCTAACAGGGAAAGGTGGTTTCTCAACATAAGAAGTAGGAACAATAGGATCATTATAAGTGATAGTCTTTTCTTCAACTTTAATAGGTGCAGCTACTTTTACTTCTATGGGAGGATGATATTTAAACCACTTCTCCTTGGGGAGATCAACATAAGTAGCAAAAGATTCACAGAAAGAAGCTACTATCTCAGAGTCAAGTCCATATTTAGTGCTAAATTTACGAAAAATATCGGTATCCATAAAAAATTTAACACAATCAAAACTAGGTGTCATACCTGACTCCTTACCATTGTCGAGGTCCCAATCTTCAGAGTTGCGTTTAATTCTTTCCAATAAATTCCATTTGAATTCAATAGTCTTCATCATAAAAGAGCCAGCACAAGAAGTATCAAGCATGGTGCGATTGTTACCAGAAAGCCGAGCATAAATTTTTTGAATAATCATTTCTCTTGAGAGCTCATGATTGGGGCATGAATATAACATTGATTTAAGCCTCCCCCAAGCTTGAGAGATGCTTTCTCCTTCGCGAGGCCAAAAATTATATATATAATTATGATCACGATGAACAAGATGCATAGGATAAAACTTCTGATGAAATTCCAATTTCAATCGTTTGTAATTCCAAGACCTCATATCATCACATAGCTTATACCATGTCGATGCATATCCCCTCAAAGATAAAGGGAAGACCTTCTTCTTAACAACATCTCCGGGTACACCTGCAAGCTTAAATAATCCACATCATCCACATATATCAGATGTTCATCAGGATGTTTTGTTCCATCTCCTAGAAAAGTATTAGCTAGCAGTTTTTCTATCATACCCGTGGGAACTTCAAAGCAAGCATTTTCATTTTCAGTAGGTTCATTAAGTTGAGGAGAAACTCTTTGCTCTACTGGTCGGGATGAAGATACCCCGAACAAGCCCCTCAGAGGATTACTTTCCATAGTAACAAGTGACAGTAAATTTCAGCACACTATATAAATTTTTCCTTACCAAATTCCACCTACCAAAGGCGCTTCACTCCCCGACAACGGCGCCAGAAAAGAGTCTTGATGACCCACAAGTATAGGGGATCTATCATAGTCCTTTCGATAAGTAAGAGTGTCGAACCCAACGAGGAGCAGAAGGAAATGATAAGCGGTTTCCAGCAAGGTATTCTCTGGAAGTAATGAAATAAGTGGTAACAGATAGTTTTGTGATAGGATAATTTGTAACGAGCAACAAGTAACAAAAATAAATAAAGTGCAGCAAGGTGGCAATCCTTTTGTAGCAAAGGACAAGCCTGGACAAACTATTATATGATGTAAAGCGCTCCCGAGGACACATGGGAATATCGTCAAGCTAGTTTTTATCACGTTCATATGATTCGCGTTCGGTACTTTGATAATTTGGTATGTGGGTGGACCGGTGCTTGGGTGCTGCTCTTACTTGGACAAGCATCCCACTTATGATTAACCTCTATTGCAAGCATCCGCCACTACAACAAAAGTATTAAGGTAAACCTAACCATAGGACGAAACATATAGATCCAAATCAGCCCCTTACGAAGCAACACATAAACTAGGGTTTAAGCTTTTGTCACTCTAGCAACCCATCATCTACTTATTACTCCCCAATGCCTTCCTCTAGGCCCAAACAATGGTGAAGTGTCATGTAGTCGACGTTCACATAACACCACTAGAGGAGAGACAACATACATCTCATCAAAATATCAAACGAATACCAAATTCACATGACTACTAATAGCAAGACTTCTCCCATGTCCTCAGGAACAAAAGTAACTACTCACAAAGCATAAACATGTTCATAATCAGAGGGGTATTAATATGCATATAGGATCTGAACATATGATATTCCACCAATTAAACCAACTAGCATCAACTACAAGGAGTAATTAACACTACTAGCAACCTACTAGCACCAATCCCGGACTTAGATATAAGAATTGGATACAAGAGATGAACTAGGGTTTTGAGATGAGATGGTGCTGATGAAGATGTTGATGGAGATTGCCCTCTCCCGATGAGAGGATGAAAGCACAAGTGCTCCCTAGGTGGTTTTGATAATTGATGACAACATATCTCTTGTTGGACTAACATTTCTATCTAGCATGTTTCAGGTAAGTTCAACAATGGAGTGGCATGGACTAAAGGTTGTGGGAACTCCTTCAAGATGCTAAGGACAAAGGATTGGCTAAAGCTTCAAGCTCAAGACTCTTCATTTTACATTTTAGTGATCCAAGATCACATTGAGTCCATAGGAAAAGCCAATACTATCAAGGAGGGATGAGGTGTTGCTTAATGAGCCTCTTGCTTCATGTGCTTAATGATATGCTCCAAAATCCTCAGCTACTTTCCCACTTCCACATATGACCTAAACCCTAAGCCAAACTCGGTCCTACCGACTCTTCCTATCCGGCGCCACCGAGTTTCACTTGTCATTAGCCACTGCCAAACCCTAGCAATTCGGTTCTACCGATAAGGATCTCAGTCTCACCGAGATGGGATTGCAAACTCTCTGTTACCTATTGCAATATTCTCGGTCCCACCGAGATATGCAATCGGTCCCATCGAGATTGCAATGTAAACTCAGTGTTTCCCCTTTGTAACTTTTCGGTCTCACCAAGTTCCACTCGGTCTCACCGAAAGAGCAAATCGGTCCCACCGAGTTTGCCTGACCAACTCTCTGGTTAGCTAATTACCAAATTCGGTCCCACCGAGTTTGTGTAATCGGTCTCACCGAGATTACGTTATGCCCAAACCCTAACCGAATCGGTCCTACCGAATTGCATGTCAGTCCCACCGAAATTCCTAACGGTCACTAGGTTTACTATTTTGGTCAGACCGAGTTTTCTGATTCGGTCCCACTGAGATTGGTAAATTGTGTGTAATGGTTGGATTTTGTGTGGAGGCTATATATACCCCTCCACCTCTTTCTCATTCAGTGAGAGAGCCATCAGAACACACACCATTCCAACTCATATGTTCTGAGAGAGAACCACCTACTCATGTGTTGAGATCAAGACATTCCATTCCTACCATATGAATCTTGATCTCTAGCCTTCCCAAGTTGCTTTCCACTCAAATCTTCTTTCCACCAAATCCAAGTCCTATGAGAGAGAGTTGAGTGTTGGGGAGACTATCATTTGAAGCACAAGAGCAAGGAGTTCATTACCTACACACCATTTGTTACTTCTTGGAGAGTGGTGTCTCCTAGATTGGCTAGGTGTCACTTGGGAGCCTCCGACAAGATTGTGGAGTTGAACCAAGGAGTTTGTAAGGGCAAGGAGATCGCCTACTTCGTGAAGATCTACCGCTAGTGAGGCAAGTCCTTCGTGGGCGATGGCCATGGTGGGATAGACAAGGTTGCTTCTTCGTGGACCCTTTGTGGGTGGTTGCTTCTTCGTGGACCCTTCGTGGGTGGAGCCCTGTGTGGACTCGCGCAACTGTTGCCCTTGGGTGGAGCCCTGTGTGGACTCACGCAACCGTTACCCTTTGTGGGTTGAAGTCTCCATCAACGTGGATGTAGGATAGCACCACCTATCCGAAGCACGGGAAAAACATCCGTGTCTCCAATTGCGTTTGATCTCTCCAAACCCTTCCCTTTACATTCTTGCAAGTTGCATGATTTACATTCCGCTGCTCATATACTCTTTGCATGCTTGCTTGATATGTATTACGTGTGCTGAAATTGTGAATAAACCCCACTTAAACCGAAAAAGCTTAAACGATTGCAACTTTAGCACTAAGTGTCTAATCACCCCCCCTTTAGACACATCTACTTCTAGATCCTACAGAGGAGCATTGGTGATGACGATGGCGATGATTTCCCCCTCCGGGAGGGAAGTTTCCCCGGCAGAACAGCTCCGCTAGAGCCCTAGATGGTTCCGCCAAGGTTCTGCCTCGTGGCAGCGGAGTTTCGTCCGAGAAGATGGCTTATGATTTTTTTTCATCGAGAGACTCCATATAGCAGAAGATGGCCACCGGAGGGCCACCAGGGGGCCCACGAGGTAGGGGGCGTGCCCCCACCCACGTGGGTAGGGTGTGGCCCCCCTGGTGAGTTTCTTCCGCTGAGTATTTTTTATATATTTGGAAAAAACATCATCCGTGAAGTTTCAGGACTTTTGGAGCTGTGCAGAATAGGTCTCTAATATTTGCTCCTTTTCCAGCCCAGAATCCCAGCTGCCGGGATTCTCCCTCTTTATGTAAACCTTGTAAAATAAGAGAGAATAGGCATAAGTATTGTGACATAATGTGTAACAACATCCCATAATGCAATAAATATCGATATAAAAGCATGATGCAAAATGGACTTATCACGAAGTGGTCCATGCCTTTCCTTAACGGAAATTAGAATCTATTATTCCCTTCCTTCATATCAATAATTGCACCAATCATTCTAAGGAAAGGTCTACCAAGAATAATAGGACATGAAGGATTACCATCTATATCAAGAACAATGAAATCTAAGGGCACATAATCCCTATTTTCAGCAATAAGAACATCATTAATCTTTCCCATAGGTTTCTTAATAGTGGAATCCGCAAGGTGCAAGTTTAAAGAACAATCATCAAATTCACGGAAACCTAGCAATTCACACAATGTTTTTGGGATCGTGGAAACACTAGCACCCAAATCACACAAAGCGTAGCATTCATGATCTTTAATTTTTATTTTAATAGTAGGTTCCCACTCATCATAAAGTTTTCTAGGGATAGAAACTTCCAACTCAAGTTTTTCTTCATAATATTGCATCAAAGCATCAACGATACGTTTAGTAAAAGCTTTATTTTGACTATAAGCATGAGGAGAATTTAGCACAGATTGCAACAAGGAAATACAATCTATCAAAGAGCAATTATCATAATTAAATTCCTTGAAATCCAAGATAGTGGGTTCGTTGCTATCTAAAGTTTTGATCTCTTCAACCCCACTTTTATAAAAAAATTCATCAAGATCTAAAAACTCCGAATTTTTGGGACGCCTTCTAACAAAAGTTGACTCATCTCCAGTCCCATCATTATCAAGATTCATATTGCAAAACAAAGATTTAATAGGGGACACATCAATCACTTTTAGATCTTCACCCTTATTATCATTAAAACTTTCCGGTTTAGTGGCCATCTTATTAACTAAGGTGGCCTGCTTATCCGAGATTTCAGCAATTAATTTTTCAAGATGAGCAAGCTGATACTTTAAACCATAAAATTCCTTAGAAATATCATCGAGCTCTTTATTCATCAAACCGATAAAACTTTTTTGTTCTTTAAGCTCGTTTCTAAAGAAATTATCATGCTCAAACTGCAAGGATATAAAACTTCTAACGTAGTTTTTGATTTCTTCCAACCTTCTAAGGTGAACATCAACTCCTTTTGGTAAAACCATAAGGGCAACAAGCAACAAGAGGTAAGCGAAATGAGGCGAACGGAAAAGTGAGGGCGAAAGGAAAAGAGGGCGAATAAAAGGGCAAGGGTGAAGTGGGGGAGAGGAAAACGAGAGGCAAATGGCAAATAATGTAATGTGAAGCATAAGAGTTGTGATGGGTACTTGGTATGTCTTGACTTGGCGTAGATCTCCCTGGCAACGGTGCCAGAAATCCTTCTTTCTACATGTTGAGCACTGCGTTGGTTTTCCCTTGAAGAGGAAAGGGTGATGCAGTAGAGCAGCGTAAGTATTTCCCTCAGTTTTTGAGAACCAAGGTATCAATCCAGTAGGATACCACACACGAGTCACCTCGTACCTACACAAACAAATAAGAACCTCGCAACCAACGCGATAACGGGGTTGTCAATCCCTTCATGGCCACTTGCAAGAGTGAGATCTGATAGAGATGATAATAATAAGATAAATATTTTTGGTATTTTTATGATATATATTGAAAGTAAAGATTGCAAAATAAAATAGATTGGAAATTTGTATGATGGAGAATAGACCCGAGGGCCATAGGTTTCACTAGTGGCTTCTCTCAAGATAGCACAAGTATTACGGTGGGTGAACAAATTACCATCGAGCAATTGATAGAAAAGCGAATAATTATGAGAATATCTAGGCATGATCATGTATATAGGCATCACGTCCGAGACAAGTAGACTGAAACAATTCTGCATCTACTACTATTACTCCACACATCGACCGTTATCGAGCATGCATCTAGAGTATTAAGTTCATAAGTACAGAGTAACGCCTTAAGCAAGATGACATGATGTAGAGGGATAAACTCATGCAATATGATACAAACCCCATCTTTTTATCCTCGATGGCAACAATATGATACGTGTCGTTTCCCTTTCTGTCACTGGGATCGAGCACCGCAAAATTGAACCCAAAGCTAAGCACTTCTCCCATTGCAAGAAAGATCAATCTAGTAGGCCAAACCAAACTGATAATTCGAAGAGACTTGCAAAGATAAACCAATCATACATAAAATAATTTAGAGAAGATTGAAATATTGTTCATAGATAAACTTAATCATAAACCCACAATTCATCGGATCTCGACAAACACACCGCAAAAGAAGATTACATCGAATAGATCTCCAAGAGAATCGAGGAGAACTTTGTATTGAGATCCAAAGAGAGAGAAGAAGCCATCTAGCTACTAGCTATGGACCCGGAGGTCTGAAGTAAACTACTCACACATCATCGGAGGGGCCATGGAGTGTATGTAGAGGCCCTCCGTGATCAATGCCCCCTCCAGCGGAGCTCCGGAAAAGGCCCCAAGATGGGATCTCTTGGGTACAGAAGGTTGCGGTGGTGGAAATAGGGTTTCGTGGTGCTCCTGGATGTTCTCGAGGTACATGGATATATATAGGAGCAAGAAGTAGGTCGGTGGAGCAACGAGGGGCCCATGAGGGTGGAGGGCATTCCCAGGGGTGGGCGCGCCCCCCTGCCTCGTGGCCTCCTCGATTGTTTCTTGACGTCCACTCCAAGTCTCCTGGATCATGTTTGTTCCAAAAATAACGCTCCCGAAGGTTTCATCTCGTTTGGACTCTGTTTGATATTCCTTTTCCGCGAAACACTAAAATAGGCAAAAAAACAGGAATTTGGGCTTGGCCTCTGGTTAATAGGTTAGTCCCAAAAATAATATAAAAGTGTAAAATAAAGCCCATTAATATCCAAAACAGGTAATATAATAGCATGGAACAATCAAAAATTATAGATACGTTGGAGACGTATCAATGGATCATCCAACATGTTGAGCTTGCCTTTCCCCCTCATGCTAGCCAAATTCTTTGCACCAAGTAGAGATACTACTTGTGCTTCCAAACATCCCTTAAACCAGTATTGCCATGAGAGTCCACCATACCTGCCTATGGATTGAGTAAGATCCTTCAAGTAAGTTGTCATCGGTGGATGCAATAAAAATTGTTCTCTAAATGTGTATGATCTATTAGTGTGGAGAAAATAAGCTTTATACGATCTTGTGATGAGGAAGCAATAAAAGCGACGGACTCCATAATAAAGGTCCCTATCACAAGTGGCAATATAAAGTGTTGTTTTTTCGCATTAAGATTTTGTGCATCCAACTATAGAAGCGCATGACAACCTCTGCTTCCCTCTGCGAAGGGCCTATCTTTTATTCTTGTCTTATACCTTATGCAAGAGTCATGGTGATCTTCACCTTTCCTTTTTACATTTTATCCTTTGGCAAGCACATTGTGTTGGAAAGATCCTGATATATATATCCAATTGGATGTAAGGCATCATGAACTATTATTGTTGGCACTACCCTTGAGGTAAAAGGTTGGGAGGCAAATCTATAAGCCCCTATCTTTCTCTGTGTATCATTAAAACTTTGAACCCATAAATATCACGTGAGTGTTAGCAATTGTGAAAGACAAAATGATAGTTGAGTATGTGAAGTTTGCTGAATTAAAGCTCTGACATAGACCCTTCCTGAAAATAAGATGAATTGTAATTGTTTGATAACTAATAACACGGTTTGTTAGTTTTCAAGAAAGTTTATGATCTATACTTTAACATGCGAATAGTTTGTTACTTGATCATGAGAAGTTTTATGAGTTGAGTGATAACCCACAAGTATAGGGGACCAATTGTAGCCTCTTTAGATAAGTAAGAGTGTCGAACCCAACGAGGAGATAAAGGTAGAAAAAATATTCCCTCAAGTTCTATCGACCACCGATACAACTCTACGCACGCTTAACGTTCGCTTTACCTAGAACAAGTATGAAACTAGAAGTACTTTGTAGGTGTTTTTGGATAGGTTTGCAAAATAATAAAGAGCGCGTAAATAAAAAGTAGGGGCTGTTGAGATAAATAAGCAATAAAGTAAATATAGCGAGTGTGGAAAAGTGGTGGTAGGAGTTGCGAAATTGTCCCTAAGCAATTAACTACGTTACTAGACCGATAGCAAGCTTTATGTGGGAGAGGCCACAGCTAGCATGTCATCCCTGACTTGGAATTCTATGCACTTATGATTGGAACTATTAGCAAGCATTCACAACTCCTAATGTTCATTAAGGTAAAACCCAACCATAGCATTAAGATATATTGGTCCCCCTTCAATCCCGTATGCATCAATTTCTATGCTAGGTTGAAGTTTTTGTCACTCTTGCCCTCCAATACATAGTCCTATCAACATACAACTAACCCTATGGTGTGATCCACGCGCGCGCTCATATGATGGGCACCAAAGGATAGCAACATAACCACAAGAAAATTAAATCAATCATAGCAATTCATCAACCACCGATAGGACAATGAAAATCTACTCAGACATCATAGGATGGCAACACATCATTGGATAATAATATGAAGCATAAAGCACCATGTTCAAGTAGAGGGTACAATGGGTTGCGGGAGAGCGGACCGCTGTAGATAGATGGAGGAAGGTGATGGAGATGTTGGTGAAGATGGCGGATGTGTTGGTGAAGATCGCGGTGATGATGATGGCCCCCGGTGGCGTTCCGGCGCCACCGGAAGCGAGGGAGGAGAGCCCCCTCCTTCTTCTTCTTCCTTAACCTTCTCCCTAGATGGGAGAAGGGTTTCCCCTCTGGTCCATGGCCTCCATGGCATGGGAGGGGTGAGAGCCCCTCCGAGATTGGATCTGTCTCTCTGTCTCTCTTTGTTTCTGCGTTCTCTGATTCTGCCCTTTCACCGTTTCTTATATATCCAGAGATCCGTAACTCCGATTAGATTGAAACCTTCGCTTCGACTTTTTTTTACAAAAATTAGCTTTCTTGCAGTCGAAGAAGAGCATTAACCGCCTTATGGGGGGCCCATGAGGGTCAGGGGCGCGCCCCCTGCCTCGTGGCTCCCTCGGGCACCGTCTCGCGTTGATTTTCTTCCCATATTTCACATATATTCCAAAAATATTCTCCGTCCATTTTTATCCCATTTGGACTCTGTTTGATATGGATTTTCTGCAAAACAAAAAACATGCAACGAACATGAACTGGCACTGGGCACTCGATCAATATGTTAGTCCCAAAATAGTATAAAAAGTTGCCAAAAGTATATGAAAGTTGTAGAATATTGGCATGGAACAATCAAAAATTATAGATACGACGGAGACGTATCAGCATCCCCAAGCTTAATTCCTGCTCGTCCTCGAGTAGGTAAATGATAAAAAAAGATAATTTTTGATGTGGAATGCTACCTAGCATAATCTTGATCATGTAATATAATCATGGCATGAATATTAAGACACGAGTGATTCAAAGCAATAGTCTATCATTTGACATTAAGACAATAATACTTCAAGCATACTAACCAAGCAATTATGTCTTATCAAAATAACATAGCCAAAGAAAGCTCATCCCTACAAAATCATATAGTCTGGCTATGCTCCATCTTCATCACACAAAGCATTCAAATCATGCACAACCCCGATGACAAGCCGAGCAATTGGTTCATACTTTTTAACGCGCTTCAGCCTTTTCAACCCTCACGCAATACATGAGCGCATGCCATGGGCATAGCACTATGGGTGGAATGGAATATGATGATGGAGGTTTGAGTGGAGAAGACAAAAAGGGAGAAAGTCTCACATCGACGCGGCTAATCAATAGGCTATGGAGATGCCCATCAATTGATGTCAATGTGAGGAGTAGGGATTGCCATGCTATGGATGCACTAAGAGCTATAAGTGTATGAAAGCTCAAACTGAAACTAAGTGGGTGTGCATCCAACTTGCTTGCTCATGAAGACCTTGGGCATTTGAGGAAGCCCATCATCGGAATATACAATCCAAGTTCTATAATGAAAATTCTCACTAGTATACGAAAGTGATAACTCAAGAGACTCTCTATATGAAGAACATGGTGCTACTCTGAAGCACACGTGTGGTAAAAGGATAGTAACATTGCCCCTTCTCTCTTTTTCTCTCATTTTTTGTTCTTTTTTTGGGGCCATTTTTTGGCCTTTCTCTTCTTCTTCTTTTCGTCCGGAGTCTCATCTCCACGTGTGGGGGAATCATAGTCTCTATCATCCTTTCCTCACTGATACGTCTCCAACGTATCTATAATTTTTGATTTCTCCATGCTATATTATCTACTGTTTTGGGCAATATTGGGCTATATTATCCACTTTTATATTATTTTTGGGACTAACCTATTAACCGGAGGCCCAGCCCAGATTTGCTGCTTTATGCCTATTTCAGTGTTTTGAAGAAAAAGAATATTAGACGGAGTCGAAACGGAACGAAATCAACTGGAGAAGTTATTTTTGGAAGGAAACACACCTGATGGACTTAGACCCCACGTCAGAAGATACGGGAGCTGCCCACGAGGGCGGGGGGCGCCCCCCCTAGGGCGCGCCCCTTGCCTCGTGGGGGCCCCCGTGGCTCCCCTGACGTACCTCCTGCACCCATATATACCTACATAACCTAAAACTTCCGAAATGCAACATAGATCGGGAGTTCCGCCGCTAGAAGCCTCCGTGGCCACCGAAAACCAATCTAGACCCGTTCTGGCACCCTGCCGGAGGGGGCAATCCTTCTCCGGTGGCCATCTTCATCATCCCGGTGCTCTCCATGACGAGGAGGGAGTAGTTCTCCCTCTGGGCTGAGGGTATGTACCAGTAGCTATGTGTTTGATCTCTCTCTCTCTCTCTCTCGTGTTCTTGAGATGATACGATCTTGATGTATCGCGAGCTTTGCTATTATAGTTGGATCTTATGTTTCTCCTCCCCCTCTTCTCTCTTGTAATGAATTAAGTTTTCCCCTTGAAGTAATCTTATCAGATTGAGTCTTTAAAGACTTGAGAACACTTGATGTATGTCTTGCCGTGGATATCTGTGGTGACAATGGGATATCACGTGATTCACTTGATGTATGTTTTGGTAACCAACTTGCGGGCTCCGCCCATGAACCTATGCATAGGGGTTGGCACACGTTTTCGTCATGATTCTCCGGTAGAACTTTGGGGAACTCTTTAAGGTCCTATGTGTTGGTTGAATAGATGGATTTGAGATTGTGTGATGCATATCGTATAATCATGCCCACGGATACTTGAGGTGACATTGGAGTATCTAGGTGACATTAGGGTTTTGGTTGATTTGTGTCTTAAGGTGTTATTCTAGTACAAACTCTACTGTTGTTTGTGACTGAGGGAGTCCTGGATTAGGGGGTGTCCAGATGGCCAGACTATACCTTCAGCCGGACTCCTGGACTATGAAGATACAAGATTGAAGACTTCGTCCCATGTCCGAAAGGGACTTTCCTTGGCGTGGAGGGCAAGCTTGGTGATACGGATATGTAGATCTCCTACCATTGTAACCGACTTTGTGTAACCCTAGCCCTCTCCGGTGTCTATATAAACCGGAGGGTTTTAGACCGTAGGACAACATACAGAACAACAATCATACCATAGGCTAGCTTCTAGGGTTTAGCCTCTTCGATCTCGTGGTAGATCTACTCTTGTACTACCCATATCATCAATATTAATCAAGCAGGACATAGGGTTTTACCTCCATCAAGAGGGCCCGAACCTGGGTAAAACTTCGTGTCCCTTGCCTCCTGTTACCATCCGGCCTAGACGCACAGTTTAGGACCCCCTACCCGAGATCCGCCGGTTTTGACACCGACATTGGTGCTTTCATTGAGAGTTCCTCTGTGTCGTCGCCGTCAGGCTTGATGGCTCCTACGATCATCAATAGCGATGCAGTCCAGGGTGAGACCTTCCTCCCCGGACAGATATTCGCCTTTGGCGGCTTCACACTATGGGCCAATTCACTTGGCCATCTGGAGCAGATCGAAAGCTATGCCCCTGACCGTTAGGTCAGATTTGGAAGTTTAAACTACACGGCTGACATCAGCGGGGACTTGATCTTCGACGGATTCGAGCCACTGCCGAGTGCGCCGCACTGTCACGACGAGCATGATCTAGCTCTGCCGCCGAACAGTACCCTGGAGGCCGCACCCGCATCGCCTTCGACCCTTAATTCGGGGCCAACTGCGCCGACCGAGGATGGGTGGTTGGACGCCGCCTCAGGGGCTGCGATCCCAATGGCGATCGAGCCGAACACCAGCCCCGCACTCCGCGAGACTTGTGACTCCAAGGAGCCGGACTCCTCTCCAGACTCCGAACCCTCCGCGCCCCTGCCGATCGAATCCGATTGGGCGCCAATCATGGAGTTCACTACCGCGGACATCTTTCAGCACTCGCCTTTCGGCGATATTCTGAAGACACTAAAGTCTCTCTCTTTATCAGGAGAGCCCTGGCCGGACTACGGTCAGCAAGGTTGGGATACGGATGATGAAGAAACTCAAAGCCACTGTCGACGATTTAACCGACATGCTCGACTTCGACTCCGAAGACATCGACGGTATGGACGCCGATGAAGGCAACGATGAAGAACCAGCGCCTATTAGGCCCTGGAAAGCCACCTCGTCATATGACGTATACATGGTGGACGCACCAAAAGATGACGACGAGGAGCGAGAGGACACACCGAAGGCTTGTTCCCTCGAAAAGCAGTCAAAGCAGCGACGCAAGCGCCGCCCCAAATCCCGCCTCGACCGAAATAACGATTACACAGACCCAGCGCTGGAGCAGGGCGAACCGCTGCCGGACAACGGCAATCCGGATAATCAAACCGAAGAAACAAATTTTATCAAGGATAATGGTCCGGACGACATAACGCCGGACAGGCACACGGAGCAGAAGAATCCCCGTAAAAGGCTTGTTGCCACCGCGAGGAGTCTTAAAAAGCAGAAGCAAAGGCTCAAGGCTGCGCAAGACACACTCCAAATCAGATGGAGTAAAATACTCAACACAGCAGCGAGGTACGGCGACATTCGCCCCTCCAAAAGCTACCCAAAGCGGAAACTGCTACCTGAATTCGATGAGGAGGCCTCAGACCCCCCACAACCAAATATCCAAGCAGCCACCTGGCCGGATAGACGAACCCTCTACCAACACAGAGCGGCATACAACGCCACTCACAATACAACACGCGACCAATGCGAGGGCTCGCACCCAAAGGATGGCGCAACAAGATCCATCTATGGACCACGCAAGCGCGCCCCAGCATACAATGCAACACAACAAACATCCGAACAACGCGGTACACCCAGCTACAGGGGCGCCGCACACCCTCTATGTTTCACCGATGAGGTGCTGGACCATGAATTCCCAGAGGGATTCAAACCCGTAAACATAGAGACATACGACGGAACCACAGACCCTGGGGTCTGGATTGAGGACTACATCCTTCATATCCATATGGCTCGAGGAGATGATCTCCACGCCATTAAGTACTTACCCCTCAAGCTCAAAGGGCCAGCTCGTCACTGGCTTAAAGGCCTCCCCGAAAGCTCCATTGGAAGTTGGGAAGAGCTCGAAGACGCCTTTCGGGCAAATTTTCAAGGGACTTATGTCCGACCTCCGGATGCGGACAATTTGAGTCGTATAACTCAACAGCCCGGAGAGTCAGCCTGAAAGCTTTGGAACAGGTTTCTCACTAAAAAGAACCAGATTGTCGACTGTCTGGACGCCGAAGCCTTGGCAGCTTTTAAGCATAGCGTCTGTGACGAATGGCTCGCCAGACACCTCAGCCAAAACAAGCCGAGAACGATGGCCGCATTAACAAGCCTCATGACCCACTTTTGTGTGGGCGAGGATAGCTGGCTAGCCAGATGTAGCACCATTGACCCCAGTACATCTGAAGTTAGAGATGGAAACGGGGAATCACGGTGCAACAACAATAACAAACGCCGGAATAAAGATGATAGCACGAAGAGCACGGCAGTAAATGCCGGTTTCAAAAGCTCTCGGCCAGGTCAAAAGCCGCCCTCTAAAGGCACCAGGGATGAACTGTCCAGCCTTAACAAAATTCTGGACCAGGTATGTCAGATCCATAGTACCCCTGGTAAACCTGCTAATCATACCCACAGAGAATGTTGGGTCTTCAAGCAGTCTGGCAAGCTCAACGCCGTACGCAAGGGGGAGGATACACCAGGTGAAGACGAAGACGAGCCTCCCAAACAAGACACTGGGGAACAAAAGAAATTTCCACCAGAAGTCAAAACAGTAAATGTGTTACACGTGATCAAGGGAAAAAAACAACGCGGCACTCCCAGGAAAACATACCCAAGTGCCTGTCACCGCGAAGTCCTGTCACTGGTCTTCTCAACCGATCACTTTCGACCATCGCGATTACTCAGCAAGTATCCGACACACAGGATGGGCTGCCCTGGTATTAGACCTAGTAATTGGAGGATATCACTTCACACGAGTCTTGATGGACGGCAGCAATCTAAACCTAATATATCAGGATACAATCCGCGGGATGGGGTTAGACCCAACAAAAATTCGCCATAGCAATACTACCTTTAAAGGAGTAACGCCAGGCCCAGGGGCTCGTTGTACGGGCTCCCTCCTACTACAAGTTATATTCGGCTCCCCCGATAACTTCCGTCGTGAGCAATTAACCTTCCACATCGCTCCGTTCCAAAGTGGCTATCAAGCACTTCTCGGACGCGAAGCTTTCGCTCGCTTTAATGCAATACCACACTACGCCTCCCTCACACTCAAGATGCCCGGTCCACGTGGCATCATTTCAGTGAACGGAAATATCAAGCGATCTCTACACGCCGAAGACAGTGCGGCTGCCTTGGCAGTCGCAACTAAAGGCGCCCGGACCAGTGAAAGCATCCAAATAGGTCGTCAAGACCTCAGACACAAATAATCAAGTCCGGCGCCGCTATTTATACCGAATAAGTGGTCACACCCCTATTTGTCAATACAAGGGGCTCAACGTGCACAGACAAGTGGCAATTTCTTATCATCTTGAATTATACATGGTTTCTTTAAAAACTATCTTTTTGCACGACAACTTTTTCACTTCACTTCCTCTCTTTTACAGATGATCATCGTGCTACACCCGTCCAGAATATGGCACAACAGAGACACAGGCGCAGACGTGCAGCAGGGACCCGCTCCCAGGATTCTTTTTAGATTAAGACCCTACGTAAACCTTTTTTACTGTCTCTTGTTGATACATATCCACCATTGAGAAGGATGCTAACGTCTTGGCATGTGGCCACGCCAGAACAATGCACGTACCTGGACACAAGGGGCTTCTTACAAAGGCCATTATCTAGGCCCGGTTTATACCACAAAGACCGAATACCTTAGGGAGTGTTCGGCGTCGCGAGTTTGGCCCTATATGCATCAGCTCCGAATCATTGTCTTTGGTCAAATGTTGGGTTTGCCTGGCTCCTGTGTTTTGGTGCCTTACGTTCCGCTTTACCGGCTAAGGTAGCACTAGGAGAACTACTGCGATTGTGCCCTGGTTCATCCGGACAAGCACCTCAGTAGAGAAAGCCGAAAACTGACTGCCATGATATAGCGTGAGACTGGTCAACCACTCGATGACCTGCGGGAATGTTAGAATTCCTCCGCCTTAACGAAGGGCCGTTTTCCGGCCAGGCATGTACGCACCCCGGAATCGGGAGAGTGCGGAGCCACCAGGGGCTATCTAGTAGCCCCACTGTCAAACTCCTATGGCTAAGTGAAAGTGCTAAAGCATTATAGTCCGGTTGCCTGCTCCGCTATCACCTCCTTAATAGGACCAAGACGTTGGGTTAAGTGTGAACGCGTGTTTTTTGCGAGCACCTCCGCATTATATGCATGGGGGTTGAAGCCAACGGCTGCAATCTTTCAGGTTATACACATGTATACATAAATGGCCGCCCAGGAGGCATCATATTACTTTCAGGCAAAAGTATAAAAATAGCCTTATAAAATTTATAAAAGCATTTCGCTTACAATGAGATTACATATCACTCAAACATAATATTTTTTGAGCACTGGGTCTCTATCAAACGAGCACCCTCAAGAACTTCTTCAAAGTAGTGCTCAGCAGCCCTTCGACCTATGGCTGAATCCCGCGCTGCAACAGTGGTAGCATCCATCTCCGCCCAGTATGCTTTAACATGGGCAAAGGCCATCCATGAGCCCTCTATGCACGCCGACCTCTTCATCGCATTAATGCGCGGTACCACGTCAAGGAACTGCTGCACCAAGCTAAAATAGTTGTTTGGTTTTGGCCTTTCCGGCCATAGCTGATCCACAACAGACCTCATGGCGAGTCCGGACAACCTATTCAGTTCGGCCCATTCGGCTAATTGATCAGTCAATGAAAGCGGACGCGCGGGAGAATGGAATTGTCTCCAAAACAGCTGGTCTACTTCACGGTCCGTCTGACCCTGGAAGTACTTGGCTGCATCGGTAGCGCTCGCCGCCAAATCCATATACACATCCTCCGAACTCCACAGCCGATCTAGAGGGGCATATCGTGGATCTCCGAACTTCCTCTGCAGCATAAAGGATTTCCCAGCTACAATATCCCCGGCTTCCCGCAGCTCCTCCTTCTTTGCCCTCATAGCAGAGCGGAGGTCTTTTCTCGTCGCAGCAGCCTTCTCAAGGTCCGATGCCTTTGCTTGGTTTTCCTTTTCAAGAACCCGGCAACGGTCGGCGGCGGCTTTTAATTCTATGGCCATCTTGGCCATGCTCGGCCTTCTTGGCTTGCAACTCTTCGGCCGCCTTCAAAGCAGCCGCATTACCCAACCTCGCTTGTTCCTTGGCTCGGGCAAGTTCTGCCTGCAAGGCTTCAACAGTGGCAGCTCCATCTGCAGTCACAACATATTAAAGATACTGGCATCATGCTGCTCTTCCTATGTGGCATTTACCAGATAATGACACTTACCCTGTGCCTCGTCAAGCCTTTTGTTAACAAGCTCGATGTCGGCGTCTGCCGCATCCAACTGCCGTTCTAAATGGGCAAACTCGCTAGTCCGGCTAGCCACCGGAGCTTCCATCACCTGCACATAGAGGCAGTATGGTTATTACCTGGGAATATAATCCTCTGTTCGTCGTTGTTTCCGACAACAACCAGAGTCTCAGGGGCTACTATCTACATAGGGCACACCTAGCATGTGCAGGACTATCATACATTCTTTTACGTACCTCAAAGCCTGTCAGTAGACTCATAAAAGCTTCATGCAATCTGCTTTCGGCGGACAAGATTCTCTTCATCACCGTATTCATCAGCACACGGTGTTCATCTGAGATGGCCGCTCGCCCCACCAACTCCCTCAGAACATCCGATCGCACACTAGATGGTGCCTGACTCTTTTGTCTGCTCTCTTCGGGAGCCGGACACTGGGAGCTTCGGGGGTCAATGGGATTATCTTCTGGCCTCACCGGACTCGTAGAGGCCCTTCGCGACGACACTTCGGGGTCGCCCGCTTCCGGAGCGTTGGAGTCCGGAGGAGGCGTTTCTCTCTCCATCATCTCTGGAAGAAGATCCCCCAAAGACGAGCTCATTTGAGAGGGGCTAAGGCCCGAACTGCAAAGATATATGCGGTGGTTATTTTCTCAGAATAAAAAGATGGCATATTTGTACTATTAAAGTATTTCGGGTCACTTAAGACTCGCGGGAGAATTAATCCCCCCGCGGACTTTGTGCGGCAACAGCAGCCCCTAAGGTAGGACCCTCTGTGGGAGACTTCTTCTCCCGTTTGGAAGCTTCGGCTTCCGAATCCTCGGGCGCAGTCCTTTTCCTCTTCTGGTCGTCTTCCTTCATGGAGACGCTCGCTCCCTCGGTTAGAATGGGCAGCATTGGGGGCCCGCGTCCGCCCGTATTATCCTCCACAGTATCTTCCTTCAAGGGCTCCGGGCAAGGTGCGGTCTGGAGCATCTTTCCCAATACCGGATTTTCCAAACCCTCAGGGAGGGGGGCCGAACACCGAATCAACTTCACCTTTGTTAGCCAGTCCTGGTAAAAAAGCGAACTCTCAGAAATAACTTCGTAACAAAGGAGAGATAGTATGTTCGGCCGGAAGATTCCTTACCTGTTCGGCGGCACGGTTACTACTCAGGCCCACGTCCTCGGTGATTTTCGGACACTCTACCTGAGGTCTGAAGAATGACTTGTACATCTCCTCGTGTGTCAGGCCGAGAAAATTTTGAATGACACGCGGTCCCTCGGTATTGAACTCCCACAAGCGAAGGGACCGGCGTTTGCAAGGCTGGACTTGACGAACCAGCATAACTTGTATTACCGCAACCAAACTGAAATCTCCATTGAAGAGATCTCGAATGCGGCTTTGCAGTATAGGCACGTCCTTGGCTGGACCCCAGCTCAGACCTCTATTGATCCATGACATCAGTTGTGGTGGAGGGCCCGAGCGGAAAACAGGGGCGGCCACCCACTTGGCACTTCTAGGAGCCGTGATGTAGAACCACTCCTGTTGCCACAATTCCGACACCTCTAGGATGGAACCTTTGGGCCACAGAGCTCCCGTCATCTTGCGTATTGAGGCACCTCCACATGCTGCATGTTGCCCCTCGATCATCTTCGGCTTTACTTCAAAGGTCTTGAGCCACAGGCCAAAGTGAGGGGTAACCCGAAGGAAGGCCTCACACACGACAATAAATGTCGTGATATGAAGAAAGGAGTCCGGAGCTAGATCATGGAAATCTAGACCGTAATAAAACATCAAGCCCCTGACGAAAGGATCCAGAGCAAGGCCTAGACCTCGGAGGAAGTGGGAGACGAACACGACGCTCTCATTGGGTTCGAGGGAGGGGACGGCCTGCCCTCAGGGAGGTAGCCGATGCAAAATCTTGGCAGTCAGATATCTGGCCTCCCTCAACTTTTTGATGTCTTCTTCCGTGACGGAGGAAGGCACCCATCGGCCTTGAAGGCTAGATACGGACATGACTGAAGGCTCGGAGCACCGGACCTGAACTTTGGGCGTTTGAGCTTGAGATGGGGGAAGGATTTGATTGAGAATGGGAGGGAAAAATAAAAGCCTTGTCCCTTTATAAAGAGGGTGAATATCAAGCGTCCTCTCCGTGTTCGCTTGGACTTGCCTATAATCTAGGAGTCCTAGAAGCGGTTGGGTTACCCACACCCGTATTGATGAGAATCCCGGAATAAGGGGGACAAGATCTCTGCTTTAACAAGACGTGCCAAGGAAACTGCCTCGCATGACGCGCTGAGGTGGGATAGTAAAATGACTCGGATAAAGGCTTGGCCATGGTGTGTCACACTACGGAATACGTCAGCAGATTAGATTTGTGTAAATATTATTCTCTCTATGGCAATATGTGGAAACTTATTTTGCAAAGCCGGACACTATCTTTGTGTTCAAAATCTTCTATGAAGTACTTGGAGGAGGAACCCGCCTTGCAATGCCGAAGACAATCTACGCGCCGGACTCATCGTCATTGAAGCCTGGTTCAGGCGCTACTGAGGGAGTTCTGGAATAGGGGGTGTCTGGATGGCCGAACTATACCTTCAGCCGGACTCCTGGACTATGAAGATACAAGATTGAAGACTTCGTCCCATGTCCGGAAGGGACTTTCCTTGGCATGGAGGGCAAGCTTGGCGATACGGATATGTAGATCTCCTACCATTGTAACCGACTTTGTGTAACCCTAGCCCTCTCCAGTGTCTATATAAACCGGAGGGTTTTAGTCCATAGGACAACATACAGAACAACAATCATACCATAGGCTAGCTTCTAGGGTTTAGCCTCTCCGATCTCGTGGTAGATATACTCTTGTACTACCCATATCATCAATATTAATCAAGCAGGACGTAGGGTTTTACCTCCATCAAAAGGGCCTGAACCTGGGTAAAACTTCGTGTCCCTTGCCTCCTATTACCATCCGGACTAGACGCATAGTTCGGGACCCCCTACCCGAGATCCGCCGGTTTTGACACCGACAGTGACACTTATAGGAATAGCCCAACGGATTGATTGGAAAGAATAACTTTGAGGTGGTTTCGTACCCTACCATAATCTCTTTGTTCATTCTCCACTATTAGTGACTTTGGAGTGACTCTTTGTTGCATGTTGAGGGATAGTTTTATGATCCAATTATGTTAGTATTGTTGAGGGAACTTACACTAGCAAAAGTATGAACCCTAGGCCTTGTTTCCACACATTGCAATACCGTTTACGCTCACTTTTATCACTTGCTACCTTGCTGTTTTTATTATTTCAGATTACAAAAACTATTATCTACCATCCATATACCACTTGTATCACCATCTCTTCGCCGAACTAGTGCACCTATACAATTTACCATTGCATTGGGTGTGTTGGGGACACAAGAGACTCTTTGTTATTTGGTTGCAAGGTTGCTTGAGAGAGACCATCTTCATCCTACGCCTCCTATGGATTGATAAACCTTAGGTCATCCACTTGAGGGAAATTTGCTACTGTCCTACAAACCTCTGCACTTGGAGGCCCAACAACGTCTACAAGAAGAAGGTTGTGTAGTAGACATCAAGCTCTTTTCTGGCGCCATTGCCGGGGAGGTTAGCGCTTGAAGGTATATCTTTAGATCTTGCAATCGAGTCTTTAGTTTCTTGTTTTATCACTAGTTTAGTTTATAAAAGAAAACTACAAAAAAATGGAATTGAGTTTATCTCATACGCTTCCCCTTTTTAATATCTTTCGTGAGTATGATGGAAATGATAATTGTGCTCAAGTGCTAGAAGAAGAAATCTATAAAATGTTTGGCACTAAATATTTGAATGATGATCATGATTGCAATGTTGTTAGTACGAATTCTTTGAATATCCATAATACTAATGATGATTGCACTAGTTATGATGAAAATGCCTCCTATAAACATGTCAATTTTTGTGGAGTAGACTGGGTTTGCAAGTACACACCAAATAGGGAAGATAGATATTGCAAGAGGCATAAGTACTTAGAAACCAAATCGTTGCAAGAAAGCCTAGATGAGTGTGCTGAAAGATTCAATATTTTTCGTTCCCCTTGTGAACTTTGCAATGAACATGGTCATTTAAAGCTCCAACGCTATTTGTTTCATGATCAAGTCGTGTCCAAACATTGTGATAATTTGATTACCCTTGAGCATCATAAAGAGCTTAGCCTTCTTTTGGGTTATGAAGAAATGAAACGTATAACTGGTGGTATTCCAAAGTTTAATCTTGATAGAGTTCTTGATTTTGATCTAGAGAAAATTTATATGTATTGTGCGGTGAATTGCATTGATAATCCTTATATTTCCAACTACATAAAGAAAAGAAAACAATTAGAAGATGAAGAGAATACTAATGAAAGGGAAGATACTTCCCAATATCCTCCTATTATTTCTTATGATGAATCAGGCAATGAGGAGGAGCCTCCTATTCAATCAATCTCATTAATAAGGAGCTCCAAAAGAGAATTGAACCCACACATGATGTGGTGAAGAAGAAGAAAAGAAAAAGGAAGAGAGGTAAAAAGGTATCTCTCCCAAATAAAGTTGCTCCTATTACTGTTGTTCCTCATGAAAATATAATTGTGGAAGATAATGATACTTCTTATGATCTTGAAAATCTTTTTGGCACTTGCTTGGAAGAATATAATAATTGCTATACTATTGGTGCTATCCATGCTATTAATTATGAAAGTGACTATGCTTATGATATGAAAAGGCCCAAGCTTGGGGAAGATATGTTTGATGAGGATGACATATTTGAGAATATATTTGCTGCAATTAATGTTTGTCCCAAGCTTGGGGAAGCTATGATTAATGAAGATGGTCTTTTTAGTCTCCTAAGTTTTGATATGCAAGTTTATAATGATGATAGCATGCCTCCTACTTATGATAATTATTGTGATGATACATATGCTATAAAAAGTAGTGATTATATTTATAGAACTTGTCATGATTATGATTACCCCTTCTCTGAACATTACTCTTTTAATGTGGAACCAATTTATAGTATCCAAGTCTCTTATGATACTTCCACTATCCCGGATGAGAAGAATTTTGCTTATGTGGAGAGTAGTAAATTTTCTATGCTTGTAGATCATGAAAAGAATGCTGTAGGTGCTGGTTATACTGTTGAATTCATTCATGATGCTACTGAAAATTATTATGAGGGAGGAACATATTCTTGTAGGAATTGCAATAATATCAAGTTTCCTCTCAATGTGCTTAAAGTTTTGAAGTTATGCTTGTTTTACCTTCCTATGCAAGTTGATTATTGCTCCCATAAGTTGTTTGTTCACAAAATCCCTATGCATAGGAAGTATGTTAGACTTAAATGTGATAGTCATATTCTTCATGATGCTCTCTTTATGTTACAATTCTTATCCTTTATGTGAGCATCGTTGAAAACATCATGCCCAGCTAGGGGCGTTAAATGATAGCGCTTGTTGGGAGGCAACCCAATTTTATTTGTGTCCCTTGCTTTTTGCTCCTGTTTAGTAATAAATAACTCATATAGCCTCTGTTTATATGTGGTTTTATATGTTTAATTAGTGTTTGTGCCAAGTAGAACCTTTGGGAAGACTTGGGGGAAGTCTTGTTGATCATGCTGTCAAAAACAGAAACTTTAGTGCTCACGAGAACTACTGCCATTTTTATTTGGAGAGTGCTATTTAGTTAATTATTTTTGCATATGATTAATAGATAAATTCCTAAGGTCCAGCAATTTATTTGAGAATTTTATGAGTTCCAGAAGTATACGTTTGATCCAGATTACTACAGACTGTTCTGTTTTTGACAGATTCTGTTTTTCGTCTGTTGTTTGCTTATTTTGATGAATCTATGGCTAGTAAAATAGTTTATAAACCATAGAGAAGTTGGAATACAGTAGGTTTAACACCAATATAAATAAATAATGAGTTCATTACAGTACCTTTAAGTGGTGATTTATTTTCTTATACTAACGGAGCTTACGAGTTTTCTATTAAGTTTTGTGTTGTGAAGTTTTCAAGTTTTGGGTAAGGATTCGATGGACTATGGAATAATGAGTGGAAAGAGCCTAAGATTAGGGATGCCCAAGGCACCCAAGATAATATTCAATGATAGCCAAGATCCTAAGCTTGGGGATGCCCCGGAAGGCATCCCCTCTTTCGTCTTCATTCATCGGTAACTTTACTTGGAGCTATATTTTTATTCGCCACATGATATGTGTTTTGCTTGGAGCGTCAATTTATTTTGTTAGGATTTGCTTGATGTTATTTAGAATAATGTTTTGCATCTTTTATTTCAATAAAAGTGGCATTGATAGCCTTTACTATGCCTATGTTACAAGTCCACATGTTGCTGTTTGAAAACAGAAAGTTTACCGCTGTTGCAATAATTCCCTAGAAAAGTCAGAATGTGATAAAATGTTGAAACCTTTTGCATATTAAGATATGATAAATTTACTACAGTTGGAATTTTCTTTCATAATTTTTGGAGCTAGGGAAGTATGGATGTTGCAGCATTCTTTACAGACTATCCTTTTTAGGCGGATTGCTGTTATGTTTGCATTGTTTGCATATGTTTGCTTCTTTAATGATTCTATTTGAGGATATGACTATTAAATATGCAGAGTCATTTAGTATGCAATGTTGAACAATAATTTAGTGACTTGCTACAGTAGAGTATGATAAGGTTTTTGCAATGGTTTATACTAACTTATCTCACGAGTCCTTGTTGAGTTTTGTGTGGATGAAGCTTTTGAGATTTAGGGAGACCGTGATATGAGAGGAATTAAGGAGACACAAAAGCTCAAGCTTGGGGATGCGCAAGGCACCCCAATATAATATTTCAAGAAGTCTCAAGCATCTAAGCTTGGGGATGCCCCGGTTGGCATCCCACCTTTCTTCTTCAACAATTATCGGTTAGTATCGGTTGATCCTAAGTTTTTGCTTCTTCACATGATGTTTGCCATTCTTAGAATGTCATTTTATTTTGCTTTGCTTGCTGTTTGAATAGAATACCAAGATCTGAAATTATTAAATGTTAGAGAGTCTTCACATAGTTGCATAATTATTCGACTACTCATTGATCTTCACTTATATCTTTCGGAGTAGTTTGTCATTCGCTCTAGTGCTTCACTTATATCTTTTAGAGCATGGTGGTAGTTTTATTTTGAAGAAATAGGTGAACTCTCATGCTTCACTTATATTATTTTGAGAGTCTTAAGTAGCATGGTAATGTGCTTAAAAATCCTAATATGCTAGGTATTCAAGAATAATAAAATTCTCTTATGAGTGTGTTGAATACTATGAGAAGTTTGATACTTGATAATTGTTTTGAGATATGGAGATGGTGATATTAGAGTCATGCTAGTTGAGTGGTTATGAATTTGAGAAATACTTGTGTTAAAGTTTGTGATTCCCGTAGCATGCACGTATGGTGAACCGTTATGTGACGAAGTCGGAGCATGATTTATTTATTGATTGTCTTCCTTATGAGTGGCGGTCGGGGATGAGCGATGGTCTTTTCCTACCAATCTATTCCCCTAGGAGCATGCGTGTAATTCTTTGCTTTGATAACTTCTAGATTTTTGCAATAAGTATATGAGTTCTTTATGACTAATGTTGAGTCCATGGATTATACGCACTCTCACCCTTCCACCTTTGCTAGCCTCTCTAATACCGCACACCTTTCGCCGGTATCATACACCTACCATATACCTTCCTCAAAACAGCCACCATACCTACCTATTATGGCATTTCCATAGCCATTCCGAGATATATTGCCATGCAACTTTCCACCATTCCATTTATGACACACTCCATCATTGTCATATTGCTTAGCATGATCATGTAGTTGACATAGTATTTGTGGCAAAGCCACCGTTCATAATTCTTTCATACTTGTCACTCATGCATCATTGCATATCCCGGTACACCGCCGGAGGCATTCATATAGAGTCATATCTTTATCTAAGTATCGAGTTGTAATTCTTGAGTTGTAAGTAAATAAAAGTGTGATGATCATCATTACTAGAGCATTGTCCCAGTGAGGAAAGGATGACGGAGACTATGATTCCCCCACAAGTCGGGATGAGACTCCGGACGAAAAAAAAGAAAGAAAAGAGGCCAACGAAGCCCAAATAAAAAAAGAAAAGAGGCCATAAAAAAGAGAGAAGGCCCAAATAAAAAAATATAAAAAAAGGAAAGAGAGAAAAAGAGAGAAGGGGCAATGCTACTATCCTTTTACCACACTTGTGCTTCAAAGTATAACCATGATCTTCATGATAGAGAGTCTCCTATGTTGTCACTTTCATATACTAGTGGGAATTTTTCATTATAGAACTTGGCTTGTATATTCCAATGATGGGCTTCCTAAAAATGCCCTAGGTCTTCGTGAGCAAGCAAGTTGGATGCACACCCACTTAGTTTCTTTTTGAGCTTTCATACACTTATAGCTCTAGTGCATCCGTTGCATGGCAATCCCTACTCACTCACATTGATATATATTGATGGGCATCTCCATAGCCCGTTGATACGCCTAGTTGATGTGAGACTATCTTCCCCCTTTTGTGTTCTCCACAACCACCACTCTATTCCACCTATAGTGCTATATCCATGGCTCGCGCTCATGTATTGCGTGAAGATTGAAAAAGTTTGAGAACATCAAAAGTATGAAACAATTGCTTGGCTTGTCATCGGGGTTGTGCATGATTTAAATATGTTGTGTGGTGAAGATAGAGCATAGCCAGACTATATGATTTTGTAGGGATAGCTTTCTTTGGCCATGATATTTTGACAAGACATAATTGCTTTATTAGTATGCTTGAAGTATTATTATTTTTATGTCAATATGAACTTTTGTCTTGAATCTTATGGATCTGAATATTCATATCACAAGTAAGAAGAATTACATTGAAATTATGCCAACTAGAATTCCACATCAAAAATTATCTTTTTTATCATTTACCTACTCGAGGACGAGCAGGAATTAAGCTTGGGGATGCTTGATACGTCTCCAACGTATCTATAATTTTTGATTGCTCCATGCTATACTATCTACTGTTTTGGGTAATATTGGGCTTTATTATCCACTTTTATATTATTTTTGGGACTAACCTATTAACCAGAGGCCCAGCCCAGATTTGCTGTTTTATGCCTATTTCAGTGTTTTGAAGAAAAGGAATATCAGACGGAGTCGAAACGGAACGAAATCAACTGGAGAAGTTATTTTTGGAAGGAAACACACCTGATGGACTTGGACCCCACGTCAGAAGATACGGGAGCTGCCCACGAGGGTGCCCCCCCTAGGGCGCGCCCCCTGCCACGTGGGGCCCCCGTGGCTCCCCTGACGTACCTCCTGCACCCATATATACCTATGTAACCTAAAACTTCCGAAACGCAACATAGATCGGGAGTTCCGCCGCCAGAAGCCTCCGTAACCACCGAAAACCAATCTAGACCCGTTCTGGCACCCTGCCGGAGGGGGCAATCCTTCTCCGGTGGCCATCTTCATCATCCCGGTGCTCTCCATGACGAGGAGGGAGTAGTTCTCCCTCGGGGCTGAGGGTATGTACCAGTAGCTATGTGTTTGATCTCTCTCTCTCTCTCTCGTGTTCTTGAGATGATACGATCTTGATGTATCGCGAGCTTTGCTATTATAGTTGGATCTTATGTTTCTCCTCCCCTCTTCTCTCTTGTAATGAGTTGAGTTTTCCCCTTGAAGTAATCTTATCGGATTGAGTCTTTAAAGACTTGAGAACACTTGATGTATGTCTTGCCATGGATATCCGTGGTGACAATGGGATATCACGTGATTCACTTGATGTATGTTTTGGTGACCAACTTGCGGGTTCCTCCCATGAACCTATGCATAGGGGTTGGCACACATTTTCGTCGTGATTCTCCGGTAGAACTTTGGGGCACTCTTTGAGGTCCTATGTGTTGGTTGAATAGATGAATTTGAGATTGTGTGATGCATATCGTATAATCATGCCCACAGATACTTGAGGTGACATTGGAGTATCTAGGTGACATTAGGGTTTTGGTTGATTTGTGTCTTAAGGTGTTATTCTAGTACGAACTCTAGGGTTTTTTGTGACACTTATAGGAATAGCCCAACGGATTGATTGGAAAGAATAACTTTGAGGTAGTTTCGTACCCTACCATAATCTCTTTGTTTGTTCTCCGCTATTAGTGACTTTGGAGTGACTCTTTGTTGCATGTTGAGGGATAGTTTTATGATCCAGTTATGTTAGTATTGTTGAGGGAACTTACACTAGCGAAAGTATGAACCCTAGGCCTTGTTTCCACACATTGCAATACCGTTTACGCTCACTTTTATCACTTGCTACCTTGCTGTTTTTATTATTTCAGATTACAAAAACTATTATCTACCATCCATATACCACTTGTATCACCATCTCTTCGCCGAACTAGTGCACCTATACAATTTACCATTGCATTGGGTGTGTTGGGGACACAAGAGACTCTTTGTTATTTGGTTGCAGGGTTGCTTGAGAGAGACCATCTTCATCCTACGCCTCCTACGGATTGATAAACCTTAGGTCATCCACTTGAGGGAAATTTGCTATTGTCCTACAAACCTCTGCACTTGGAGGCCCAACAATGTATACAAGAAGAAGGTTGTGTAGTAGACATCACTCACTGGGACAATCCTCTAATAATGATTATCATCACACTTTTGTTTACTTACAACTCAATATTACAACTTGATGCTAGAACAAAGATATGACTCTATATGAATGCCTCCGGCGGTGTACCAGGATGTGCAATGATCTAGCGTAGCAATGACATCAAAAAATGGACAAGCCATGAAAACATCATGCTTGCTATCTTACGATCATGCAAAGCAATATGACAATAAATGCTCAAGTCATGTATATGCTGATGATGGAAGTTGTATGGCAGTATATCTCGTAATGGCTATGGAAATGCCATGATAGGTAGGTATGGTGGCTGTTTTGAGGAAGATATAAGGAGGTTTATGTGTGATAGAGCGTATCGTATCACGGGGTTTGGATGCACCGGCGAAGTTTGCACCAACTCTCGAGGTGAGAAAGGGCAATGCATGGTACCGAAGAGGCTAGCAAGGATGGAAGGGTGAGAGTGCGTATAATCCATGGACTCACATTAGTCATAAAGAACTCATATACTTATTGCAAAAGTTTATTAGCCCTCGAAGCAAAGTACTACTATGCATGCCCCTAGGGGGATAGACTGATAGGAAAAGACCATCGCTCGTCCCCGACCGCCACTCATAAGGAAGACAATCAATAAATACCTCATGCTCCAACTTTGTTACATAACGGTTCACCATACATGCATGCTACGAGACTTGCAAACCTCAACACAAGTATTTCTCAATTTCACAATTACTCAAATAGCACGACTCTAATATCACCACCTTTATATCGCAAAACTATTGCAAGGAATCAAACATATCATATTCGGTGATCTACAAGTTTTATGTAGGATTTGATGACTAACCATGTGAATGACCAGTTCCTGTCATCTCTCTAAATAGATATAAGTGAAGCAAAAGTGTTTAATCCTTTCTACAAAAGATATGCCCATGCTCTAACAAATATAAGTGAAGCAAAAGAGCATTCTACAAAAGGCGGTTTTCTATGTGAAGAGAAACAGGCAATCCAAACTTCAAAAGATATAAGTGAAGCACATGAAGCATTCTATAAAGCTACTTAAAAGATATAAGTGAAGTGCAGTGAGAATTCTGTAAATAAACCAAGGACTATCTCATACCAGCATGGTGCATAAAAGAAAAATGAAAACTAAATGCAAAAGACGCTCCAAGATTTGCACATACCGCGTGAATGAAACGAATCCGAAAACATACCGATACTTGTTGAAGAAAGATGGGATGCCTTCCGGGGCATCCCCAAGCTTAGACGCTTGAGTCTCCTTGAATATTTACTTGGGGTGCCTTGGGCATCCCCAAGCTTGAGCTCTTGCCTCTCCTCCTTCTCCTCACATCGAGACCTCCTCGATCTTTGAACACTTCATCCACACAAAACTCAACAGAAAGCTCGGTAAGATCCATTAGTATAATAAAGCAAATCACTACTCTAAGTACTGTTGCATACCAATTCATATTTTGTTTTTGCATTGTATATACTGTAATATAACTTTTCCATGGCTTAATCCGCAGATATAAATCGATAGTTTCATCAAAACAAGCAAACTATGCATCAAAAATAGAATCTATCTAAAACAGAACAGTCTGTAGTAATCTTAACATTAACCATACGGTACTCCAAAAATCCTACCAAAATTAGGAAAAATAAAAAATTTGTGTATAAAGATAGTGCAAATAGTTTTAGAACTGTTTGACGTTCCAGTAAAAAATATAAAATCGCGCAGTACAGCCAAAGTTTCTATCCTGCACCGTACAAACCAACAAGTAATCTAAAACATCCTAAAGCAAAACTTGGCACATTATTTTTATTTCTAAACTTTATAAAAGCACACAACAGAAATATATGACTCTCTAAAACTTCCGAGTTGTCTCCCTGGAAGCGCTTTCTTTAAAGTCATTAAGCTAGGCATATAGTGCTCAAGTAATGGATCCACCTGGATCCCAAGGTATATCAAAGCCAATTTGAATTAGCAATGATTTGGCATTTAGTAGTGAGCACAAAGCAACATATATCAAGTAATGACGAAGTCTAACTCTCTTCCTATGCATCGACATGTCATACAAGAACAATTCATGCACACAAAGTAAAGGCCAATGCATAGTATAAACAGTTTCTTGCAATTTTATCATATTGGAAACATGGAGAGGCGGAGATGTACCTATCTCATAATAATTACAAGTAGGAGCAGCAAGCACATGCATATTATATCGATCAAAATCATCATGTGTAGTAGTGAAACGCAACCCATCAATATAATCCTTAATAAGGGCAAACTTCTCCGATATAGTGTAGTTGGGAGAATTCAAAAAGATAATAGGACTATCATGCATGGGTGCAATAGCAACAATTTCATGTTTAACATAAGGAACTATAGCAAGTTCATCTCCATCGGCATAATTCATATTGGCATCTTGGACATAAGCATAGCAAGCATCATCAAAAAGGGATATTTCAAGAGAATCAACGGGATCATAACAATCATCATAGCAATCATCCTTCAGTAAGCACGAAGGGAAATTAAACATTTTATGGGATAAAGAGTTACTCTCATTAGAAGGTGGGCACGGGTGATCAATCCGCTCTTCCTCCTTTTGTTCTTCGCTCTCCTCCTCATCTTTTTCATCCAATGAGCTCACAGTTTCATCAATTTCTTCTTCCATAGACTCCTGCAAAATATTAGTCTCTTCTTGGACAGCGGAGGAGTCCTCAATATATGGTTTAACATAGGCATTAGATGCATAACTATCATAACAATATTTAAGTATGGCAAAATTTTCAGATTTGTGAAGAGTAGCATCATACTTTCCAATCAAAGAAGCAATTTCATAAGCACCCTTAAAAGCAACAAATTCTTCAATTTGTTGAATATCATAGTAATTATAAACACCCTTAGCATACGAAGATACGATTCCATTATCACTAAACTTACATTGGTAGGGAAGGTGTTTCTTAGGGTCTTCAGAATAACAAGTAAAATCATAAATTTCACATAAATTCCAAGCATAGCATTGCAAACGATGAACTTGATCCAATAAAAGTTTCCCTTTTTGAGATAAGCGGTGTCGCACATAACAAGCATGCTCATCTAAAGATTTTCCCTCAACTAAGCTAGTTGGGGTTTCAGCACGAGCACATAGGGATCAAAGATGATCCAGGTAAAAAGCTTCAGGAGTGTGATAGATTTTGAGTGGTTCTTCAACCATTGGTGTAGCAGGTACAACTATTTTTTTGGTATTTTGCGTTTCCTACCCATAACTAAAGATAGAAAACAACTTAGAACAGCAAATAAAAATTACTTAGTGATAAAGCAAACAAGCACACACGAGAATATTCACCCCATGCTATTGCTCCCCGGCAACGGAGCTAGAAAAAGGTCTTGATAACCCACAAGTATAGGGGATCAATTGTAGCCTCTTTCAATAAGTAAGAGTGTCGAACCCAACGAGGAGCTAAAGGTAGAACAAATATTCCCTCAAGTTCTATCGACCACCGATACAACTCTACGCACGCTTAACGTTCGCTTTACCTAGAACAAGTATGAAACTAGAAGTACTTTGTAGGTGTTTTTGGATAGGTTTGCAAGATAATAAAGAGCGCGTATATAAAAAGTAGGGGCTGTTGAGATAAATAAGCAATAAAGTAATTATAGCGAGTGTGGAAAAGTGGTGGTAGGAGTTGCGAAATTTTCCCTAAGCAATTGACTATGTTACTAGACCGATATCACGTTTTATGTGGGAGAGGCCACTGCTAGCATGTCATCCCTGACTTGGAATTCTATGCACTTATGATTGGAACTATTAGCAAGCATCCGCAACTACTAACGTTCATTAAGGTAAAACCCAACCATAGCATTAAGATATATTGGTCCCCCTTCAACCCCGTATGCATCAATTTCTATGCTAGGTTGAAGTTTCTGTCACTCTTGCCCCCCAATACATAGTCCTATCAACATACAACTAACCCTATGGTGTGATCCACGCGCGTGCTCATATGATGGGCACCAAAGGAAAGCAACATAACCACAAGAAAATTAAATCAATCATAGCAATTCATCAACCACCGATAGGACAATGAAAATCTACTCAGACATCATAGGATGGCAACACATCATTGGATAATAATATGAAGCATAAAGCACCATGTTCAAGCAGAGGGTACAATGGGTTGCGGGAGAGTGGACCGTTGTAGATAGATGGGGGAAGGTGATGGAGATGTTGGTGAAGATCGCGGTGATGATGATGGCTCCCGGCGGTGTTCCGGCGCCACCGGAAGCGAGGGGGAGAGAGCCCCCCTCCTTCTTCTTCTTCCTTGACCTTCTCCCTAGATGGGAGAAGGGTTTCCCCTCTGGTCCATGGACTCCATGGCATGGTAGGGGCGAGAGCCCCTTCGAGATTGGATCTGTCTCTCTGTTTCTGCGTTCTCTTATTCTGCCCTTTCACCGTTTCTTATATATTTGGAGATCCATAACTCTGATTGGATTGAAATCTTTGCTCTGATTTTTTCCTGAAAATTAGCTTTCTTGCGGCTGAAGAAGAGCATTAACCGCCTTACAGGGGGCTCACGAGGATCAGGGGCTCGCCCCTGCCTCGTGGCTCCCACGGGCACCGTCTCTCGTTGATTTTCTTCCCATATTTCACATATATTCCAAAAATATTCTCCGTCCATTTTTATCCCGTTTGGGCACCGTTTGATATGGATTTTCTGCGAAACAAAAAACATGCAACAAACAGGAACTGGCACTGGGCACTGGATCAATATGTTAGTCCCAAAAATAGTATAAAAAGTTGCCAAAAGTATATGAAAGTTGTAGAATATTGGCATGGAACAATAAAAAATTATAGATACGATGGAGACGTATCATTGAGCTACTATTATGATATATAGTGATGCTAGAAAAGGTGATTGAAATTATCAATGATCAAACTTGTGCACCTGCTAGCATTCACACTTCATAAATTATTTCTTTTATCATTTACCTACTCGAGGACGAGCAGGAATTAAGCATGGGGATGCTGATGCGTCTCCAACGTATCTATAATTTATGAAGTATTCATGCTATTATATTATCTGTTTTGAATGTTTATGGGCTTTACTAAACACTTTTATATTATTTTTGGGACTAACCTATTAACCGGAGGCCCAACCCAAATTGCTTTTTTCTTGCCTATTTTAGTGTTTCGAAGGAAAGGAATATCAAACGGAGTCCAAACGGAATGAAACCTTTGGGAGAGTTATTTTTGGAACGGAAGCAATCCAGGAGACTTGGAGTAGACGTCAGGGAAGCTTCGAGGAAGCCACGAGGCAGGGAGGTGCGCCCTACCCCCCTGGGTGTGCCCCCCACCCTCGTGGGCCCCTCATGGCTCCCCTGACCGACTTCTTTCGCCTATATATGTCCATATACCCTAAAAACATCGGGGAGCAGAATAGATGAGGAGTTCCGCCGCCGCGAGACTCTCTAGCCACCAAAAACCAATCAGGACCCTGTTCCGTGACCCTGGCGGAGGGGGGAATCCCTCATCGGTGGCCATCTTCATCATCCTAGCGCTCTCCATGACGAGGAGGGAGTAGTTCATCCTCGAGGCTAAGGGTATGTACCAGTAGCTATGTGTTTGATCTCTCTCTCTCTCTCGTGTTCTTGAGGTGGTACGATCTTGATGTATCGCGAGCTTTGCTATTATAGTTGGATCTTATGATGTTTCTCCCCCTCTACTCTCTTGTGATGAATTGAGTTTTCCCTTTGAAGTTATCTTATCGGATTGAGTCTTTAAGGATTTGAGAACACTCGATGTATGTCTTGCATGTGCTTATCTGTGGTGACAATGTGATATCACGTGATCCATGATCAACTTTCTAGTTCCATGAACTTATGCATAGGGGTTGGCACACATTTTTGTATTGACTCTCCGGTAGAAACTTTGGGGCACTCTTTGAAGTTCTTTGTGTTGGTTGAATAGATGAATCTGAGATTGTGTGATGCATATCGTATAATCATACCCACGAATACTTGAGGTGACATTGGAGTATCTAGGTGACATTAGGGTTTTGGTTGATTTGTGTCTTAAGGTGTTATTCTAGTACGAACTCTATGATAGATTGAACAGAAAGAATAGCTTAGTGTTATTTTACTATGGACTCTTGAATAGATCGATCAGAAAGGATAATATTGAGGTGGTTTCGTACCCTACCATAATCTCTTCGTTTGTTCTCCGCTATTAGTGACTTCGGAGTGACTCTTTGTTGCATGTTGAGGGATAGTTATATGATCCAATTATGTTATTATTGTTGAGAGAACTTGCACTAGTGAAAGTATGAACCCTAGGCCTTGTTTCCTAGCATTGCAATACCGTTTACGCTCACTTTTACCACTTGCTACCTTGCTGTTTTCCATATTTTCATATTACAAAACCTTTATCTACTATCCATATTGCACTTGTATCACCATCTCTTCACCGAACGAGCGCACCTATAAAATTTACCATTGTATTGGGTGTGTTGGGGACATAAGAGACTTTTTGTTATTTGGTTGCAGGGTTGTTTGAGAGAGACCATCTTCATCCTACGCCTCCCATGGATTGATAAACCTTAGGTCATCCACTTGAGGGAAATTTGCTACTGTCCTACAAACTTCTGCACTTGGAGGCCCAACAACGTCTACAAGAAGAAGGTTGTGTAGTAGACATCAGAAGACGAAGTGAGTGGGTGCTGGAGTAAGTGGATGGGTCCACGTGGGGCCCACGGGGCAGGGGGCGCCCACCAGGGGGTGGGCGCGCCCTGTGCCTTCGTGGCCAAATGGTGGCCCCCCTGTTGTGTTCAGTGCCAGAAATTCTTAAATATTCTACAAAAAATCATATTTCATTTTCAGGACATTTGGAGAACTTTTATTTTCGAGGTATTTTTATTGCAAGGATAATTCAGAAAAATAGACAGAAAATACTATTTTTTTTCTTTATTTAATCTAAATAACAAAAAGTAAAAGGAGGGTACAGAGAGTAGTGCTTTCTAACTTCATCCATCTCGTGCTCATCAAAAGGAATCCACTCACAAGGTTGATCAAGTCTTGTTAACAAACTCTTTCCGAATAACATGAAACCGAAGAATTTTCAAATAACACTAGGTTACCTCAACGGGGATATGCATGTCCCCAACAATAAGAATATCATATTTCTTCTTGACATTAGGAAGAGGGAATTCAAAACCTCTAATAGTAATCGTTGAAATTTTGCCAATAGAATTGATACTGTGGACTTGAGGTTGTTTCCTCGAAAAGTGTGCCGTATGCTCATTACCATTAACATGAAAAGTGACATTGCCTTTGTTGCAATCAATAACAGCCCCTATAGTATTCAAAAAGGGTCTACCAAGGATAATGGACATACTATCGTCCTCGAGAATATCAAGAATAACAAAGTCCGTTAAAATAGTAATGTTTGCAACCACAACAGGCACATCCTCACAGATACCGGCAGGTATAGCAGTTGATTTATCGGCCATTTGCAAAGATATTTCTGTAGGTGTCAACTTATTCAAATCAAGTCTACGATATAAAGAGAGAGGCATAACACTAACACCGGCTACAAGATCACATAAAGCAGTTTTAACATAGTTTCTTTTAACGGAGTGTAACATCCCAAATTTTCAATTTGGAATGTTATACACTAGATCATCATTGCATATCATATTTATTGCATTTTGGTTGATCCTAGAAATTTTTCGCAACTCAAGGACCCTCGGAGAGAGTTGGGGATTTCGTTATTTTCATATTTGAGTTTTCTCACATTTTGAAAATAGGATCATTTGATTTTATTTATTTTATCTTCAATTATTTCTATTACAAAAATATGAGAGAGGGAATAAAATGACTTTCCCAAAATAAAGAAATATTGAAGATTTAATAAAAAAATCAAATAAGATTTTATTTAGTATTATTTGCTATTTTATTTGAATTTAGGAAAAATGCGCGTTTTTCAAAATTGCATTTAGGCCCCAAATAAATGTTCATCTTGTGCGGCTTGATTTTAGAAGCTGGGGAAAATTTATTTCGGGATTTTTGGAGTCCGTTTAGTAGTCCTTTTATTTTTTCCCAAACGTAAGTTTTTTAAAAAAACGTCCGAACCGACCTACGGGCCGTGCTAGGCCCGGACTCCCCTGGATCCAGCCTTTATAAGCCGCCGGCCCACCCCGGGCCGAAACCCTAGCCGCCCATGCCCGCCGCCGCCGCCCGCCGCCGCAGCCGCCGCCGCCCCGCCGGACCCCGCCGCTGCCGCCCCGCCGGACCCCGCCCGCCGCCGCCGCCACGCCGGACCCCGCCGCCTCGCCGGAGCCGCCGCCGCTGTCCCGCAGCCCGAGGTTTACCTCGATCCCGCCACCGGTTTTCCCGGAAAAACCGTTCGGTTTTCGTTGGTCTTTTTTTGTTGTTGTTGTTTTGTTTTTTCTTTAGATCGGTTTTTTTCCGGTTTAGGCTAATTAGCGAGCGTTCGCTCATTCGTTCGTTTTAACGAACGCGTTCTTCGTTTAGATTTAGTTAACGAATGTTCGTTCGTTAAACTGTTCGTCATTTTTCTTTTTCTCAGATTAACTCCGCGATTTTCTGATCGTGATTTCTGATCCGATTTTCGTTTTAGTTTATCTTTTCGCTCGTTTATCGAAATCAGGCGATTCAAGCGCCTGGAGTTTCGTCTCAGAACCCTCTTTCCGTTTAACCAACTTAAACAAGTTTTTGCTTCTGTAAAAATTGCCTTAGATCCAGAATAGTAAATGAAGCCTGTTTCTTTTGCCGTTTGTCTTTTGTTGCTTCGTTCGATTCAATTCTTTTTGCCAACCGGAGTTCTTAAGTTGAACTTTCTGGTTAAATCTCTTATTTGAGTTTTACCTGTGCATTAGTTGAGTACTTATTGTGTGCTTGTTTGTTTGCGATAGAGTACCCGGAGTGCGCCGCCTGTTACTTCGAATCGCTAGGTTTCCCGGATCATCAGCAAGGCAAGTAACACTTTGATCATACCTCCTACTACCAAGTTCTATTGCATTAGATCAATCCTTACACATTGCATGAGTAGGATCTAATTAAATTGTGGGTTTGGGAAGTAGTTGAGGTAGTACCTATTACCTGTCTAATTATCAAACCTTTGGGAGTTACTTCTACGTTTGCTTATTATTGCTATGCTATGCTAGTAGACGTGGATTGGGTGAGTGTATCCATGACAGATGTGAGCTTTGTTAATTAATGGTTTACTTAACGTGACAACCTAAACACACATCTGGGTGGATTGAGGCACCTGGATATTCCAAGATTGCCTGTTTTCTTTTGGACCGCCACCTAGGCTCAAAGGGATCATGAGATTATTCATGCTAGAAACTTCCGTGTGCAGCCACAAGCTATTATGGGCTCTAGCATAGTTGACTAAGTCGTGCGAACTCTTACAGTGGTAGACTAGCAGATGTAGGGGATGTAGGTGGTACGGTCTACCCATCATAAGGTGCTAGCGCTTCTTTCAGACACCGTCTCGGTCATCCGTTTCTCAAACACCGTGTAGTGCGAGAAACCAAACGGAGGCGATCGAGTCTTGTGGGGAAAAGTGCGCAAACCTCTGCAGAGTGTATAAACTAATCATGGTTAGCCGTGTCCCCGGTTATGGACATCTTGAGTATCTAGTACCTGGATTATCATGTGAATCTCAACATTTTACTCTAAAGATTAATTTTGTTGGGTTTGTTTAATGATGATGTTTAATTGGGATTGAGAATGCTGTCAACCATTCTCAATGTTTAACAACCACCATAATAGTTAAATTAATTTATTCCTTTGCAGTAGGGAAAAATTGGCTTTACGCAAAATTGTAACCATAGAGCTTTCCACCAGCCAAATATGCATATAGTATAGCTGTTCCATTCCATTATTCTCTATGTGTTACATTGCCAGCATATTCCATGTGCTGACCCATTTTCGGGCTGCAACGTTAATGTTGCAGACTTTTCAGACGACGATTAAGGAGTTTTACGTCGTGGTTCTATACCCAGTGATGCCGTTGGAGTTGATGGACTCACTTATCTTCCAAGCCTTCCGTTGTTATCGTTATTAGATGGCCTTAAGCCATTTTTATTGTAATAAGTTATCTTTGGAGACACTCGATGTAATAAGTGTGTGATTTCTACTCTGCTGTAAATCCTTCAAGTATTGTGTGGTGTCAGCATTACTGATCCAGGGATGACACCGGAGCATAGAAATTGGACCGTTTGAGGTCTGGTCGCTACAAGATGGTATCAGAGCACACACTGACTGTAGGACACGACCACTAAGCTAAAGACCTAGATCACTACTCACTCTCTTCTCTTCTGACCTCTCATCTTTTCTACTCTTTTAGGATGGCGGATGCAAGGAACAAGTTCACTCAACCGGATGAAGATGCACCCTTCGGACGTCACTTGAAGAAAGTCACTAGATACCTGAACATAGGAGTACCAAGCTTCACCGGAACCTACAACGCCACCTTACCTGAAGAAGAGCGCTGGATGATTCAATTTCAAGTTCCAGGAAGGACGTTCATGCCAGTCACTGAGCCCATAGAGTTTTATTTTGATGCACCAAACTGGAGTCTAGGAAAGAGCATGGCAGCTCACATCGCCATGGGACGCATTGGAGAAGTCTACCGCAATGATCTCAAGGATACTATCTACCAGATTTGTGGGCGCCGAGATGAGAACTAGGAGATGACCAGCACCAGAAAGGATAGATCAATTGCAGCTTTTATCCAGGAGTTAAACCAGCACATTCGACGTCAGGAGAACCAGATGTGCGTCGACATGATAGACCTGAAGAAGGCAAGGACAAGAATCAAGGAACTGGAGGAAGAACTCAAGGCTACATGTGAAGATTTTGAAGAAGAAATTGAAGTATTAGTGGAAAAGAATGACGATCTGATCAAGAAGATTGGAATATTCATGGGAGACCCTACATCGGTAGAAGAAGACGAAGAACCCAAGGAGATTCACCCGGAAGACTACATCATCATCGACGACACCGACTCGGATCCAGATGATAGCGATGATGACTATGTTGATGAAGCTGGAGCAGATATCATGGAGTCTGCAACCGAAGAATATTTCTAGTAGACCACCCCAACAGTAGTAGTAGTCCACCATGTAAATATAGTAGCCCGAGCACTTTTGCGATAGTTAGATCGATTGTATGCCCTTGTTTGGTTGATTGAATGAAGTGAATTGTTTGCTTTTTGCCTCATGTGCATATGGGTAGTGTTTTCTCTTTAGGCCCCCTCTATTCTTAAATCTCATCTTTTCTAAACCCTCAGATGCCTCCGAGACGTGACCCCGGATTTACCTTCCCACCGGAGCTCACTCAGTTGATCCAGCAGCAGAACACATTGATGCAGTTACTAGTCCAGAATCAGAACCAGGGGAACAACAACAACAACCCACCACCACCACCACCACCTGTTGATCACTTAGCCCGTTTTCTTAGGCTGAATCCGCCGGTGTTTTCCAGTAGCACCGAGCCGATAGTAGCAGATGATTGGCTCCACAAGACAGCTAGAGAGTTGACCACAGCAGGGTGCACTGATGCGGAGAAGGTAAAGTTTGCCGCACATCAGCTTGAAGGACCCGCAGCATCATGGTGGGAGAATTTCACAGCCACTTTCCCTGTCGATACTATCACATGGGACCAGTTTCAGCAGATTTTTCATACTGCCCATGTTTCAGCAGGAGCTATGGCCATGAAGAAGCGAGAGTTTCGCAACTTGCGCCAAGGAGGACGGACAGTTGGCCAGTATGTGGAGGACTTTAGTAAGCTAGCATGTTATGCCCCAGATGACGTTGCTACGGATGCAGCTAAGCAGGAGAAGTTTCTGGAAGGACTGAATGATGAGTTGAGCATGCAGTTGATGGTAGCAACCGTCAACAACTACTAGGAGTTGGTGCTCTTATGATTGAAGGGAAGCAGCAGCAAATCGAGAATCGCAAGAGGAAGTATGCACAAGGAAAGTACAATTCAGGAGCTCAGTAGAAGCCATGATTTACCCCTAGGCCGGGAGGACATTTTCAGCATACCCATGGAGAAGGTAGTTCGCATAATCACAATGGCCCCAGGAATGGTAATGGGAATGGAGGAAGTAACGGCCAGAACCGCAACAACCCATCAACCCCAGCCAAGAAAGACCTGAGCCAAGTCACTTGCTTTAAGTGCCAGAAGACCGGACATTATGCCAATGAATGTCCTGAATCCCAGAATGGAAATGGCAATGGAAGCTCTGGGAAGAAGCTGAACCCTTTCAACAGGGGACAGGTGAACCACGTTAACGTGGAGGAGGTTGAAGAGCAGCCGGATGCAGTAATCGGTAAGTTTTTGGTTAAGTCATTTACTGCACTCGTTCTTTTCGATAATTGTGCATCGCATTCATACATATCAAGGGGATTTGTGGTAAGTATAAACTGCCAACCCAAGCCCTTAGGTCACCCATGTTAGTAACCTCGCCTGGAGCAGAACATATGGCTAGTCTATGGTGTGATCAGTTACCATTAAGGATTGGTAACTATGTTTTTCCCTCGGACCTAATAGTATTGGAATCCCAAGGATTGGATGTGATACTAGGCATGGATTGGTTATCAAAGTATGAAGGGAATATTGAATGTGCCAGTAAGTCAATTTCACTTACCACCCTAGAAGGGAGAAGAATCAAGTATGTATCCCGACATGTGCCAATGAGGACTCAAGTAAATTGTTTAACCGGAGTAGTGCATAAGGAAGTACCAGTAGTGAAGGATTTCCCCGAAGTATTTCCAGAAGAGTTGCCAGGCATGCCACCGGATAGAGATATTGAGTTTTTGATTGAGCTTTTGCCAGGCACAGGGCCAATATCAAAGAGACCATATAGGACGCCTGCAAAGGATTTGGTGGAAATTAAGAAGCAGATTAAGGAGTTACTGGATAAAGGATATATTCGCCCAAGTTCATCGCCTTGGGGATCGCCGGTACTTCTAATGGAGAAGAAGGATGGATCGTTAATGATGGTTGTCGATTATCGAGGATTGAATGAAGTAACCATCAAAAACAAGTACCCCCTACCGATGATCAATGATCTGTTTGATCGATTGCAAGGAGCTAAGGTATGTTCCAAGATCGATCTGCGATCAGGATACCACCAGTTGAAGATTCGGGAATAGGATATACCCAAGACGGTATTTACCACCAGGTATGGGCTGTACGAGTATATCGTTATGTCATTTGGTCTGACTAATGCACCTACATATTTTATGAACATGATGAACAAGGTGTTTATGGAGTTCTTGGATAAGTTCGTCGTAGTGTTCATTGATGATATCCTGGTTTACTCAAAGAATGAAGAGGAGCATAAGGAGCATTTGCGTTTGGTTCTTGGAAAGCTCAGAGAACATCAATTATATGCCAAATTTAGCAAATGTGAGTTTTGGTTGAAGGAAGTTGGATTTCTCGGACACGTTATATCCGGAGAAGGTATAGCAGTAGATCCCACTAAAGTTGATACCGTGACCAAGTGGGAAGCACCAACCACTTTGGGAGAGATCCGGAGTTTTCTTGGACTCGCAGGATACTACCGGAGGTTTATTGAGAATTTCTCAAAGATTGCGAAGCCTGTGACTGAGTTGTTGAAGAAGGATACCAAGTTCATATGGACGGAGGAATGTGAGGCTAGTTTTCAGGAGTTGAAGAAACGTTTGGTTACCTCACCCGTGTTGATTTTACTGGACCAGACCAAGGATTATGAGGTGTATTGCGACGCTTCACGACGAGGACTTGGAGCAGTGCTTATGCAGGAAGGCAGAGTTGTTTCATATGCCTCACGACAGCTTAAGCCTCATGAGTTGAATTATGCCACGCATGATTTGGAGTTAGCAGCCGTAGTGCACGGATTGAAGACTTGGAGACATTTTATGATTGGAAACCATTGTGAGGTGTACATGGATCACAAGAGTTTGAAGTATATTTTCACATAGAAGGAGTTGAACCTCAGACAAAGGAGATGGTTGGATCTCATCAAGGATTATGATATGAAATTGCATTATCACCCCGGAAAGGCTAACGTAGTAGCTGACGCATTAAGCCATAAGAGCCATGTCAACACCCTAATGACGGGAGATTTACCAGGGGAGTTAGCCGAAAATCTTCGAGAGCTATGTTTGGAAATAGTTCCAAGAGGCTATGTAGCAGCATTGGAGATTCAGTCTACTTTAATGGATAAGATCAGAGAAGCTCAAAGGACTGACAAGGAAATTGCTTCCATTAAGGAGAAAATGAACAAAGGAAAAGCTAAGGGATTTCGTGAGGATGAGCACGATACCTTATGGTTTGAAGACCGTGTCTATGTACCAAATGATCCGGAGATTAGGAAGCTAATTCTGCAAGAGGCCCATGACTCACCATACTCGATTCACCCAGGAAATACCAAGATGTATTTGGATTTGAAGGATATTTTCTGGTGGACCAGAATGAAGAAGGATATTGCGGAATATGTAGCAGTTTGTGATGTATGTCAGAGAGTGAAGGCAGAGCATGAGAAGCCAGCAGGATTGCTACAACCATTGCCGATACCCGAATGGAAGTGGGATAAGCTAGGCATGGATTTCATCACAGGATTACCCAAAACACATTCAGGCTATGACTCGATATGGGTTGTAGTCGATCGTTTGACAAAGGTAGCTCATTTCATTCCAGTGGAGACTACCTATACCAGTGCAAAGTTGGCAAAGATATACATGACCAGGATCGTATGTCTACATGGAGTTCCAAGGAGCATTGTATTGGATAGAGGAACCCAGTTTACCTCAAAGTTCTGGAATCAGTTTCATGAGACTTTGGGAACCAGACTGGCGTTTAGCACAGCTTTCCACCCACAGACAGATGGACAGACCGAGAGAGTAAATCAGATTTTGGAGGATATGCTAAGAGCTTGTGCGCTAGATTATGGATCTAGTTGGGATGAGAATTTGCCATATGCAGAGTTCTCTTACAACAACATTTATCAATCCAGTTTGAAGATGGCCCCTTTCGAAGCCTTGTATGGAAGGAGGTGCAGGACCCCATTGTCCTGGGATGAAGTTGGAGATCGTCAGTTGTTTGAACCGGATCTAATAAAGGAGTCTGAACAAAAAGTGAAATTAATTCGCGACAGGCTGAAGGTAGCTCAATCTAGGCAGAAGAGTTATGCAGATTCTAAATGCAAGGAGACAGTTTACGAAGTCAGAGACCGAGTCTATCTTCGAGTATCACCACTTCGAGGAGTTGAGGGCTTTGGAGTTAAGGGAAAGTTAGCACCACGTTTTGTAGGCCCATACCAAGTTTTGGAGCGTATGGGAGAAGTTGCCTATAAGTTGGAAATTGCCCGAAGGATTGTCAGGAGTTCACGACGTGTTCCATGTATCCCAGTTGAAGAAGTGCCACACAGAGATGGCCGACATACCGCTGAGAGATATGGTACCACTGGAAGCAATTCAGTTGGACAGTGATTTGACCTATGAGGAGAAACCAGTTAAGATTCTAGAGTATGCCAGTCGAGTCACCCGCAGCAAGGTTATCAAGTTTTGCAAGGTTCAGTGGAGCCACCACACAGAGGATGAAGCCACCTGGGAACGAGAGGAAGATTTGCTGAAGGACCACCCTCACCTATTTTCTAGCCAACCCGAATCTCAAGGGCGAGATTGATCTTAAGGGGGGTAGGTTTGTAACATCCCAAATTTTCAATTTGGAATGTTATACACTAGATCATCATTGCATATTATATTTATTGCATTTTGGTTGATCCTAGAATTTTTTTGCAACTCAAGGACCCTCGGAGAGAGTTGGGGATTTCGTTATTTTCATATTTGAGTTTTCTCAAATTTTGACATATTTGAGTTTTCTCAAATTTTGAAAATAGGATCATTTGATTTTATTTATTTTATCTTCAATTATTTCTATTACAAAAATATGAGAGAGGGAATAAAATGAATTTCCCAAAATAAAGAAATATTGAGGATTTAATAAAAAATCAAATAAGATTTTATTTGGTTTTACTTGCTATTTTATTTGAATTTAGGAAAAATGCGCGTTTTTCAAAATTGCATTTAGGCCCCAAATAAATGTTCATCCTGTGTGGCTTGATTTTAGAAGCCGGGGAAAATTTATTTCGGGATTTTTAGAGTCCGTTTAGTAGTCCTTTTTTTTCCCGAGCGTAAGTTTTTTAAAAAAAAACGTCTGAACCGATCTACGGGCCGTGCTAGGCCCGGACTCCCGGACCCAGCCTTTATAAGCTGCCGGCCCACCCCGGGCCGAAACCCTAGCCGCCCGCGCCCGCCGACACCACCGCCCGCGCCCGACGCCGCCCCACGGGAACCCGCCCGCCGCCGCCGGCCCGGCGGAGCCCGCCGCCGACACCGCCGCCTTGCCGGAGCCGCCGCCACCGTCCCGCCGCCCGAGGTTTACCTCGATCCCGCCACCGGTTTTCCCGGAAAAACCGTTCGGTTTTCGTCAGTCTTTTTTTTGTTGTTGTTTCGTTTTTTCTTTAGATCGGTTTTTTTCCGGTTTAGGCTAATTAGCGAGCGTTCGCTCGTTCATTCGTTTTAACGAACGCGTTCTTCGTTTAGATTCAGTTAACGAACATTCCTTCATTAAACTGTTCATCGTTTTTCTTTTTCTCGGATTAAATCCGCGATTTTCTGATCGTGATTTCTGATCCGATTTTCGTTTTAGTTTATCTTTTCGCTCGTTTATCGGAATCAGGCGATTCAAGCGCCTGGAGTTTCGTCTCGAAACCCTCTTTCCGTTTAACCAACTTAAACAAGTTTTTGCTTCTGTAAAAATTGCCTTAGATCTAGAATAGTAAACGAAGCCTGTTTCTTTTGCCGTTTGTCTTTTGTTGCTTCGTTCGATTCGATTCTTTTTGCCAACCGGAGTTCTTAAGTTGAACTTTCTGGTTAAATCTCTTATTTGAGTTTTACCTGTGTATTAGTTGAGTACTTATTGTGTGCTGGTTTGTTTGCGATAGAGTACCCGGAGTGCGCCGCCTGTTACTTCGAATCGCTAGGTTTCCCGGATCATCAGCAAGGCAAGTAACACTTTGATCATACCTCCTACTACCAAGTTTTATTGCATTAGATCAATCCTTACACATTGCATGAGTAGGATCTAATTAAATTGTGGGTTTGGGAAGTAGTTGAGGTAGTACCTATTACCTGTCTAATTATCAAACCTTTGGGAGTTACTTCTACGTTTGCTTATTATTGCTATGCTATGCTAGTAGACGTGGATTGGGTGAGTGTATCCATGACAGATGTGAGCTTTGTTAATTAATGGTTTACTTAAGGTGGCAACCTAAACACACATCTGGGTGGATTGAGGCACCTGGATATTCCAGGATTGCCTGTTTTCTTTTGGACCGCCACCCAGGCTCAAAGGGATCATGAGATTATTCATGCTAGAAACTTCCGTGTGCAGCCACAAGCTATTATGGGCTCTAGCATAGTTGACTAAGTCGTGCGAACTCTTACAGTGGTAGACTAGCAGATGTAGGGGATGTAGGTGGTACGGTCTACCCATCGTAAGGTGCTAGCGCTTCTGAAAGACTATGTCTTGGTCATCCATTTCTCAAACACCGTGTAGTGCGAGAAACCAAACGGAGGCAATCGAGTCTTGTGGGGAAAAGTGCGCAAACCTCTGCAGAGTGTATAAACTAATCATGGTTAGCCGTGTCCCCGGTTATGGACATCTTGAGTATCTAGTACCTGGATTATCATGTGAATCTCAACATGTTACTCTAAAGATTAATTTTGTTGGGTTTGTTTAATGATGATGTTTAATTGGGATTGAGAATGCTGTGAACCATTCTCAATGTTTAACAACCACCATAATAGTTAAATAAATTTATTCCTTTGCATTAGGGAAAAATTGGCTTTACGCAAAACTGTAACCATAGAGCTTTCCACCAGCCAAATATGCATATAGTATAGCTGTTCCATTCCATTATTCTCTATGTGTTACAGTGCCAGCATATTCCATGTGCTGACCCGTTTTCGGGCAGCAACGTTAATGTTGCAGACTTTTCAGACGACGATTAAGGAGTTTTAGGTCGTGGTTCTATACCCAGTGATGCCGTCGGAGTTGATGGACGCACTTATCTTCCAAGCCTTCCGCTGTTATCATTATTAGATGGCCTTAAGCCATTTTTATTGTAATAAGTTATCTTTGGAGACACTCGATGTAATAAGTGTGTGATTGCTACTCTGCTGTAAATCCTTCAAGTACTGTGTGGTGTCAGCATTACCGATCCAGGGATGACACCGGAGCACAGAGATTGGACCGTTTGAGGTCTGTTCGCTACATGGAGCATGGTATAGTTGGTACTCCAGGATCTCCTAGTTTCTTTGGTATTCCACCTTTAAAAGTATAATTGGCAAGCATCGTGGAAATTTCAGCTTCCGGTATCTTTCTTTTATTTGTAACAATATCTTTCATATACTTAGCATAAGGATTCATTTTAAGCATATCAGTCAAACGCATACGCAAAAAGATAGGTCTAATCATTTCAGCAAAGCGCTCAAAATCCTCATCATCCTTTTTCTTGGATGGTTTAGGAGGAAAAGGCATGGGTTTCTGAACCATGGTTCTCTTTCTTTACCGTGTTTCCTAGCAATGAAGTCTCTCTTATCATAACGCTGGTTCTTTGATTGGGGGTTATCAAGATCAACAGCAAGTTCATTCTCTACATAATTGTTATTGCTAGGGTGAGCATCAACATGAACATCATCATTATCACTAGGTTATTGTTCATTACCAGATTGTGTTTCAGCATCAGAAATATAAATATCATTGGGATTCTCAGGTGTGTCAACAACAGGTTCACTAGAAGCATGCAAAGTCCTATCATCTTTCTTTTTCTTCTTCTTAGAAGGACTAGGTGCATCAACATTAGTTCTCTGAGAATCTTGCTCAACTCTCTTAGGGTGGCCCTCAGGATACAAAGGTTCCTGAGTCATTTTACCCCCTCTAGTCATAACTCTAACAACATTATCATTTTTCTTACTATTTAATTCATTAAGCAAATCATCTTGTGCTTTAAGCACTTGTTCTACCTGAGTGGTAAAAATAGAAGCATGTTTACTAATAAGTTTAAGGTCACCTTTAACTCTATACATATAATCACTCAAGTGTTCAACCATATAAGCATTACGTTTCAATTGTCTACCAACATAAGCATTGAAGTTTTCTTGTTTAACAATAAAATTATCAAACTCATCCAAGCATTGGCTAGCAGACTTATTATGAGGAATATCACCTTCATCAAATCTATAGAGAGAATTTACCTTTACTACCTGTGTCGGGTTATGAAGACCATGTATATCTTCAATAGGTGGTAAATTCTTAACATCTTCAACTTTAATACCCTTTTCTTTCATAGATTTCTTTGCCTCTTGCATATCTTCAGGACTGAGAAATAGAATACCCCTTTTCTTCGGAGTTGGCTTAGGAGTTGGTTCGGGAAGTGTCCAATCATTATCATTACTCAATATATTATTCAATAGCGATTCAACTTGCTCAACAGTTCTTTCCCTGAAAACACAACCAACACAACTATCCAGGTGTTGTCTGGAAGCATCGGTTAGTCCATTATAAAAGATATCAAGTATTTCATTTTTCTTGAGAGGATGATCAGACAAAGCATTAAGTAATCGGAGAAGCCTCCCCCAAGCTTGTGGGAGACTCTCTTCTTCAATTTGCACGAAATTATATATTTCCCTTAAGGCAACTTGTTTCTTATGAGCAGGGAAATATTTAGTAGAGAAGTAATAAATCATGTCCTGGGGACTACGCACACAACCAGGAGCAAGAGAATTAAACCATGTTTTAGCGTCACCCTTTAATGAGAACAGAAATAACTTAACGATATAGTAGTAACGAATTTTTTCCTCATGAGTGAATAGGGTGGCTATATCATTCAGTTTAGTAAGATGTGCCACAACAGTTTTAGATTCATAGCCATAAAAAGGATCAGATTCAACCAGATTAATTAACTCAGGATCGACAGAGAAATCATAATCCTTATCAGAAATATAGATAGGTGAAGTACCAAAAGCAGGGTCATATTTCATTCTAGCATTCAAAGACTTTTCTTTCAGCTTAGCTAACAGTTTCTTAAGATCATATCTATCTTTGCAAGCAAAAAGATCTCTAGCAGTTTCTTCATCCATAACATAACCATCAGGTAATTCATATCTAGGGGGAGAATCTTCATCATCACTTTCATCAATATTATCTGTTTCAATAATTTCATTTTCTCTAACCCTAGCAAGTTGGTCGTCAAGAAATTCACCTAATGGCACGGTATTAGCAAGCATAGAAGTAGTTTCATCATAAGCATTATGCATAGTAGAAGTGGCACCATCAATAACATGCGACATATCAGAATCAATAACTGGTGTAGGTGTCGCAAATTTACTCATAACAGAAGGTGAATCAAGTGCAGAGCTAGATGGCAGTTCCTTACCTCCCCTCGTAGTTGAGGGAAAATGTTGGTTCTTTCATCTTTCAAGTTCCTCATAATGATCAACAGATATAAATCCCAAGTGACTCAAATAATAGAGCTATGCTCCCCGGCAACGGCGCCAGAAAATAGTCTTGATAACCCACAAGTATAGGGGATCGCAACAGTTTTCGAGGGTAGAGTATTCAACCCAAATTTATTGATTCGACCCAAGGGGAGCCAAAGAATATTCTCAATTATTAGCAGTTGAGTTGTCAATTCAACCACACCTGAAAGACTTAATATCTGCAACAAAGTATTTAGTAGCAAAGTAGTATGGAAGTAACGGTAACGGTGGAAAAAGTAACAATAGTAGTTTTTGTAGCAATTGTAACAGTGGCAACAGAAAAGTAACTAAGCAAAGATCAATATGTGAAAAGCTCGTTGGCAATGGATCAATGATAGATAATTATGTCGGATGCGATTCCTCATGCAACAGTTATAACATAGGGTGACACAGAACTAGCTCCAGTTCATCAATGTAATGTAGGCATGTATTCTAAATATAGTCATACGTGCTTATGGAAAAGAACTTGCATGGCATCTTTTGTCCTACCCTCCTATGGCAGCGGGGTCCTATTGTAAACTAAGGGGTATTAAGGCCTCCTTTTAATAGAGTACATGACCAAAGCTTAGTGAATACATCAACTCTTGAAACTATGGTCATCACCGGGAGTGGTCCCGATTATTGTCACTTCGGGGTTGCCGGATCATATCACATAGTAGGTGACTATTGACTTGCAAGATAGGATCGAGAACTCACATATATTCATGAAAACATAATAGGTTCAGATCTAAAATCATGGCACTCGGGCCCTAGTGACAGGCATTAAGCATAGTGATAACCCACAAGTATAGGGGATCAACTGTAGCCTCTTTCGATAAGTAAGAGTGTCGAACCCAACGAGGAGCTAAAGGTAGAACAAATATTCCCTCAAGTTCTATCGACCACCGATACAACTCTACGCACGCTTAACGTTCGCTTTACCTAGAACAAGTATGAAACTAGAAGTATTGTGTAGGTGTTGTAGGCTAGGTTTGCAAGATAATAAAGAGCACATAAATAAAAAGTAGGGGCTGTTTTAGATGAAGACACAACTAAGTTAGTTTTAGTAGAGAGCTTGTTGTTACACAAGAAAGTTATTTGTCCCTAGGCAATCGATAACTAGACCGGTAATCATTATTGCAATTTTATTCGAGGGAGAGGCATAATCTTACATACTTTCTCTTCATGGATCATATGCACTTACGATTGGAACTCTAGCAAGCATCCGCAACTACTAAAGATCATTAAGGTAAAACCCAACCATAGCATTATAAGGCATCAAGTCCTCTTTGTTCCCCTACGCAAACAACCTACTCACTCGGGTCTATGTTTCTATCACTCACGCCACCAACCATAAGAAAATCATGAACATATTGCAAACCCTACAGCGGGAATCCCTCATGCTTGCGCGACACGGAGAGCACCATAGGACAGCACCAATAATAAAACATGCAACTCATACCAATCACGATCATCAATTAACCCATAGGACAAAACGGATCTACTCAAACATCATAGGATAGCCATACATCATTGGGAAATAATATATAGCGTTGAGCACCATGTTTAAGTAGAGATTACAGCGGGTAAAAGAGGGGTTACACCACTGCATAGAGGGGGAGATTTGGTGATGATGGCGGTGAAGTTGTTGGTGTAGATTGCGGTGATGATGATGGCCCCGGCGGCGTTCCGGCGCCACCGGGAGAGAGGGGTGATAACCCACAAGTATAGGGGATCAATTGTAGCCTCTTTAGATAAGTAAGAGTCTCGAACCCAACGAGGAGCTAAAGTTAGAACAAATATTCCCTCAAGTTCTATCGACCACCGATACAACTCTACGCACGCTTAACGTTCGCTTTACTTAGAACAAGTATGAAACTAGAAGTACTTTGTAGGTGTTGTTAGATAGGTTTGCAGATAATAAAGAGCATGTAAATAAAAATTAGGGGCTGTTTAGATAAAGATACAACTAAGTTAGTTTTCGTAAAGAGCTTTTTGTTACGAGAAAGTTATTTGTCCCTAGGCAATCGATAACTAGACCGGTAATCATTATTGAAATTTTATTTGAGGGAGAGGCATAAGCTAACATACTTTCTCTACTTGGATCATATGCACTTATGATTGGAACTATAGAAAGCATCCGCAACTACTAAAGACCATTAAGGTAAACCCAACCATAGCATTAAAGTATCAAGTCCTGTTTATCCCATACGTAAACAACCTACTTACTCGGGTATGTGCTTCTGTCACTCACGCCACCCACCATAAGAAAATCATGAACATATTGAAAAACCTATAACGGGAATCCCTCACGCTTGCGCGACACGGAGAGCACCATAGGACAACACCAATAATAAAACATGCAACTCAAACCAATCACGATCATCAAATAACCCATAGGAGAAAATGGATCTACTCAAACATCATAGGATAGCCATACATCATTGTGAAATAATATATAGTGTTGAGCACCATGTTTAAGTAGAGATTACAACGGGTAAAAGAGGGGTTACACCACTGCATAGAGGGGGAAGAGTTGGTGATGATGGCGGTGAAGTTGTTGGTGAAGATTGCGGTGATGATGATGGCCCCCGGTGGCACTCCGGCGCCACCGGAAGCGAGGGGGAGAGTGCCCCCCTGCTTCTTCTTCTTCTTCCTTGACCTCCTCCCTAGATGGGAGAAGGGTTTCCCCTATGGTCCTTGGTCTCCATGGCGTGGGAGGGGCGAGAGCCCCTCCGAGATTGGATCTGTCTCTTTGTCTCTCTCTGTTTCTGCGTTCTCAGATTCTGCCCTTTCACTGTTTCTTATATTCATGGAGATCGGTAACTCTGATTGGGCTGAAATTTTAACACAATCTTTATCCGAATATTAGCTTTCTTGCGGCGAAAGAAGGGCACCAACAGCCTTACGGGGTGGCCACGAGGGCCTAGGGCACGCCTGACCCCCTGGGGCGCGCCCCCTGCCTCATGCCCCCCTCGGGCATCGTCACACGTTGATTCTTCTTCCCATATTTCACATATATTCCAAAAATATTCTCCGTCCGTTTTTATCCCATTTGGACTCTGTTTGATATGGATTTTTTGCAAAACAAAAAACATGCAACAAACAAGAACTGACACTGGGCACTGGATCAATATGTTAGTTCCAAAAATAGTATAAAAAGTTGCCAAAATTATATGAAAGTTGTAGAATATTGGCATGGAACAATAAAAAATTATAGATACGACGGAGACGTATCAACATCCCCAAGCTTAATTCCTGCTCGTCCTCGAGTAGGTAAATGATAAAAAAGATAATTTTTGATGTGGAATGCTACCTAGCATAATCTTGATCATGTAATCTAATAATGTCATGAATATTAAGACACGAGTGATTCAAAGCAGTAGTCTATCATTTGACATTAAGACAATAATACTTCAAGCATACTAATAAAGCAATATGTCTTTTCAAAATAACATGGCCAAAGAAAGTTATCCCTACAAAATCATATGGTCTGGCTATGCTCCATCTTCATCACACGAAATATTCAAATCATGCACAACCCCGATGACAAGCCAAGCAATTGTTTCACACTTTTGATGTTCTCAAACCTTTTCAACTTTCACGCAATACATGAGCGTGTGCCATGGATATAGCACTATAGGTGGAATAGACTATGATGGTGGAGGTTGTGTGGAGAACACAAAAAGGGAGAAAGTCTCACATCAACGCGGCTAATCAATGGGCTATGGAGATGACCATCAACTGATGTCAATGTGAGGAGTAGGGATTGCCATGCAACAGATGCACTAAGAGCTATAAGTGTATGAAAGCTCAAACTGAAACTAAGTGGGTGTGCATCCAACTTGCTTGCTCATGAAGACCAAGGGCATTTGAGGAATCCATCGTTGGAATATACAAGCCAAGTTCTATAATGAAAATTCCCACTAGTATATGAAAGTGATAACTCAAGAGACTCTCTATATGAAGAACATGGTGCTACTCTGAAGCACAAGTATGGTAAAAGGAAAGTAACATTGTCCCTTCTCTTTTTTATTTTTTCTCTTTTTTGTAGGCTTCTTTGGCCTCTATCTTTTTTGGGGGGGAGGGGGGCTTCTTTGGCCACTTTTATTTTGATCATGGGGCAATGTTCTAATAATGATGATCATCACACTTTTATTTACTTACAACTCAATATTACTACTTGATACTAGAACAAAGATATGACTCTATATGAATGCCTCCGGTGGTGTACCGGGATGTGCAATGATCTAGCGTAGCAATGACATCAAAACATGGACAAGCCATGAAAACATCATCCTAGCTATCTTATGATCATGCAAAGCAATATGACAATAGATGCTCAGGTCATGTATATGATGATGATGATGATGATGGAAGTTGTATGGCAATATATCTCGGAATGGCTATGGAAATGCCATAATAGGTAGGTATGGTGGTTGTTTTGAGGAAGATATAAGGAGGCTTATGTGTGATAGAGCGTATCATATCACGGGGTTTGGATGCACCGGCGAAGTTTGCACCGACTCTCAAGGTGAGAAAGGGCAATGCACGGTACCGAAGAGGCTAGCAATGATGGAAGGGTGAGAGTGTGTATAATCCATGGACTCAACATTAGTCATAAAGAACTCACATACTTATTGCAAAAATCTATTAGCTATCGAAACAAAGTACTACACGCATGCTCCTAGGGGGATAGATTGGTAGGAAAAGACCATCGCTCGTCCCCGACCGCCACTCATAAGGAAGACAATCAATAAATAAATCATGCTCCGACTTCATGACATAACGGTTCACCATACGTGTATGCTATGGGAATCACAAACTTCAACACAAGTATTTATACAATCCACAACTACCCACTAGCATGACTCTAATATCACCATCTTTATATCACAAAACTATTGCAAGGAATCAAACATATCATATTCAATGATCTACAAGTTTTATGTAGGATTTTATGACTAACCATGTGAATGACCAATTCCTGTCATCTCTCTAACTAGATATAAGTGAACCAAGAGAGTTTAATTCTTTGTGCAAAAGGTATGCCCACGCTCTAACAAATATAAGTGAAGCAAAAGAGCATTCTACAAATGGCGGTTTTCTATATGAAGAGAAACAGGCAATCCAAACTTCAAATGATATAAGTGAAGCAAATGAAGCATTCTATAAATCAATCATGGACTATCTCATACCAGCATGGTGCATAAAAGAAAAGTGAAAACTAAATGCAAAAGACGCTCCAAGATTTGGACATATCATGTGACGAATAAAAATATAGCTCCAAGTAAAATTACTGATGATTGTTAGAAGAAAGAGGGGATGCCTTCCGGGGCATCCCCAAGCTTGGTTGCTTGGGAGTCCTTGAATATTTCCTTGGGGTGCCTCGGGCATCCCCAAGCTTAGGCTCTTGCCACTCCTTATTCCTTCATCCATCGTGATCTCTCCCAAAACTTGAAAACTTCAATCACACAAAAATTAACAGAAAGTTTGGTAAGATCCGTTAGTATAATAAAGAAAATCACTTGTGACGCCCGGATAATTAAGCTACAGTGAATATCTGCTAATGATGCCAAGTCACTTCGATTACTGTGGCTAGTCTCGCGTTAGTTCAAAACCGATTCAAAATCCAATTCAAAAACAAGTCAAACAATTAAACTTTTCAAAAGTCAAAACTAAAATGTTCTTATTGTGACAGATAATTCAGAAGATATATTGGTGGAGGAACCAAGTCTTTATAAAATGTTTAAATGCACTAAACTAATGAAATCAGTAGCTAAAACCGTTAATAGAATGCCTTTTATATTTTGTATAATACTAAACTATATTATTTTAGGATGAAACTTTTTGTGGCTATGACATAGTTTGTAACATGAATTTAAGTGCCACTTGGTATTTTATTAAAACTAAAATAATTAGGAACTAAAAGAAAAAAACAGAAAAGGAAAATAAGAAAAAGTAAAACAAAAAAACAAAAAAAGTAAAGAGAGAGACCCCCCCCCCCGCACCGGGCCATGGCCCAGCTGGCCTCTGGGCCAACTAGGCCGGCCCGACCAGTGCCTACAACCCCGCTGGGATGATCAAACCCTAGCCTCACCCACCCTCTCCACTTGCTCTCCCTCTCTGTCCCGCATGCCCCAATGCCTCCATGGTCGCGCCGCACCGAAACTCGCGGCCACCGTCCTCTCCGTGCCCTGCGACCGCGTCCTGGAGCTCCGCCACCGTCCCCTTCGTCACGCGAGGCCACCCATTGGATCTCAACACGTCCATAACGAGCTCCTCGTCGTCGTCTTCGTCCTCGGCCCCGATGAGCTCGCTGCCGACTCCGGCGCCACCAAGCCTCCCCCGCGCCCGCTTAGCACACCTACGGGATCCCTGTGAGCTTCTCTCCGCTTCCCCTCTCTCCATGCGGTTGCTCCCCTCCTCCAACTATCGCTGCCATCATGACCGAGCCCCGCCGTCGCTGCCATGCTCTCTTCCGCGGCCATAGCCACCGAAGCTCGCGCCCGAGCTTGGTCCCGTGCTCCTGGGGCTCCTAGGAGGCCACCGCACCCGCTTGCGTCGCCTCATGTGCCCCACACCCTCGACCCCTCCGCACCCAAGCCCGGCCGCCGCGTGCTGTTCCCCTGCTCGCGTGGCCGAGCACCACCGTGCGGCTCCTCCCTCCGCCTCCCTGCTTTTCCCCGCTCCCGCGGACTGCTGCTGCTGCACTGCTCCGCCCGCGCGCGCACGCCCCCGCACCGCCGCACCCTTCCACCTGCAGCGCGCGCTCGCCCGCGCCCCTTGCACTCGCCGTCCACACCGCGGCCCCGCTCCTCCCTCGCTCGCGCACGGGCACGCGCCTGCTGCTGTCGCCGGGCGCCGCACTCACCGCCCCCCACCCCCCGCACCGCCACTGCTCGCCCGCACCCGTCGCCCCCTGCTGCACGCACCGCCCGTCTCGTCG